>NC_060023.1:9393939-9696969 GCF_021134715.1 Daphnia pulex | reverse complement strand
ACATCTAATCAAATCTAAAAGGTTAGTAGAGTACGTATACTTGCGTTAGTATAATTTATTCCATCCAAATTTTTTTGCGTCCTTATTTCTCATTCCGTTAGTTATCCGGCTGAACTTCACATGGTTCATTACAACACCAAATATGGAACTTATGCCGATGCATCAGCTCATTCTGACGGACTGGCTGTCTTAGGGGTTTTCATATCGGTATAATTAATATCACAGCCTACCCAATAACCTATTATGCCTATTATCAAGTTGCAATATTTACGTTTGCCAAACGAAACAGATAGGGTCCAACGATAATGTGTCTTTTCAGCCGCTTGTTGACCAACTAGACGAAGTTATCACGGCTCATTCAGAAACTACTTTAACGAATTTGGTTTTATTCCAAAATCTGCTGCCTAGACAAACCACGTCATTTTATCGCTACAGTGGTTCGCTGACCACCCCCAGCTGCAACGAGATCGTCATTTGGACGGTTTTTGACAACCCGATTCAGGTTTCCGAGCAACAGGTGTGATAGAGACTTACCTTTGACAGCGCCATGCAGATGCTGGAATCTTTTGACATTTGTATGTTTTCCGTCGCAGTTGGCAAAATTCAGGAAACTGGAAGACGATGAAGCCGAGAACCTAGTGGATAATTTCCGGCCTGCGCAACTGTTGAACGGCCGGATTGAATTTTATCGGTCTTTCACCGGATGCGAAATCCCGCAATCGTGGCCCTTCACTTCGACACCATTCCTGGATGCGTTCAAATGGGTCAGTTGCATGATCAATTTTGCCTTTTCTTGGCAATAGAAAAAAAAAACAACAACATAAACCTCTTAATCAATACTACAGTACACCGTGGTGTTTTATAGATCAAGCATAGATTGCCATTATTTAAAAAAATTATTTAAAATATATAACTTATATATGTATCAAATCTTTAAGCGCATCCAATAGAACACATTTTAGCTTTTTCCTGTCTTGTAGAAAAAAAGTATTGGACTACCGACGCTGCAGTACTAGTAAGAGGAAACACACTGTCATATGATTTCATTTTAAATGAATAATTATCTTGCCCAGGGACTGTAGAAATTTCTGGATATTATCCAACCGTTTTAAAAAAAATGTCTGCTGATTTCACCGATTAATAGAAAGTGAAACGCATTTAATTTAGAACGGGGAAATCGGTTAACCCATGCGCACCTTTGGTCCTGGTGTGATAACTGTTTTTAAATTTTTTTTTGTTTGAATGGCGAGGTGCAATCAACGAATAATCACAAAAACGATTTTGCCTGGGGAATGTCTTTGAGGTAGAAAGATGTTGAATTGACCGAGTTGAGAAACAAATTCACTAACATCTGTCGGTGAAACTTGCGCACAGTTTGGTTAACTTTCCAACACAAATAGATCAGTTTACACTTTATATTAATTGACACAGCTTTACTGATTTATTCCTATTGATAAATGATAACTGCCAATCGATAGTTGGAAGAACAGGCCGTCAAGCACCGTCAAGCGTTGACAAGTGAAAACTAGTCCGCAAACAAAAAAACTGGTGATGAGATTTTGATGCGTATTACATTGTATCATCTCGGCCTCTCTACTTAGAAATCACGCTAAACTGGTCCGCTGCCGTTTTTACTCCCAAGTAGACGAAAAGAAAGTAACATGTAACGTGAACGAAACGAGATTGACAAGGAGAGAAAGGGAATTCAGATTTACTTGGACGTATAAAACAATTTTGCCGACTGCTGGTCGTGTTGATTCGGCCATTAGACGTTGTTGAGGAAGCTCATCGCTCTGCCTCCCCCGCATACGCGGCAGGTTCTGCTTTGATTGTAAAACCATCGAGGAAACGTGTCCGTTCGAGTTATCCGGAATTATCGTGAACTTTAACGTGAGGTGAATTGAAACGTCTTCCGCGGACGACAGAGCCGAGAACAAACGCGATCTAATCAATTCGCTTAGCCTAAAAGATCTAAGAGGATTCACGGTAAGATTATTAGAGCAGTCACTTTGATTATTTATAAATTATTCTTGAAATATTACAGATGCCAAGACCGAGTGTGATTCTCATTGTTTTCCTGGTTTGCTTCCGATTTGTGACACCCAGCAGCACGGACGATACGCTAGAAGCTTTGCCAACGACAGCTGAAACAGTCAAAAGGAAATACAACAATTACAAAAAGCCGGAATCCAAACGTAATACAAGTATACATACGTATAAAGGATCAATTCATTTGCGAGAGAGTCGTAATATTTAAAAATGGATGTACGGGCGTAGGGATATGTGAGCTAAACTTTCAAATAACGATGGCGTACGTTTTGTTTGCTCTAGATTTGTACTAGGAAAACCGGAACTTAAATCATGGCGTCTAGTTTTTTTTTTCGTTTGGGTTATTTTCTTTCTTTCCATTTTTTTTTTGCTAGCGACTTCTGTCTATTATCCACAACGTGATCTTGTTAGAAAATTCGTATCGTCCATTGTCCAATGTGCCTATCTAAACGTATCTAAAAATCGTGATGTGTCTGTCCCTATATATGTTAGCTTTTCTTTGACGATGGAAAATGTTCAAGGATCTTTGGTTCTTTGTTTCATTGTCTGAAAAATCACGTTCGATTTATCACGGACAATCGCGGACAACACAGACGAAAAAAGGACGCGTTGTCCTGTCGCAACAGTTGGATGAAAAATAACAAAAGCGTGACTGGTTTTAATTCCACTCTTGAATCATACCACCAACTAAAATATTTAAACTTTTCCTTTCATGAAAATAGCCAAACCTTCTTGGAGTCATAAAGGTAAATTCAAACGTTTCTTATTTACTAAAATCAAAGCAGAGAAAATAATTAAATCCGACCATTTCAAAAATTCCCGCTAAGATCCTGATGCTTGGCCTGTTAAATATCCAACCTGCGGAGGTAAACAGCAGTCTCCAATTAACATCCATCCCAACTCGACTGTCCGGACCACATACCCGAATTTCAAGTTCCACAACTACGGGGACATCGATCGGATGGCGTTGATTAATAACGGACATAGCGGTTAGGATTTGTCATTTACGATATTCCTATGCTGACGGTGACTCATGTCCAATTTTGATTTGTTTCCTTCGATTTTTCAAGACAGCGGCCTACAATTTGCCGGCTTACTATCCCAAAAAGAAAACGCCGCACATCACGGGCGGCGGAATGGATGGCATTTACCAGTTTGCTCAAATCCATCTGCACTGGGGTAGTGACTCTACCAAAGGCAGCGAACATCTCGTCAATTCCAAAAGGTACACTGGTTTTACAAATGGATAGAAATGTAATAAGTTCTGACGTTTTCATCGCAGCTATCCGGTAGAACTGCATCTGGTTCACTGGAATGTCAAGTACGGATCCTTCGCGGAAGCTAGTAAATACTCGTACGATGGTCTGGCCGTCTTGACAGTTTTTGCCAAGGTAAATTATAGGGTAATAATTGCTTATCCTTAATTCTATAGATTAACCGAATTGTCCCCCTTTAGGTGGTACCGGAAGACAACAAATATTTCCATCCTCTGGTTGAACAACTCGGCGAGATCATCAATAATGGCGACGAAACGATTGTCAAGAAACCCATTTCACTTTATGAATTGCTGCCCAGAAGGATTTCGTCGTTTTATCGCTATTTTGGCTCCGTGACTACTCCCGCCTGCCAGGAACTCGTCATCTGGACCATTTTCGATAATCCGATCGAGATTTCAGAAAAACAGGCAAGTCGAGTTGAATCGCTTTTAGCTCGCGTGTTTTGATTTTTAATTCCTTATTTTATTATCTACACGTACAGTTGAACAAGTTCAGGAGTCTGAAAGACGAAGTCGGCGATCGTATGGTGAACAACTTCCGTCCGCCGCAGCCGGTGAACGACCGCACCGTATTCTACAGATCGTTCAGTGTACCCGACATACCCTTATCTCACCCGCCCTCAGTTAACTCTTATTCCCCGTTTTCGGAAGCGTACAAGTGGAGTAAGGCGACGTTCAAAAATTATGCAACGCGATTTCTGGGCATTTTCGATCATCCTTATCCCCATCGCTACAATTCCTGTCGATCTCGGCCGTGTTGATTCCGCCACACAATTTCCCGCGTAAAACGTAAAGCCTCACTTCAAAATGCCACAAAAAATCGACAATTTGGTACAATTTTTCTATTTTCTACTGCCGTAGTGAACGAGTTGAGCTTTTTGTGATATGAGAATGCGGATGAATACGACTGGAGAAACAAAATACATGTCAAAAAAGGTTGGATGTGTCCTCATTCTAAACGAAAAATGTTCGACAAAAGACTTGCCGAACGATGTCTGTATGGTACGACGGACCCCATGAATCTAGGGAAATCCCCTCTCAAACTTGACACACTTATTATTACTGGCGACGTGCACGATCCCACGTCATATTCCACCCCTCCCTCCATCTCATGTTATTTCTAACAGCCGTCAAATATCATTTCCGGATGTCTGTGACCTGTAAATCTTCAAAACAAGGCCGAATTTTACATTATTAATTCAAGAATGTTTCCAGTTTGGGAGATTAGAGAGCTCTTTATAATGGATTTTACTTCGCTTGATGACGTACTGTCAGGGAATAGGTGAATTATCCCGATATAAAATATAGGGCAGTAATGATTACGTTAGCAAATATTTGAGTTATGCACAGTGAAGAAAAATGATTTAATTCTGACAGTATACCATTTAGTAGCTGGTGAGACATAATTTTGTTGGGTTTCTCACAGTTCAGTTTCTGTCCATATTATTATAAAAGGTAATTGCTAAGCAAACTGAAAGAACCGATGTGAATCACAAAAGGACAAGGGATATAATGGTGGGAGCTGTATACGGAAACACACCGACATACACGCAAGGCAAATTAAAGAAACAAGTGCATGATTGAAGGGATGTCGGTCGTTGATCTACTGTCCTGTTGTAAGTCACACGATATCCGTCTAGTGGTACAGTTCGAGAACAAGGTCTTAAGTTGATGTTGTGACGGGAATAAACAAACGTGCCCCATATGTGACGATGTGAACTTTCAGGGCGACCCGAGTCTCCCGAGGACAGACGTGTCGCTATATTTCTCTCCTGTAGACTGTGGACGAAAAAAGTAACAGCTAAACAACTGAAGAGTAGTATGGTAGTGGGCATTACGCTATATATAACTAACGCATTTACAAACTGCCAGTCTAGTTGATTCGATCGCTGGACATCGGCAAGGAAACGTCAAAAGTTTTCCCGTCTCTGTTTATCGTCAAAATTAATAGGAGAACTTTTGTTAGTGCAATTTTCAGCTTATCGTTAATATTCAAACAGGATTGACGAGAAGTGAAACATCCCGCCTTTGGAGAGACAGCCTTTCGATTGACCTTTTGATTCAATTGAAATGATTTTATTCATACTCAATCAACGAGTTGGTGTTAGTTGAACGCATTCAAATCTCCCAACTATTAATGTCGTTAATTTTTATTGTAATTTCGATTCAGATGGCCTGGCTAAATAGTTTAAAAAGCTTGACTATTATCTTCATCGTCTTTCAATACTTGGCGACTGTTAACTGTTTCCCAATCATCGGCGAGTCTTCTACACAAGAGACACTAACTACGACTACGCTAGATCCAAAACTGTTATCTACTGGATTACAAATAGATTCCGCAAATAAGGACGACAAGACAAAAGAAGTACCGAAAAAACCCCACGATAGTTCCATGTTCGAATTCTGGTCGCCAGAATCGAAAGGTGATTATAGAGTCATAATTAACTATCCAAATTTAAATCATTTTTTAAAACTGAATAAAATTTCTTTTCGGTTTTGTTTCTAGCCGCCGATTGGAGTTACAACAGTAATGCCAATTTCTTTATCGTTTCATTAATTTTGCTAACCTTATTCCTAGCAATGTCTGTTTAACACGGCAAGGGAAATGATAGACTTAGTCAGGGTCTCTCCAGCATAATTCAAATTACATTTTTATCGTCATCTCAAAGACCCCAGCGCTTGGGCGGATTTGTCCGGTTCGTCGTGTGGCGGCAACCATCAGTCTCCAATCAATATTCAGCCGAGTCAGTCAGTAAGGAAATCATTCCCCAAATTCACATTTCAGAACTACGGTAACATTGACAAGGTGGATTTGATAAACAACGGACATACCGGTTAGTTTTCATGGGAATTTAATTCATCTCCTTTTTTACTATATGTTCTATTTCATTATTAAAAATTTGACAGCGGTGTACAGCTTGCCGGTAAACTTTCCCGCGGACAGAGTGCCATCTATCACTGGCGGCGGGTTGAACGACACATACAAATTCGTTCAGTTTCACTTTCACTGGGGAAGTGACTCGAGCAAAGGCAGTGAGCATCTCATTAGATCCAGAAGGTGATGCAAATAAATTACGAAAAAACTAGCTTAATTTTACTGTCCATTTCTGGTAGTCATCCAGCTGAACTACATTTGGTGCATTACAACACCAAATATGGAACGTATGCTGATGCCACTACACATTCAGACGGTCTAGCCGTTTTAGGTGTTTTTCTCAAGGTGGCGTGATAACAAATGTTGTAGTAAAGGGTAATTTAATTCGATAACAATTTCTGATACCGTTATCATTGGGTTGACAACAGATTGGATCGAGAGACAACGATGCCTTCCGGCCACTTGTTGAACAACTCAGCGAAGTGTCAGCCGATGGAGATGAAACCACTTTAAAGAATCTCGTTTCATTGAAAGATTTGCTGCCCGCGCAAACTACATCGTTTTATCGATACAGTGGATCGCTGACCACTCCAAAATGTAACCAGATTGTCACCTGGACCGTATTTGATAATCCGTTAGTTATTTCTGAACAACAGGTAAGAGTGTTTGTAAATTTTGGAATTGATGAATCAATAATATCTTATATTTCTTTTCCGGTGTAGTTGAAAAAATTCCGGAGTCTCAAAAACGATGTAGAAGAGCCTCTGGTGAACAACTTCCGCCCTGTACAACCGTTGAATGATCGTACGGTCCTTTACCGGTCCTTTACTGGATGCGAAATCCCTAGGTCTTGGCCTATCTCTTGGACTCCATTGTTGGATGCAATCAAGTGGAGCCAATGTATAATTGGCTTCACTTTATTTGGACAATAAATCACCCCATTTTTTTATGTCATCAAGTGAAGAAATAATTCGCAGACGATTATATCCGGATGCGAGATATTTATTTAAAAATCAAATTATTTATAGTTTGTTTCCCAGAATTACAGAACTTTACCTTGTGATGCCGTTTATCATATTGCTTCAAATAAAATTTAAAAAAATGTTACATTTTTCAACTCAACATTGTTCATCACAATGAGGAGAGAAAACGATTCATACGGGTTTACTTTTTTTGTTTGAAGGCTCGGATAAAGTCTAGATACGGAATTTAACCTTTTATTTTGTACAGCGGAAACCGGTTGGGATCGAATCGTACAGTATTACTTACATAAGGAAATCAGATGTTATCCAAAATGGAGAAATTTGGCATGGCGCAGCGATTCCCTTTACGCATGGACTTTTGAATTTGACTCCATCAAGATATTTCTAATTTTCTTTACTGCCCCCTACTGTCAGCACAAACGGCTAACGGTGATTTCAGCTCTTTGACCCGTCCCTGTTGCATCTGCTTGTACGGTTTACCTCTGTATTTTTTCCCGCAAATTCCGATCGCGATAGTTATGGATGTGACAAAACGAAAGTCAGGCAAGATAAAAATCTGTGAGGTCTTGTTGTTTCCAATAACAATACATCACGAAGTTGACGTCCATTCGCGATGTCATACCACAGTCGTTTCTTAGTTGTGTCTGAGAAATACGTCACGAGCTTTGTTTTCACGTGTAACCTATGGACGAAAAAAGTAACCGTTGCCAACTATATCTAGATAAGCTGTTTGCTACTATGCGGCGATGCCGGTGTGGCGGCAGGTCCTTCTTGGTTTAAAAATTGTTCAAGTTGCACTTTGCTTCAAGTGTTTCAAGTTCAAATGAATTGGATTGTTTACTCACAGACAAAGCTGTGAGATGTACAAAAACAGGCCTGATCTGCAGTGGTTCACAAATCAGTGATCTAATAAACCCTGACTGAGAAAAACAAAAACAACAAGATAAACAGTTTCAGCCAACTGCATAGCCCAGGAATAATCGTACTCCATAGTCCGCAGACTACATAACGATTTAAAATTAACGCCACCCAAAATTTTCCAAAAGGAAGAATAGAGATGAATTTGTCCTACCTTTATTCCTGGGAAATGCAGCCAGGCATCCACAGTTGCTGCCGCTGAAGAGTTGAATTACACCAGCAGACGGAATAGGGTAAAAAGGGTGTCCTCGTGAATACACCCACACTCACATGGGCGTACACGAGGACATTTTAAAAAAGGGGAAAAAGGGAGATCCATAACTCGGCCGACATCGGTAGTTTCTCCAATCGAGCTAGGGATGCTGTTTGTCTAAATAAAAATAGAAAATGGGTTACGAAAAATATTGACAGAATAACAACAAGTCAGGAAAAGTTGAAAATGAGATACTGGGTAAACACTAATTGTTAATGAATGGGAGAATGAAAGGTTTGCAGATAATGCAGCAATGCAGCATTAAAATATCTAGTAGGTTACAGGCAGTCAATAAAAGTAAAGGAAATCATTACCCAAGCGATGATCCTGAGATGGTTGCTGGTGACAGGTTAAGACCTGCACAAGAAAAACTTGCATATTGTGTGGTTATGATGGCTGGCCTCAAATCTGCAAAAAAAGAAAAGGGTTACATAGTGCAAACAAACTGCCATGCATCATCGACAGGGAAATCACATGAAAATGCTTGTCAGGAACTAACATTTCCCAATTTTGGAGCAGGTTTAACTCTTCTATAGCTCCAAATTGTATTTATATTCTTAGTTTAACCGCTAAACAGCATGACGGTTATCAAAAACAAATAAATCTATAACAATATAAATGTTGAACTTTGTCTCTGACTTTTTCAAAATTTTAAACTCAGCGAAAGCAGACGACACTTGTCAATTTTCTTCTAATCACTAATCAGCATGCTTGCGATAATACGATATCGATAGAAATTAAAAATGATAAAAAATCAAACTCCCCCACTCAAAATCCAAACCGCTCAAAACGATAAGGGAACAGTAAGTTTTAGTTGAAATCTAATACCATTTCTTTTTTGCCGGTATACTTTCCCGCGGACAGAGTGCCATCCATCACTGGCGGCGGGTTGAACGACACATACAAATTCGTTATTCAGTTTCACTTTCACTGGGGAAGTGACTCGAGCAAAGGTAGTGAGCATTTAGATCCAAAAGGTACATTATTACAAGTATTAGAAATGATTTTGAATCAATTTCAACAAGTCCATTTCTGGCACCCCGCTGAACTAAATTTGGTGCATTTCAACACCAAGTATGGAACGTTGGCTGATGCGGATGCCTCAGCTCTGCAGACGGTCTGGCTGTTTTAGGTGTTTTTCTCAAGGTGGTGTGATAATAAATGTCGTAGTAAAGGGCAATTAATTCAACAGCAATGTTGTTTAAACCGTTATCATTGGGATGACAACAGATTGGATCGAGAGACAACGATGCATTCCGGCCACTTGTTGAACAACTCAGCGAAGTGCCAGCCGTTGGAGATGAAACCACTTTAAAGAATCTCGTTTCATTGAAAGATTTGCTGCCCGCGCAAACTACATCGTTTTATCGATACAGTGGATCGCTGACCACTCCAAAATGTGACCAGATTCCAGATTGTCACGTGAACTGTATTTGACAATTACTAATTCAACATTGTAGACGAACTACCCAATGTGGAGGGGGAAAAAAGACTTAAAATACGATTTATTCATTGTTAGTGGACTCGGATAAATGTCGATACGGTTTTTAACCTTTTTTTGCAATAACCTACTTTGTCAAGCGCAAACCGGTACGCACAAAATTCCAAAAAGAAATCCTGATTTCCAAAATGGAAAAAAATTGGCATTAAAGATAGCAACTACCTTACAGTCTGAACGTTTGAAATTGAATCTGTCAAGATATGTATATGTGTTAGTTTTTTTCCTTCTTATACCAGCAGCACAATGGCTAACGGTAATTTTAACTCTTTATTTTTTCTGCGCATTTCGATCGCGATGGTCACAGATGATTTGACGAATGACAGAAAGATAGACGGTGACGGAGTGAGATCGACGGTTTAGTTGTTATCAATAATAATACATCACAAAGTCAAAGTCTATTTAACTTAATGTACGCACAATAGAAAAAACATCGATTACACAGAAGTGTCATACAAGTTTTAACTCTTTTTGCGCGTCGTTATTATTTCCACAGTCGTTTCTTATTAGTTGAACGTCTGAGAAAAACGTTGCGAGCTATCGGACACGAATAGGGGTTATCTCGACCACAAATGGTAAGTCGTCTCAGGGTTCGTCTCGTCTATAAATGACGTCACTCACGTGTGACATAACATTTTCAATCCCCCATCACAAAATCTTGTTGGGACATTTCCCCTCCCTCTGGTGTGTGACGTTATTGACGGGCGGCCCCCCTCAGGTATTAAAAGTTGGCGCGGCATCTCCAACTTATGCAGTGATTATCGAGTTCCGTCAGAGGTAACTTGGCACTCTTGAAGACAGTCGCAGAAAATTACCAACGACTAAATAATCGACTGCCAAGTGTTCAGCACAATATAATAAATAATACTTAATTCAATCAGAAATTAATTGTTTCTATGGTAAGTTTTTGCGCACTGCGACAATGTTACCCTTAATTTTTCTCTTTTTGTCGTTGACTAATTTTTATTGTAATTTCGATTAAGATGCCACAATCGAGCTTAACTTGCTGCCCTTTTGTCATGCTCGTCGTCTTCCTTCTCCTCTTGATCTCCACGACCGGATTTCCGGTTTCCGACGAGGCTTACCCTAGTTCGGCCTTCGAACACTGGATTTATGGAAAGTCAAATTTAAAAGGTAAGTATATGTTTTGTGTTAATGTAAAATGGCAATTAATTTTGATACAGTTGCTAATCCTAATGAATGTTTTATTATGTCATTTATTCAAATCGACAGGAACCAGTTGGAATAAGTGGTATGCAAGTAAGTACACCCCCACCAATTCATTTCCAATTCCAGCGCTACTATAGCTTCCGTAAAAAACATTTTGTTTGATTTAAAGATTCCGGCGCTTGGGCCAATCTGACTGGTTCGTCGTGCGGAGGTAAACAGCAATCACCAATCAACATCCATCCAAGATCGTCTGTGAGGAAAACCTTTCCCAAATTTAGATTTCACAACTATGGCAACATTGACAGAATGATACTGATGAATAACGGACATACCGGTTAGTCTCTCTCATATTTCATTCCTTTATTGGATATAGTTTAAAAATAATAATCCATTTTTCACTGTCGCTGGCAGCAATGTACAGTTTGCAAAGGAAATTCCCCAAAGACAGAATTCCCTACATCACCGGTGGCGGGCTGAACGGCACATACGAATTCGCCCAGTTCCACCTGCACTGGGGAAATGACTCCACCAAAGGAAGCGAACATATCATAGCATCCAAAAGGTAGTATGTTATTAGCATTTTAAAAATAACCCCCCAAAATATTCGTGTTCTCTATATAATAATAGTTACCCCGGGGAATTGCATTTGGTTCATTTTAACACCAAGTACGGGACGTTTGCCGATGCTACCGCTCATTCCGACGGTCTGGCCGTCTTGGGAATTTTTCTCAAGGTGAAGCATAAACTCTAGACATATCTTCGCACTTTACCAATAACTAAATGGGTAATGTTACACAGATCGGCCCCGGAGAAAATCCATTTTTCCGGCCGGTGGTCGACCAACTCGGTGACGTTCTCCAGAATCACGATGAAACTATTTTAACCAACTTGGTTTCGTTCAAAGACCTTTTGCCCAAACAGACGACGTCGTTCTATCGCTACAGCGGGTCGTTGACGACTCCTTTCTGTCAACAAATTGTCATCTGGACCGTATTCGACACTCCGATCGAAGTTTCCGAAAAACAGGCAAGTTTTCCACGTCTACAGTGCACTGTGAAAGTTGTAATTTATACATGAAGTCCTGGTCTTTTTGTGTCTAGATGAACAAGTTTAGAAAACTTGAGAATCTAGAGGGGGAGCACCTCGTCAACAACTTCCGCCCGTCCCAGAAGATGCACGACCGCACCGTCTTTTACAGGGCGCCTGGTGGATGCGAATTTCCGCACTTGTTACCCATCACATCCTTTTCCTTCGCTGCTCAGCTACTTGCCCTTTTCGGCTGCTTTTAAAAGTAGAGCGAATGTGTAGGTGGTTTTCAATTTGTCTTGACTATTTGCTAATACTTATTTACAGCTATATTTTTACTTAAAATTTCTAACTGTGCGCATATAGTACATCTACAGAAAAACAGCAGCAAATCCTTTTTCATTCAAATTTAGTTTCTTATTCGCTTGGACAATAGAATGTGCACAGGCAGCGGGACTGCGGAGTATTTCTTATGTATGTTGATTCGTAGTGTGGCGTTATCTAGTGTAAAGTTGCGCTACTCAACTGTTGATATTTCAATGCTTATTTATTGAGAATATACTGTGTTATCCTACATCTATATGCTACACCTGCTGCTGTTGAAAGAGCCGGGCCAAAAACTGAACGTTAATGACCTAAACTGTAACAATTATTAAGAAAGTTCTTGGATGTGAAAAAACTACCAATCGGCATTCAGAGATCAATTGTTATACATTTGGGTGTGGCGAAACCAACAACAATTACAGTCACGACTTTCCAGCGGGTGATTTTCCATGCTTGATCATCGTATGACGTCCTCGTATTCTAGACTGATATCGGTTGTCTGTAACGATAGTACAGCACTGAGCTCTTGATTATGTCTCGATTGATTTTCTAGTCGACAGTGTCCGAAGGTTACGAGGACCCTCATTAATGGACACTGAAGAAGGAAATTGCGAAGTCCTAGTTCTGGTTTTCCACTAATCTATTCTTGTGTACCCAACGCGATACAGAAATGTGTAACATTCTAAAGAGTGAGTCCCCATCGAACCGGAGGTGAATGCGCGATAACAACTCCATCGTCGAGGAACATAATAGGAGAAATCATTCTTTTTATTGAATTGAACTAATCATTTTATTTGGGTTTTCCTGATATTTTGTCCCACCGTCTGACATGATCCAAACTGATGCAGTTAAACCACGCCGCTGTATATAGCTACTTTTATTCAGCTACTTTTATTCAGTTAATTCCATCGTCTCCGATATAATTTGATAACAAGAAAGTCGCAATACGCGGAAAATCGTTTATGGACATATTGCGGGAGGCAATTTTATGGTGCTGCACATAAAGTAAGTCAACTCAGGTTATATTTGTCTCCGAAATAAAATAAGGGGAGAGATAGTGAATGATGACTTAAACAGTAGCTGGTGAATTGACACGTTAGGATAGTCGCCATTCACGTGTAAAATTGCTGCACTAGAAAGTAATTATTGGTGCGCAATTCCCCGCTGTTTGAGAGACTCGAATTTAGCCGTTGGCAAAGTCAGCGACCAAATTGCTGTACAACCTAAAGCTCTCGTGCCATAGAGTATAAATAACTGATATATTCAGTCAGGGCCTCCCTTCACGTTGGGTAAATCTGCAATCGTTTCTACAAACCGGTCAGAAGGCGTTTGGCTAGGATCAAGTGGGCGCGAATGGAAAGTAGCCGACTAGAACGAAATCAACAAGATTGACACAAATAGGAAAGAAGGTAAACCAAATTCTGTACTTGTAGACTGGCCAGTCGATAAAACAAATTTGTTGACTGCTAGTCTAGTTGATTCGGCCGTTAGACATTGTTGAGCACACTTGTTGCTTTCCCTCCTCAATAGTGTAAATTTTTCAATCATCTTGTGCACATTCCAATTATCGTTCAACAGAATTCTAAACGATAACGCGGGCGAAACATTTTACCACTTGACGGATATAATTTGAATTGCAAATTTTTTGGAGGAATTGTTTTATAAAAGGTAGGTGACGATAGTAAGTTAATGTCTCCAGGATAATTAATGTGATCATTTCCAATTATCCATACATAATTGTTACGCAGATGGCACAGTCGAGCGCCATTCACGGTGTAACTTTTATTGTCGTTCTGCAACTCTTGGCGCTCACGACATCATCACCACAGACGGCGTACAACAGCGCCAAGAGTAATAAACGGCCACATAAGAGTTACAGCTATTACGAGAATTGGAACTACGTTAAGACGGATAAAGAACGTGAGTAATCTTTCGTTCATTTTACTCGACCAGATTTTTCAGAAAGTTCCGTCATTAAATTGTTAAGGATGTATTTGCGCAATTCAAATTAGGTAATTTCTAGACGGAATCAAGTCATTCACGAGCACCCTGAAATTACATTTATACCATAAGGTATTTTATAGCGCACTTTCAAAATGGTAGTTGTCTTTGGGAACCTTTTTTGTGACATATATAGTGCTGTAGTTCATGGGCGTAGTTTTCTTTTATAATAATCATTCGAAAAAAAAAAAAAAAAAAAAAAGCAGAATAAATTCTGTAGTAACCAAGGAGACTAAACTTTCAATTCGCTTACGAATCTCACAAAAATGTCAGGTGTGCCAACTTGGCCAAAGAAAAAGTGATATATATCGCATTACGCTATTCGTTATTTGAAATTCCCTCGATTCTCCTTCAAATCTTTTGCCAAATTATTAACGAATTGTTTTATTGCTCAATTTGAAATCTGTCTTCGGCTAAGTTTCCGTTGCTATGGAAATCTGTTTTTCTCTACTTGGGAAGGTTGTTCCCTTCATGCATAAAGATGAATTCATTCAGAGATATAATTTGTTGCATTCAATTCTCCTTGTCGAATTCTAGGGGCTACTTTTTTATTTGCGTTCCGTACTGACGAAGTCCTAATCTTACTTTTAACATTTTTTGTTGTATTCTTAATTCTTGTTTGACAAAAACGAGTTGAATCGACTAACAAATCTTTGGCTATTGGCGTGATGACCTTCTAATATATTCTGGACCCACCACGTCTGAGAAATTCGGGCCGAAACTATTGATAGCTGCTTTCGCTTTTCTGTCTCATTGTTTGACATCACGATCATTTCCATTATATACAATCGCAGCGTGCAAAAAGGGCCCAAAGACAAAAAAGCGCCGTTGCTATAGCTGCTGCTCTGTGTTTATAGTGAACCCATTTGGGTCCAAAGGACGAGTGAACAATTATGATAGTAAAAAAAAAAAAAAAAACCAGTGTTCACTCTCACTTTTCTACGAGTTCTGTAAACTGGTTTATCATGGAATCACGGTCAACTCTCATTCCAGATATATGTCCCAGAGGACGTTACGTAAAAAAAAATAACATAGATTCCGATCATTCTTGTATGTAGGTAACAAGTAAAGTTGATTATAACATGGTTGCAATATCACCTTCAAAAATCGTAAACTGCAAATAACTATATCCACAAAAACAACGCTGGGAAATTAATGTTTTCTTTTTCTTTGCCTATTGCTATTAGATAACAAGCCGAAATGGACATACAAAGGTACACACATTTGTCATGCACGTTTTAAACTCTATATAAGCTCCTAATTCACATCCATCTCGCCTGCGCAATTGCGACTCGTTACACAAATTCACGAAGATCAAATGAATTGGCCACGTCTCTTCCCGACTTGCGCCACGAGGAGGCAATCTCCTATCGACATCCAGCCAAAAGAGACTGTCCTTGCTGCTTTCCCGAACTTTGTTTTCCACAACTACGGTCACGCAAACAACATGACTATGGCTAACAACGGACATACCGGTTGGTTTCTTTTTGTTTTCCCAAGAATTGGCCATGGAAAGAATTCGTTGTGTTAGCGCAGTTTGAATGTTTGATTGTGACCTAGTTTCATTATCTATTCATTGCCGTTTTCTGCTGTTTTAAATAGTGACAATCAATTTGCCGGAGGACTATCCCAAGCATAAACTGCCCCACATTACCGGTGGCGGACTCAACGGCACGTACAATTTCGCCCAAATCCATTTGCACTGGGGAGTCGACTCGACTCTAGGCAGCGAACATCGCATCAAATCAAAAAGGTAGCCGACATTAAAAAAATCAGGAAATTTAGAAATATAACTGTCGACTTGATCTTGGTTGGTTCCATTTCACAGCCATCCGCTTGAACTTCATATTGTTCATTGGAATTCCAAATACGGATCCTTCGCTCAAGCCAGTATGCAGGCAGAAGACGGACTGGCCGTCTTTTCAGTTTTAGCCGAGGTGATCTGAGATTTTCCTTCAAATGCGCTTAGACACCTTTCCCCTTACATATTCTGAGAAAAATTTATGGTGCAGTGAATAACGTCATTTTATGTAATGACACTGATTTTGGTTTCCCTCAACAGGTGGGATTGGGCGACAGCAAATCCTTAATGCCCATCACCGACCAAGTCGGCGAAGTCACAAAAAACGGCGACGAAACAGTTTTGAGGAAACCGTTTTCGATTCAGGACGTCTTGCCCAAACAGAAATCGTCTTACTTCCGCTATTTCGGTTCGGTGACTACTCCCGCCTGCCATGAAATCGTCACCTGGACCGTTTTCGACAACTTTATTGACATTTCCGAAAAACAGGCAAATTAAAATTAATTTTTGAATTCAGAGTAACATATCAAATGAGACTAAAGATTTTGGTTATTACGTAATAGTTGGCTAAGCTGAGGAACCTAAAAGATGAACACGGCGAGCGTTTGGTGAACAACTTCCGGACGCCGCAGCCGTTGCACGACCGCACCGTCTATTACAGATCGTTCACCGGATGTGAAATATCAAGAAGTTTGTCGGACGCTACTTCAATGGCGGATGTTTTCAAGTGGACGAAATGTTTGATGAGTTACGCCTTCAATTCCATCTTTCCCTCATCCTAATGTGAGCATAATCTAGCCCTTGTGCAGTAATCTCAATTATCACGGTGGCAAATATTTATTTGAAAAGACTATTATTAGCTCTATACAGTAATGTCATGAAAATAATCTCATGATGAAAACGGTTATTTATTCACGATTGAAAAGGGAATCTATTCTCCAATGAGTTTGACATTTTTCCAACAAGACCTCCTTGACACTTTTCACGTCGAGCCATAATTTATTATTCGTGCGTTACGCGGTGACAGCGTAGCTAGTGGCAAAAGAACTGTGTCAAAATGTATCCGAATCATTACTGAACATTCCCAACATTTCCCGCCTTTGTTCTTACTTCTGCAACGTCATGAACGAAATAAAATATTTTTTGGTGTTATTTTCGTATTATTTCTTTAGAAAGCGATTGGATTATAGTCAATTACATAGTTTAGCATCCATACCTGCAAATTATAGTAGACCGTTTTTACCGCAGTGAAATAGATTGTGACGCGAACCTATAACTCATATACAGCTTTTTCTCTAATGAGTGTACGTAACTACGTATACGATGATGATTGGCTTGTTGAATGATATGAAAACCTTGAAAATAATTGCCACTTTGCCAGGCGGGGTTCATCAATTATTTGGGTGTGGTCAATATTTCAGCGACACAAAAAACATTTCTCGATGATTTCAGCTAAATGACGTCGCCATGAATTAAAATTTCTCTCATTCACCACATCATGCCACAAGATGTAATCATGCATGCCCTAGGGACTTGCTAAAGAGGAGATGCCGGTGTGGCGGCAGATCCCTCTTGGTCAAAAAATTGTCTTTGTTGCACTTTACATGTGTTTAAAGTTCAAATATTTTCAAATGTGATGTTGTTTACCCACAAAAAAATTGTGAGGTACAGAAACATGCCTGATCTGCAGTCGTTCGACAAATGAGTTATTTTTAGTGAACCCTTAGTACTGAGAAAAACAAAAACGAGAGAGAAAACAGTTGCAGCCTATAGCTCATGAATATTCGCATTCCGTCCTATTTAAAGATTTCTAATCAAAGCCACAAAAAATTGTCCAAAAGGAAGAATAAATAGAGATTAATTTTTCCTACCTTTTAGCCTGGGAAATACAGCCAGGCATTCACAGTTGCTCCATCCATCCGTTGAAGAGTTAAATTACACCAGCAGACGGGATAGGGTAAAAAAGGGTGTCCTCGTGAATACACCCACACTCGCATGGGCGTACACGAGAACATTTTAAAAAAGGGGAAAAAGGGAGATCCGTAACTCGGCCGACATCGGTAGTTTCTCTTTCTCCAATCAAGAGGGATGCTGCTTGTCTAAATAAAAATAGAAAATGGGTTACGACAAAATATGGACTGAAACAACAAGTCAGGAAAAGTTGAAAATGAGACACTGGGTAAACCATACTTGTTAACAATTGGGAGAATTTAAGGTTCCCATGTAATTCAATGCATTGACACAAGTAATGCAGCATTGAAATATCTAGTATGTCAAAAGTCAATTAAAGTCATGAAAATCATTACCCAAGTGATGAAACTGGAATGTTGCTGGTGACGATGCTGGCTGCTCAATACCAGCACAAGAAAAACTTGCATGTATTGTGTGATTATGACGTCTAGCTCTCGCCTCAAATCTGCCAAAAAAGAAAAAAAAGGTTACACACTGCAAAGTAGCAAAACTGCCATGCACCGTCAGGGCAATCACATGATAAATGCATAGTCGTCAGGAAGTGACAATAACTCTTCTATAGCTCCCACAATCATTCTATTTGAATTCTTAGTTTGGTTTACCCGCTAAACAGCATGGAGTATGACGGTCAGGGGTCAGAGCTATAGAATATTCTATAGCTCTGATGACGGTTCTCAAACACAAATAATCTCTAACCAGCCTAACAATATAAATCTGAAACTTTGTCTCTGACTTTTTCTAAATTTTAGAAATTTTAACTAAACGAGAGCAGACGACACTTGTCCAATATTCTTCTACTCAAGTAATCAGCATGCTTACGATAACAAAATATCGATAGAAATTAGAAATGATAAAAAATCCCTCAAAATCCAAACCGCTCAAAAACGACGAGGAAATAAGTTGAGGCAATAAGTTTTAATTGAAATCTAATACCATTTCAGGTTTGGTAGCTATATAATTTCCCGGTAAGAAACCCCACCCCCACCCCAAAAAATCGATCCCTTTGTCCTAAATCTAAAACGCAAAAACGAAAAAAGCGGTTTAATAATCGCCAGCGCTCAACATCCGCTGAAAGCTGAACGGATCGCGATTATTTTCAAATCAAATTGTTTGTCTCAACAAATTTGATGAAGCCCACCCTGGACGAACAAGATAAAAAAAAATTTGCATTTCGTTTTTTGTGGTTTGGTTTTTTTAATTTGATTGGTGATGGGAGGCTGGGAAGGCGGATTTTTAAAAATATCGATTTCTTGGTGTGGTTAATTAGCATATTTGTGTCGTCTGCTTTCCTTTTGTTTCACAGTTTCGAAAAAGCAAAAAGGGGCCATAAGTTTCAGATATTTTCTATCATAGAAAACTGAACGGGTCACCGGTTTGATGGAAACGTGTACGTGGCTGCAAGAGAAATAGCAAAACAAAATTATATAAAATATAATCGTCGTGTTAACTTTTAGTGTCGTGACTCATTCTCCCATGCTCTCCACTCCATGCTGTTTCTCAGGTAAATAAAATTAATGTTCCAAATTTGTGAAATGTTGATGTACCTGACTACAGTGACTAGCATTTATCATGCATGCTCGTTGTCGATGCATTGGCAAAGTTTGTTTGCTATTTGTAATAACCTTTACTTAAGATTTCAGGCCTGAAGCCAGCCATCGAAAACACAAGATGTGCAAGTTTTGATACTGACCTGTCATCACCAACAATCTCAGCATCATCAACTGGGTAATGATTTTTGTTACTATTATTAACCTGTGACCTGCTGTATATTATTAATGGTGCCTGAAACTTGCATAAAAGAGTATCACACGTAAACCTTGAGTAATCCTGTTTATTATTAACAACAAGGAGTTACCCACTGTCTGTCTTCTTTCCAACTTTTCCTTACTTCTTATTATCTGCAATATTTTTCTCGTAACTCATTTTTTATATTTTGTTTAGATAAACAGCTCCTAGTTTAATTGGAAAAACTCTGTCCTCGTGTACACTCTTGTTCACGATGACACCCTTTCCTTTCCTGCCTGGCGTCAACTTTACTGAGGATGGAGTACTTGCGGATGCCTGACTGTAAATTTCCCCGACTTAAAGGTAGGACAATTGTCTCTCTATTCTTCCTTTTTTTGACTATTTGGTGGCGTTGGTTATAAAACGTTATTACGGAGTACGATATTTCCTGAGCTAGATGGTGGACTGCTTATTAGAAGTTTTCTCTTGCTGTTTTTGTTATTTCAATCAGGGTTAAAAATAACTCATTTGCAGAGCGGCTGCACATCAGGCTTGTTTCTTTTCACCTCACCTCACCACTTTATCTGCGGGAAAACAATCAAATTCAAAAAATTTTTAATTTTAAACTCTTCAAACAATGTGCAAAATCTAGAAAATTGTACAGTATGTCCAAGAGGGACCTGCCGCCACAGGCCACACTGTCACCTCCTCGTTCCGTATGGCTCACGCTGCCAGAAAATTCTATTTTCCCCAACTCTATTAATTTCCGCGCATTTAATTTTTCGGTTATATCAATGCGCTCTTAATAATAGCCAAACAGTTCGTTACCAAGCGAAATGACGGACAGCTGATAATATGCGATCGTATGCGATTTGATTTGCCGCTCTTTTTTGTGTTGCTACTCTGGGTTGATTACCTGCTGTAATAACGTAATAACAAAGAAAATTCCAAATATTAAAAAAAAAACCTATAGCAGCCACACCTCTAACCGCCTCTAGCAATCATTTCCTGACTCGGTGACCTTAAACTTATAGCCCAGCTGTTCGTGAGTAGATCATATGACTTGATATACTTTCAGTCGCACAAATATTATGTAAACGCATAGTAGTGCCTTTAGCTTACAACCGATTTCAAATCAAACTCGATTGACCTTGACAAAGAACCATCCGCAGGATTCATGACGCAATATCGCCCTTATTGAACTCATTCGTACAAATAAACCCAACACGTAAGAATGGCTCATTTTGGGTGTGAAGATTTGAATAATAAAACAGTTCGATCCGAAATATTATTTGGATTGCGCAAAGTTGAAGTGGGTCTGTTGATTGCGGTCGTGACCAGGATTATTGGCTGCGTGTTGTTTGCCGGCTGCCTGGTCTATTTATACATGCCACGGGAAAGACCTTCAAACCGTTGCCGATCTCGGAAGCGATAAAAATATGGCGTCCCAAGGAAAGTGAGTCCTTTTATATTTGATTCAAAACCCCGCCCTTTTATGCATAATTGAGCGACGCTGTATCTATATTCTTCGTGAGAATAATTTCCATAGAGCTCACGAGAGAATCATAACAAAGGACCGAATAGACAGGTTGTTGTGTACGACATAATTGGACTTTTGGGATATAGGAAAAGTGGTTTATATGTGGTCTACTACCTTGTTATTATTAGCCCCATAAGTTCCAATGTACCAACTTACGGTTGGCACTTAATGAAACATGCAGTCATAGGTACCCAGGTATTATGGGGACTTGCCGTTGGCAAAGTCAGCGCCCAGCCATATCTGATGATACCGTGATAGGGTAATTTATTTGCTCAGGGCCTTGTTATTTCTCCGGCTGGTCAAATCTTGAAACCGGTCAGGTGCGGTATATCTACTACTAGCTCGGTCGACCGAATGGGATGTATAGGCGAATTGAAAGAGGAGGCAACACGACGGATAAAAAAGGGTGGTCCAATAGTTTTGACGTGTATCTTCAATTGCAAATGAAAGTATACCGAAAGGAGGGCTCCTAGTCTGGTTGATTCGGGCGTTGGACATCGACGAGGAAGCTTCTCCCCCGCAGCCAGGAAGCTTCTGTGCACATATTTTACATTCAGATTTATCGTTTTGCCATTGTTCAACGATAACGTGAAGAGTGAAACGTCGCTTCTATACCGACGGCAGGACAAAACTTTCCAAGAATTTTCTTTTGAACGGACACGACCTTCTCTTTTGTTCAATTTTCAGGAATGTTGGCTGTATTCTCGGTAATATTTTAGAGCGTGTTGCATACATACCTAGCGCGTTCAAGTCTCCTACAGCAAACTCGATTTTGCATAGCTGATGGCGGTGAAAGTGTTTCTAAAAATTGATTTCCGCCTTTTGGTTGCCAATGCAGGTGTGCCCGTCAAGACCGAACGGGATCCTTGCCATTGTCGTCGTCTTTTTGGGACTATTGGCACCCACCAAATGTTTCCCCATTATCGGAGAGCCTTTCGTACCACCGGAATTCTTACCTACAACAGCCAGGGCGAATCCGGCCATTCCGGAAGCGATTCCGTACACCAGGATTCCTTACACTCCGTCAACAGCGGCCCCAAAAGAAAATGCTTATTCATCACCGTCGACTTATTCCTATACTTTGCAACCGGAATCGACAACAACGGCTTTATCATCAAAATCGGACAAAATCCAGTCGACAGTAGCAACTACAACAAGTACCGACGCTCCTGAATTGGCAGCCACATCCGCGATAACAACCAGTTCTATTATTCCGTCGGACGTAACAATTTCGCCACCGGTGAACGCGGGACAAGTTGACGACTCGGCGTTTGAACACTTTAGTTTGAAACCCCAACGTAAGTATATTTGATCTTGTTAATATTTAAAACGTAAATACGGATAGATTAAAAACTTGGTTAATTAACTTCAGTTAAGCAATCGAAAAATTCCGCGTATTTAGATAAGGGCGGGAGTGTGTGGGCGGCGTTCCAAGACAACTGGCGTAGAACTATCAAGGCTAAATTCCCAATTAATGTTCAACGTGAAATCAGTAGACGTGATTAATGAAAAAACGACTGTTTGAGTAGCTTTACTTACTCATTATCCTAACCGAAATTTTTTTGGCCAAGAATTCTTATACTGGAATGGATTTGTATACTATTCGCCAATTTGTTCCGGTTTCATTTTCAACTTAATAAGTTTGGTAGACATTTAATTTTCTAGACTATGCAAGGAATTCGTGAAGCGGCTTGTCGCGCTAATTATTCTGTTGTAGAGATTATTACGGTTTTAAAATTTGATCCTGATTAAACTGATAGACAAAACGAGTCAAAATATTTGGCTACTGGCTTGACCATCTTTGGAGACCCAGTCCTCAAATTCTTTGTCCTTATGTTTTACAACCGTGTGCGTTGCAATCGAATTCAGGAGATACAAAAGTCAGCGCTGGTTTTTGAATATTTAACGAAACACTTGCGCTTAAAGAGCTTGCAGCGCTTTTTGCTGAGAGTAAGCCATAAACTTGTTGGCCTGCGTCAATGACGGCCGTATGTGGTCAATTTTCGTTTCCCACAGTCTAGACAAATGCCAGAACGCTTTAAGATAAATTCATTTGAATAAGGAAGGCGTTGGCCAATCGACCGAACCGTCTCGAATACGCGTGACAATCAACTGTGCAATAATTATGTGAAATGTCGGTTACCAGTACGGAAGTGTTGGCATCCTCTGTCACTGGAGATTATTGGCCAAGATGCATGTACATAATTTCACTGAATATTAATGACGGGTTTCTCCGAAGCTCATTGAAATATTTTGCAGTTAAGGAAATGATACTCATTGAACTTGTTCTATTTTTCTTTTTTCCATAGAAGCCAAACCTTCGTGGACTCATAAAGGTAAGGGTGAATCATTTTTACCATTTTCTTTTATTTAAATAAACGACAATCTCTGCATCAAATCGACACATATGGATTGATTTCCCTTCAAAAAAGGAAACCCCAATTTTTGTTTTTTTAAAAT
Source organism: Daphnia pulex (assembly GCF_021134715.1). Taxonomy (NCBI): domain Eukaryota; kingdom Metazoa; phylum Arthropoda; class Branchiopoda; order Diplostraca; family Daphniidae; genus Daphnia; species Daphnia pulex. The sequence goes on along the minus strand of NC_060023.1, from coordinate 9,673,099 downwards.
GAATATTATAATAATTAACTCCTTTTGAATCAATTAAAATATTCATGCAAAGACTCCGTGGGTTGGCACAGCAAATTCCCAACGTGCGGTGGCAGTCAACAAAGTCCGATCGACATCCAGCCGAAATCGACCGTCCTGACAGCTTACCCGAAATTTACATTCCACAATTATGGAAACCTCATTAGCATGGAGTTGATCAACAACGGACATAGCGGTTAGTGTAACCCTCCCTCCCCTTAAAATAAAACCCCGTGACCGTGAAAAACATGGTGATCTAATTTGTTTAAATAATTTAGCCGTGTACAATTTACCGCCCGACTATCCCATGGAAGAAATGCCTCACATAACCGGCGGCGGTTTGGATGACACGTTCGCCTTCGTTCAGTTTCACCTGCACTGGGGAAGTGAATCGAGTAAAGGCAGCGAACATTTAATCAAATCAAAAGGGTAAATTTTTTAAAATTCCATTTCCAATCAAACAAGCCAATATTTTTAATTGTTTCTATTTAATTTAGTTATCCAGGGGAATTGCATTTGGTTCATTTCAACACCAAGTACGGATCGTTCGCCGAAGCCAGTCAACACTCTGACGGTGTGGCCGTCTTGGGTATTTTTCTCAAGGTGATATGATAATTGCCGTACAGGGCGTTTCTCGTTTTCTCTTTTGCTCTACGACCCGCACATAAAAAAAACGTCGTGAGACTCAGAAAAAAATAATAATAATTTCGTGATCGTGACATAAACGCTTCGATTGTATACACGCACTCAGGTGGGCCCGAGTGATAGCCAATCGTTTCAGCCTCTGGTGGAGCAACTGGGTGAAATCTCCAAGGATGGTGATGAAACGGTTTTGAGAAAACCGGTGGCGTTGAATGACATTTTACCCGGGCGGACTTCGTCGTTTTATCGGTACAGCGGCTCGTTGACTACGCCAAACTGTCAGCAAATCGTCATCTGGACCATTTTCGACAATCCGATTGAAATATCAGAAAAGCAGGTTCGAACTTTTATTAAAAATTTATTCCAATTTTCTGTTGATTGAAAACTGGTACACTTAATTCTTGGTCCTTGACTCAATGATTTTGTTCACGGCGTTTCGTCTGTAAGATTTTAAATTTTCTCGGAACTCCAAGGACATTGAAACATGTCAAACAACCCAAAATCGAATGCTTGGATTTACCGAGTGAAAGTATTTCGCTCAATTCTAAACGACATTCTTTTTTTGTTTTCAATTTTAGTTGGACAAATTCAGGTCCCTGCAAGGTGACGACGGATTCAATATGGTCAACAACTTCCGTCCGACATTGCCCGTGAACGGACGCACCGTCTTCTACCGATCGTTCACTGGCTGCGAAATCTCCCGATCCTGGCCCATCACCTCATCTCCGTTTTCAGAAGCTTACAAGTGGAGCAAGTGCTTGATGGGCTTCGCTTACAAGTCGATAGCCCCATCGTCGTTATAACATCATCTAAGGCTTCTCAAACGTCACTCAAAACATAACAATTGTGTCATCGCTAGCGAATGAAATCGATCCCGTCCAGCCAGTTCTCCTATTGCAGCCTCCTGTAATTTATGCCAACCCATCCAACTTGACAAAAATAATCTCAATCTCTCTTTTATTCTGTTATTTTCCTTCTTTGTCACCTTTGTCAATACCCGTGCGCTATACTGAACATATTATTTGGTGTGGTTGATTGTCTGCATGTAATTACCTTGCTGAAAATATATACACCTGTAACAAATGTAGACAAACCGTTTTTACGTGTCAACTTCAGTTTAGCGGGTGTAGCAGATAACACTCGCGCCTTTTTAGTGGTATGTTACATATGCCCTTGTTCACTTTTCATTTGGTTGCTAACACCGTATATGGCCAAGGTCGCCATGGAATCTACAGGGCAATTTCGGAGAACGGAAAAAACTCAATTGAGTCAAATCTCGCCCTTCGCCTCAATAAAAATTCCAAGTCGGCCAGGGTGTTGTTCCAGCAACTTGAGATTCTTGGATAATTCTATAGACCCGATAGAACCTGTTTTATTGACGGCGGAATCGCGTGCCAAACTGCTCCACTTGGCATCAAGAATTCTCATTTAAAAAAAAAAGAACTTTGAATGTATCAAACAATTTCTCGCTTCATTCCGCATAACATTTTGAGCTCGTGTCTTATCTACGCAGCAGCACCTTATCGTTAGACTGCGTTAATAATTGTTAATATTAGAGGGCGTTTCATAGAAAAGGAGGGACTCGATGGTAAAGATATAGAAGCATTCTAGAATTCCGAGTATAACAATCGAACTGAAATAGAAAAAAAGAAAAATATATAGGAAACGATAGAAACTGCAATTGAACCCCAAACAAAACAAATAACAAACAGGGCAACACCTTGACCATGAACATTTCTTCCACAAGCCTTGCAGGGACTAGGATTTGAAAGTGAAAAACAAAGGAGCTCGCAACCGGATCCAAATATATGACTCCATCTTTTTGCAATTCAATTGCTTCACGTTGTAATTATTATTTGCATTATAATGTGTTAACGACAACTGTCGCCCATCTTGAACTCTACACATCTATTGTCACATCCGAATCGTGATTGAAATAATTCTCTAATCACGCTGACTCTTGAAATTTCAATGCGTTACGAAATGTTCATATCGACGTTCAATCGCGCTTGACACGGATGTAAAAGCCTACGTGACTTTTCATTATCAAATTTTCGTTTCGCCTTGAGCGGCTCCCGCCGTAGTCACTTTGATGTGGGGCGCACGGATCAGCGGCCAAGTGCGACCGCCGACCACAGACACGTGGAGACTGGAATCGATTTCTTATTATTGTGTTCCATTCAATTGATTTTTAACAGCCGATTCTTTTCTGTTGAGAGAACACGGCGGGTTCGTGCAAATCTGCGGGAGACTATGTATATTCATGACGAGATTACTTGGCACATTTTCCAATCACAGCCTTAATATAGAATCAATTTGATGAATGTTAAATGTTTATTGTTTCACGGTTATATTCCAACTAATAAAAAAACGAAAAATGTATACTGGTTGGCGTATGTTTGCCTACGGGTCTTACTAAAACTAGATGTGTGGTGGCATGGGTGTTGGCCAGCAGCGCTATGTATTACAAAAGTGAGACATTTCCGGGTAAACGGAATGGAATGTGAACCTTATAGGAGAGCTAGAAAAGATATGCAAATGTGTACATAGCGCCACAAATATTTCAGCTGAAATTTTGTGCGCTTTGGAATTTAGGTATAAAAACTTGCAACACTGCATTAATCGAAGACGTGATTTCTACATTTTCAGGTGAGACTGGTTTTTACCGAGCAATTCAAGAGCGAGGACACAGCAATAAGATTGCCTTGGGTCGAAATTTATACGCCAACAACATTTTGGCTGACGTACGATTGGGTACGATCCATTTGTCTAGACTTGTCGTATAAATTACTCATAGATTGACGCTAGATTTCGAAAGCTACTTGATAGAAAATGGACTATGTAAAGCTTGTAACACAGAGCTGTATAACTTCTGATAGAACTTGTTGGAATGACTGGCAAAAATTTCCCATGGAAAATGGACTGGCGCTGGTTGTCAAAAGGAGAAATGTTCTATTAACGTCAAAGAGTTTTACACGTTTGATTTTATTTTTTTTAGACATAGTTAGACTTGTTTTTACCCTGCTCCGCGGTGTCGGTTTATACTTCGCCAACTTGAAAGTTAGCCGCACTAAAAATATCTCTTATACTTTCACGGATTGTTCTAAATTGGAGCTATTCGTTAGTATTCACCTTGTAACCGCTGCAGATACGGAAACATGTAGAATAGTGCGGCCACTAATGTTGAATACAGGCACTTCAAATTGGATTAAAATTAAGGAAATAATTTCGCTCGGACCTGGTACTAACTCCCTTTCACTTGTGGCATTCTTTTTTTAAATACTTGGTTTAGAGTTTTCCCTAGTCACGTTCGTAATCAAATGGTTATATAGACTATAGTATAGATCATGTTTTTTTATCGCTTCGTACATAATAAACCTCGTTCATTATAGGGAAACCAAAACCTGTCCAATTTCCTAAGTTGAACTTTTACTCCGACGAGTTTTTACTGTCAAAGAAAAGAAGAATTAAAAATCGCAAAATACTACGTTCGGATTTAACGGGGGTTACGCAAAAAAATCTATTATTTTGCACGATGAATGCGATTAAATGATGACCTGATTCGAATGGGAAAAATGACATTCTAATCACTGTAAAAAATTTTTACGTGGGCGAATTGAGCAATTCGCAATTTTTCTCGTATACTATTAAGCTTGTTATTATGTTATCTGTTTTTATCAAAATTGATTTATTTGCGGTTCCGAAGAATAAAAAAAAATCCAATGCGATTATAATTGTAAATTGTGCTTTTCCTAAATTAATTCCATTTTGAGAAAACCCGATTTTCTGAATTTATTCAGCCAGCGCGTTTTACATTGAATTTGCTCCACATTTTCCAAGAATTTGTTTGTTTTTTAACTAAGCGGAGATAGTATACACAAGTCAGGGTTACATTCGAACCAGTTGATTTATGGTGATCGAATGCCATTACAGTCGCAAGTATCATTACGTTCACTGCCATCACGGTTCGTTGACTTGCTTGGCAGCGTTCGGATCCCAAACATCAATAACACCAGTGTGTCCTTATCCCATATAGCAAAGTATTATATTTTTTTATCGAGCTGTTTAGCTAAAGGGTGTAACCTGTTAACCGCACTGGAAGAATCACTTATAGTTTCAAGGTGAAATCAATAGGAAAAAAAATTAAAATATACGATCCGTAATACATAAATCAGAACAGATCGCAGCACCGCTCCACTTGTTATATCGAAAACCCATTTCCAAGAAGGTTATATCTTTCCTTATTGGTATACTTTATAAGGACTTAAGCTATACCATTCCTTATTTAATTAACGATTTTTCTACAGTTTCACGACAGCTGTATAACTCTTTCTTTCTGAATGTGCCGCATTGATCTCGACGTGGGAGTTGGTTTTCCCAAACTGGGCGTGGTTATGGAAACCAGCAACCTTTCTTTAAAAGCTTTTAATAATAGAAACAACGTTTTAGAAGCTTTTAAACAGCTTTTAGCACCTGCTAATTCCTATGAAATGTTCTTTCTTATTAGTTGTTGTATAACAACAGCCATTAAAAAAGACATAACACGCATTAGATGGCGAACTGATTCCCGTGTTTTCTGTCATCTTACGTCACATATGTTCTCTACTAAAGGAAAAAGCGTCAACATTTTTATCCTTTAGTACAGAAGGCAAGATGGTAACAGTTGGTAACTATAGATGAGAGCCTATCCAAATTTAACCTATACAGCTTCTTTCTATTTTTAATAAATTGAACAACGACGTTTGGACGACTCAACTACCTGTACAAACGTATGTGAAATTGTCATTTCTGAGAATAAAACAAATTTGGTGGCTGATGAAAAAGTCGAGTTAGAAGTGATACAGGCTTGACAAGCATCGTTGTTTACTTGGGACTGTGATACTTGGCTCAGAGAATTTGTAATTAAAGTTGAAATTTAAGTTGTGCCACTTATTAAAAAAAAGAAACCAAGGATACAAAAATATTTTCTTCTGTCTGAAGATACGAAATTTTTAATCGTGACGTAAATTAATTACTGGCGCCAATAATTCAAATATGGCCGAAAAGTTATTATTGCTTAAACACATAATATTGGCATTCCTCGTGTGCAGCAGCTTTTTGCAGATTGTCAACAACTCGCCCATCAGAAACGTGAAACCGACAAAGGGTAATAATAACAAGGTCACCACTACTTTGTCCCGAGCTGCGCAATAATAACAAGCTGCCTGTCTTGATTATTCGACTAAAAAAACCACAGGTAAAAATCACCAAGCAGTCATCAACCCTAACATCATGGTCCGCACCCATGAAAATCCTTGGATTGAACATTGGGAAATTAAAAAAAAACGGGGTAACATGTCTTTTTTTATAAATGTGGTTGGCATTAAAGCTTTTTGTTTCAAGAACAATTTTCACTTTCACTTTGCGCTGCTTTTTTTTCCTTCATAAATTATTTAGCTATCTCATCCTGGAGTTACACAGGTATAGACTTATTTATCTCAAGCCTTAATATTAAAATTAATTAATTTTTTTTAATAGACCCAGAGGCTTGGCAACATTCATTTCCAACATGTGGCAGTAACCTTCAATCGCCAATCAACATTGAGACGGCCTCTTTGAGAGCCTACCCGAAATTTTACTTTGGAAATTACGGAAACATCGACCGGATGACTGTTACCAATAATGGACACACAGGTAAGAGGATACACGAATAAAATTATTATTGTTGTTTTATGTTTTTATATATTGTGGCTTGCGCAGTGTTGTTTAGCCTTCCCTCGAGCATTCCGGCAGAGTCTATACCCTTTATTACCGGCGGCGGATTATCAAATCGATACAATTTCGTTCAATTTCACTTTCACTGGGGAAATGATTCATCGCACGGCAGCGAGCATCGAATCAAATCTAAAAAGTGCACATTTAATTTAATTTTTTAAATTATTGTGGAAATTATGATTATTTTTAAATTATTTTTAAAGATATTCGGCTGAACTTCACTTGGTTCACTATAATACCAAATACGGATCGTTCTCCGAAGCGACGAAATATGATGACGGTCTAGCCGTTTTGGGTGTTCTCATTAAGGTTTGTTAATTTAGCTAATCTTCTTAATATTATTCGAGTTATTCTAAAACAAATGTCAAAGGTAGGGAAAAAGATTAATTCAGCATTCCGAGCTGTCGTTGATCAGTTGAATGAAGTTGACGAAGACGGTGACGAAACGACACTGGTAAATCTGATTTCATTTAAAGATTTATTACCGTCTCGAACCACCACATTCTTCCGCTATTCCGGTTCTTTTACAACGCCCGGATGTGAGGAAATTATTATCTGGACTGTTTTTGATGATTCCATCACTATCTCCGAGAGCCAGGTAGAGATTCCTTCATGTTTAAAGTATTTTTGTTTTAATACTATTATCCAAAAAAAAAAATTACAGCTATCGAAATTTAGACTTTTAAAAGGAAGAGATAGTTTAACTTTGGTAAATAATTACCGGCCCGTTCAGTCGTTGAGCGGACGCACCGTCACATATAGATCTCGTTCCGGATGTCATATTACGATAAACTGGTCTCATTCTTCCTCACCTATCGTCGACATCTATCAATATAGCACATGCGTATTTTCTTTTTATGCAAATTCTTTCCTAACCATTTTAGGTGTAAATTTATAACAGTGACGCATTATTTCATTTTTCTAAACTGCATAAATATTAATGAAGCTAAATAAATCGAAAATCTACTTGATTCATTGATTGTCGACCCGAAATTCTAAACTGCATAAATATTAATGAAGCTAAATAAATCGAAAATCTACTTGATTCATTGATTGTCGACCCGAAATGAACGAATTAAATAAAACTGGGACAACTTCACTAAATTGCGCATTTGCTCATTTGTTATTATTGTTTTTCGTTTTTCGACGCAGCGTTTGAAAGGTTTTTTTCTTATTTTACTCCAAAACTAATAATGTATGTTTTGATTTAGTAAAAAGTTATTGTAACAGCTTAATATTGATACAAAATGCATTTCCTTCTCTCCCACTAGCATCAACAATGGCTGCAAAGCACATTTTTGTGTTGGATAATGGAGGATTCAACATCAAAGCCGGTTTTGCAAATAATGCAGAACCCCGGTAAATATAACAAAGATTCATAATGTTTTCGTTTAGTATAAACCATATCCACCCTCAATAGTGTCATGCCAAATGCAGTAATGAAAGCAAAAAGTGAAAGAAGGAGGCCTTTCATCGGTGACCAGCTTGATGAATGTCGGGATGTTTCTGGTCTCTACTATATACTCCCTGTTCAAAAAGTATGCAACTTAATTACTTCACAATTTATAAAAATGAATTTACTATATCTTTTTAATTTAGGGCTATCTAATTAATTGGGACACTCAGAAAGATGTTTGGGATTACTTGATGGGAAAAGACTGCTTTAATGTTCACATCAATTCAACTTCACTTGTTTTGACTCAGCCATATCTAAATTTCCAGTCTATTCAGGAAGGAATATGTGAATATTGGTTTGAAGAAGTGGAGTGTGAATCTCTCCTGACAATTAACCGTGAGTTTTTGTCTCTGGTTAATTAATTTAATCTTTTCCTCATGGAATTTTAATGTTATTACAGCTGGAACTTTGAGTGCCTACAAATATGGAAAAGAGAACCCTTCTGAATTGTGCTGCTTGGTGGTAGACTGTGGTTACAGTTTCACACACTTAATCCCTTATGTACAAGGAAAGAAAATCACAGAATTTGTTCATAGGATTGAAATTGGCGGCAAGGTATTAACCAATCATCTGAAAGACATAATTTCCTATAGGTAACCTTCACACACAAGTTATAAATAAATAACAAGTTTTTAAAATAGTATGTTTTAATTGCCATTTACAGGCAATTGAACGTCATGGATGAAACGTACGTTATCAACCAGTTGAAAGAAGACACTTGCATTGTATCCACAGATTTTAATAGCGATATGGCGTTGTCTCAAAAGAGAGGAAAAGACAATCCGTTCGTTGTAGACTACATCCTTCCTGATTTTACAACCATTCGTAGAGGCTATGTGCGACCAAAGGACGAAGCAGGGTCCGGCGAACAGGTCTGAAATTTTTTGCTGATGCCAGACGTTTTTGTTCAAATGTTATAATACATTACACTTTTCGTCTTGCTAGGTTATCAGGATGAATAACGAACGTTTCGCTGTCCCAGAACTGTTGTTTCATCCATCTGACATTGGAATCCAGCAAATGGGAATATCCGAAGCCATTGTTCACGTGATTGAACAATTTCCTTCCGAAGTTCAAAGCCATTTGTACAAAAATATTTTGCTGATCGGCGGATCTTGTTCTTTGCTCAACTTCAAAGAAAGGGTTGAAAAAGATGTTAGGACGATGGCTCCGGCCGAGTGCGAAGTCCGTATCAACATGGCATCCAAGTAAAATACAATATTTTACCATTCATTTATTTGAATCGACATTAACCATCACCCAATATCTCATCTTTCAACTCCTTATAGTCCAGTCACAGATGCCTGGCGAGGAGGATGTAGCTTAACTAAAGATCCTCAATTTTCTTCTCAGTTGGTAACACGTCGAGAATATGAAGAACATGGATTTTCTTTATGTCTTCAACGTTTTGATGTATGAGTTTTTCAACAATAAAATGTATTTCTTTTTTTTCATCTTTTTTCGTCTTTTTTTCATGTTTATTTTATTTTTTTCAATTATTTTATTTTTTTTAAAGTTTTTGGTTTTTATTATTTAACTGTTGCAAAATATTACCACTAGGTTTGAAAAAGATGCCTCAGGCTCTTTCAACCCGGCTGACATTGCACAAATCAGTGTGAAAAACAGCTGAGTGGAAGAATGTGCTGGTGAAACTGCGTCACGGTATTTATTGAGACGTTTTATCTCAAAAGAGTGTTGCTATCGTGAGAGAATAAAATAGCGGTTGCTTGTAATCAAGTGTCTACTGCGGTTTTGAAAAATTCACAAAACATATATCCCACTCTACTTGAAAACGTTCCAGTGCTGGCAGCCTGGCACGTGTTGATTCTCGTCGAGTGAGCAGCTAGCCGGTAGGGAATATCTCGATAACAAGCAAACACATTTTTGGTAAGTTGAGAATCACGACTTTTTAGTAGTTCTTGTTTATACATGTCTTTTAGAATATTGAGAAAGTGTTTTTCGACAATTGTGTGGGATTTATTTCTGTTATGGGAAACATGTTGCTGGAAGCATGCTGAACTAGGTAGTAAATATTATTATTTGAACAAGTGTAAATCTAAGCCTAGGTTGAATGGGGTTCCACAAAAGCAGTAGTTATAAGTTGTCAACGCCTTAGCTTTTTGTTCGTTTCCTCGACGTATTTGATACATCAGCCACAGTCCATAAGGTTCATGTTTCTCCATTTTTTCCCAGAGTATTAAACCAGCTGCCGACCAACGGTTGACAAAAGGCATCATAAATTGTGTGTAACGGTTCCTTGGAAAAAGTATTAACTTTTTCGCTTTGCTAGTCAAATTCCTCAGACCAGTCGTCTCAGATCACAATGTGGAGCTTGTTATTCTTTTTTTCTTTTTGTTCCATCTGCTTTCTGTTTTGTAAACAGAAGCCAAACAAAAGTTTAGTAGAGGGTGGAGTCGTACACAATATCCGTATACTAATCTCGTGGGTATTAGTCTATAGCCTACTGCGGAGAGTATTACGTTTAGCGACCGATACAAAGTTTGAAGCCAAGCTTGTTACCCGAATATTGTTATTATAGGTCGGAACCGAGAATGGTGTTGACGGAGCAAGAGTTAGTCTTGGCTATAACCAAGTCTCAACGGGACAGAAGAATTCGTTCAGCTTTATTCACGCGCCGGAATACGGTCAATTTCAGTGAACAAGCCGCGTGCGATAGAGAAATTCAGCGCTATTTGTGTCTTAAAGGAACACTTGCGTACAGATTCAATTGTTGTATCGTCCACCAGCCGTGGAGATTCAATCAGGTAAAGAATATTGGTTTGATTGAGTAATTCATTTCAATGAACGATATTTGGTTTGTGCTTGCCAGATATCAGCACTGAACGATCACGGATGGGATGAGCTTGGTCCAACAAACGAAACACTTCACTCGATTTACCGCACCTTGCCTTTTTATCAGGAATCTATTGCATCAACGGTAATAGTTCTATACGATTTAAATTATTCTTTTCGGATCGTTTTGAATTCTTTGGGTTTTTGTTTTTAGACCAACTTTCGTGTCGGAGAGATAAATAACTTGAATAAGAAGACCAGTAGTGTAGGCAAGGATTCAAAGGCAAACAAAAATCTGGTAATCGACTATGATTCGGATCGCAAAGTTGACATGCCCAGCTGGGGTGCACGTCTTTTGAGCTGTATTTTCGCTTGAAATTCCCGAGCTCATCAATCTTATTTTTTCGTGCTGTTGTATTTTACAATGCGTCGTTTCCTCATTTGCGTTTGTTCCCTCATGTATTTACACACTTCGGTGTGTAGCGAAAATTGTTTGATTTCTAATACAGATATTCTTCTTGCGACAGTTTTTCGTCATCACTTGAAAAGTTTGTGCGGAAATCGGTTGTTAGATTTTTTGAACTTAGATACAATTAATAATTTGCTGTTATTAGATAAATTATTAGCTTCTGCGTAGTTCGAATTCTGTCACTGTCAGGAAATAAAGAGTCGAGAAGAATATCGAATTACCGAAATAAGAGACAGTGGAATGGTCTGGCAACGCCGATCCTCCTAATTATTGAGAAATTGATTTGTTTTGATCGTCTGCTGACACTCCAAAAGGCTCCTAAAGACTAGTCACAATACGAATGCTTTTTTACTTTTGAATCCACCGGTCTACTTCTTTTTATATTCGTGCAATATGTATAAGCCAGTTCCACAAGTACACTCTAGCAATGAAGGTGAAGATTCCGAGAGTGAACTTTTTAACTCATCGACTCTCAACTTTGACGAAAAATCTCCTCAATATGGTATGCAAGAACAAGAACGTTAAGTTGACCATTTTAATATGACTGCCATTTTTTTTCTCTTCACAGATCATTCAGGTGGTGTTGCTCCTCAGCAAATGGAAAAACCTTCCATGTCAGCGGGGAGAAAGATCGCTCTAGCATTTTCAATAGCGAATTGTGTGGCTTTCATCATCCTCTTCTTGTGGATTCTACCTTGTGAGTATGACACTTGCAAAGCTACACATAGTGTGAAAACCAAAGATTGGGAAGTTAATTTGACAGGAAAAGGTATTTTGAATAACTGTGCATGGTTTTCTTTGAAATAATGATTTTAAACATTTTTACATCAGGAGTACAGGCTATGGGAATGGCTTCGTCACTAACTAGCAAGTCAAAGGAAATGCTGATCTTGTTAAGCAGCAAAACTACTCATTCCATTTCAAGTTCATATTGCTTTAGTAATGAATCAAATAACTTGCTTGGCATTCGAGCTGCAGATGGGAAATTAGTTTGGGAGAAAAATTTTACAGAAGCAATTCAGTATCTCAATTGCTCCCTGATTGATGTGGACAATGATGGCGTTGATGACTGTTTGCTGTTCCCTGTTGTTAAAAGTCTCTCAGCATTAAACTCCCTTACAGGTAAGGCATTCTTAGCCAGTACCAATTATCACAGTTTACTCTATGGTTAAATTTTAAATTTCTGTGTAGGATCTCTAATGTGGCAATTTCAAATTCCACGAGAGGATTTAAAAATAAAGCCAGCTGCCGAATTAAGAATAATTGATATCGAGGCATTTGCTGATCTCAATAATGATGCCATTTCTGATATTGCTGTCATCATGGGCGATTCAAAGGCGCAGTTTTTCATTGGCATATCGGGAAGTAATGGAGAGTTGCTCTGGCAGTTTTCTCTAAACACAACCTGCATCCCAACCGACCAGTCGATTTCCATTCACAGTGTGTTGTCCAACTCTTGTTTTAAAGAACCAGGTAATTCGTGGCAAAATCATGTTTGAACTTTTTAATGTCTACTTATTTCTTCCTTTACAGAGTTTGGTAAAACAAACGTTACCAGTCGATTTTTGTCGTATGGGCGATCACCTTCAGCACCAAATTTCCCTCCTTGTCTAAAATGTGATGCGCTTACAAGCGGAATTCCGAAAACACGATGTAAAAACATTTTTTTATTTTAATATTTGCAAATGATGATACTCTTATTAAAATTGTATTTTTCCTTTTTTTTAGATTTGTTTCATAGAAGCGCTAACGACTTCTTAATTCGTGCTATGGTCAACTGTTCTACGCTAGGAACCATCGTCAAGAAAACAATATTCGATATTTAATGTAGGTCCCTTAATTGGGTTTTAAATTTCACACAGTATGTTGTCTCCTCAACGGACATTTCTTAACGTTAGCTATAGTCACTTTAAAATGCCTTGCAATGCTCGTTTTCTTTTTAAAACTTCTGACCCAGCAAAAGTCTGTCACCCAAATTATTATTTAAGAAAATCTAATTTCATGTTCGTTACGTACTAGTCTTTGAACTTTTTAAAAAAGGTTCAATAAAAAAAAATGCACCTGAAATTGTTGGGTACGAAATTTTTAAATAGTAGGCTAACGACATCTCCCCTAGCTGTAAAACTTTACTTCGGTCTTTTGTTATAAAACAGTTTTGGTCTTTTCTTGCAAACTAAACCAAAATATAAGTGGGAGCAACGAGTCCATGCGAAGAACTGGGAAAAATGTAAACTTACTAATTACATCGCAACGTGAATTTAACAAAGCCTTTATTACTTGTAGTTACACCTACGTACCGTTTCTGCGGAGAGACCCCATGCCGGTGCGATTTATGTTTCAAGTCCTTTATAAAATGAATCTTTTGTTCTAGGGTCTTGGGGACAATTTAAAATAGTTGAGACTTGACGAAGTTTGAGTTAACTATGATCATGAAACGTATGAGCGCTAACTCACCATCATTAGAAGTTTTAGGATGCGGAGAGGGAACGTTTCCGGTTTCACGATCATCCCGACATAATTTTTCATAATGTTGATCAGTAGAACGGAATCGATTTCGTTTGGGTCTAAAATGAAAATAAAGTAATCCGATCCACATGACGCCTCCTGGTAGTTCTTGGAAATAATGCGAGATGGGCCACCAGCTCGTGGTCTTGGCCTTGGCCGAAATTCCGAATGAAATATTTCTGTTGTTGGGGATCGTGCTGAAACTCATCGTCCGTCTTCTTTGGTGATCGGTTCGTCGCCAAATGTTTCAACACCATCCCTAGTTGACTCAATGACCCGTACAAAAATTATTTTTGATTTTCTACTTAAAAAGGCAAGTAAATTTTTTTAATTGCTATAACTTTTGTGTGTTTGACGTCATAAGCGTTGAGTGAGATTTTTTAAAAAACATTTTTGTTATGTAGAATGCAACCTTCATGCGGACAATGATTTATGAATTTGTGATTCGTTTTCAGAGGTCAATATCTCTTCACGTCGTTCGCGTCGTCGCCGTCGAATCGGAAATCTATTCCATCAGGATGCTGTACACCTTATAGAGGACTGAGCGCATAGCTTGTAGCCAGTACAGTCAACCTACACGACATGCTCGAGAACCTTCTCATAACTAATTTTTGCTGGTTACTTCCTCGTTGCTCTATTCGCGGTCGTTATCAGCGTGGGAAATGAATCAATCAATTCCTTTGATGAAAGGTGCTCCGGATTGCCAATCGGCTCGCTGCGGAATGGATGCTGGATGTCGTAAACAACCCGATGGATCGTTCATTTGTGTTTGCACTCACGATTTCAGCCAAGAAAGATCCGATACGCCCTGCCCACGCAAAGTCGGTAAGTGAATTATTTCAATTATCGCCCACTCTGTTACGGTAAACTTAAATTGTTGGTTTTCATATAACTTGTTCACAAAGAGATGTTGCATATTGTAGACGTAACGTCATACATTCTGTAGACATTGGGATATTGTACTTTCGTCGAGTACGTGCTCTGTCAAACGTAGTAGAAATCTCTTTTTGTCTGCGACACATTGTGACATGTGAGTTATTCTCGACTTCAGAACAAACAATAGGCTATGAATGATCCAAGAGGGTTAGGTTACGTGCCAAGGAATTGCGAATTCTAGTTTTCCATCGCAGTAAGCAAAGTAGTACATATTACAGGAAATAAGAATAGAAGTTAAAATGACGAAAGAACAAGATCAGGTTCACATTTTCGTTCGAATTTCTTATTTTTATCCTTGGGCGACAGCGATGATTCTTATTGATTTTTTTCAGCTTTCGAATAGGCCATAGATTTATTACTGTCTAGGTCGCTAATCCCCTACCATAGTTACATTGCTAAATGGGGTCGCTGTGCCACGTGTCGCCTCGCAATTTAAAAAAAAAAAACTTGAACATATCTGACAACTCAATTACCCCCTTTGATAGATCAACTTTACAGTATCGGTGCACAAGAGAAAAGTGGCTACAACAACATCGAAATTAATATTTCTGAGAATAACCTGATGGGGGGTAAGTGAGTAACAAACAAGAAGCTGTTGTCCGCTGTCTCGGTAATAATCTAGTTCATTGCGTCCTCATTTAAGTAGCATGGACCTTCCTCAGAATGTTATTTTTAAAATTAAGGACCCAAATTCGGATTCAGTTCACAGCTCGTCAATGGTCCATTAGGCTTTGCTAGGCCATGAGTAATGCGGTATCGTGAAATGACTTCTTCTCAATAAAGTCCAGTTGAACCGGGAATGGGCAGTTTAGTACAAAGCGTCTTTAATTTGAGTTGGAATGAGAAAGCCGTTAACCATGGCTGCCGTGAGCTGTAAATTCTATAACTGTGTACAATGTTCAAATTATTTAAAACTATTTTTTGGTTAAAATCTTGACTTCCGGTGAATTTTAAAGTAAATTATATAATGGCACTCATCGCTTGTATGTCATCATGTTATGTAAATTATTAGAGCAGTTTGAGATCGTGTAGTCGCTTAGCACCGACAACGAACTTTATGGTTTCGCGAAGTCTGTTAGTTAGAAAACGGTTGTTTAGGAGCTTGTATGCATTACCTAGCCGATTGTTTTTTTATTTTTCATCTGATATTGTTATACGTTCTAAATGCAGTGTCCGGAACGAATTCTTATTATCCTGTTAATAATAAGACGTTGATTACCATCCATCGAAATGGTCGAGATAATGAGCATAAATTATTCCCTCGCGTATTTAAGGTAAATTTTTTATTACTAATCTTCTTGTTCGTATATTGCAACTAACTCCGTTTACTGTTAAAGGCTCATCTACCGATTTCTGTACTGACTGATGAGATTCCAGATCACTCTTCGTCAATGAAAACTGTTGCGCTAGCCTATTCAATACCCATAACTCTAATCATAGCATTGATTGGATTAGTTTTTCTCTCAATCAAGTTGATTAGGTGGGTGAGAATTTACAGGATGACCAACAGGAATCGGACTGTATTGCGCTTCGGTAGGAATGTTTCCCCAAAAGAATTCTTAACCATCAACACCGACTACTTGAGAATAGTCGACCAAGTGGAACAGAATGTCAGCTCCCGTTCCTTTCTCCTATTGCGTGAGTGGATCGAACTTGAAACTGAACTCGGTGAAGGTTGTTTTGGTAAGGTTTTTCGCGGTCGACTACGCCGCCCTGATTCATCAATCCAGTCAACGGATCCCTCCTATATTAATCTGGAGAGCAGTCAAGCTGTGGCAATCAAAGTTCTCAAATCTCCGTCACCTGGAATCGCTTCAACCACTGCGCAAAGCGATTTTCTCCGAGAAGCAGAGACGATGGCTTCGTTCTCTCACGAGAATATCTTGGCTTTACATGGTGTTGTTATCAATGGTGAGTTTATTATCAAATTCAAATGTTTTTATATTAAAACAAAATCTATAACTTTTAAACCATTGCAGAGTTTAGTATCGGACCATGGGTTGTATTTGAATACATGGAGTTGGGCGACCTAGCTCAGCTATTACGTTCCTCCAACGGCTATCCTAGTCCTAAAGACAAAGATACCCTCATAGGCAGACATAAATTGAATCAGGCACTGTCTAAATTTTGATTTTATTTTTATTACTGCCAAATTTGTTTACTATTTTTAACACGGTTGGTATTTTATAGGAGGATTTGCGCTCCATAGCAGAACAAATTGCAAATGGTATGAAATATCTTTCGTCAAGGCATTTCGTACATCGGGATCTAGCGTGTCGAAACTGTTTGGTGGGTGAACGGCCATCTGTCAACCCAGCTTTTAGCAGTAATCGTTCAAATCTTATCATCAAGATATCGGACTTTGGTAAGAGAAATATCGTAATTTAAGAGGATTATACGTAAAATGACGTGTGCTCTTTTTAAGGAATGAGCAGAGATGTTCATACCACTGATTACTACAAGGCAAGTGATTGGCCTAGATGTTTGTAGTTAGGTCAGTTATAACTTAAATGCCTGACTCAATTTATTCAGATGGGAGCTTCTCGATTTTTGCCGGTTAGATGGATGCCCCCCGAATCAATTCTTTATGGTAAGTTTACTCGGGAATCGGATGTCTGGGCTTTTGGAGTTGTCCTCTGGGAAATTTTCTCTATGGGCGCTCTTCCATATTACGGTCATTCTAATGAAGAGGTATTTACCATTTTTCTTCAACCACTTAATTATATCTTGAGCAGCAGAATGATAACCATAAACTCCATTTAATAGGTGATTACAATGATCGTCGACAGCGTTCTTCTGGAGCCACCAAAGTCTACTCCGTGTTTAATTCGGCAGCTAATGTATGAAGGTTGTTGGAAGAAGATGCCATCCGATCGTCCTTCTTTTTCGGAGATTCATGCCAAACTCGCTGGTTTTTCGAGTACAGCACCGTTGTCGGAGCAAGCAGAATGTGAAATTTATTCTAACTGTTATGCCTATCTCCAACCTTTACCGGATTTGGAACCATAATTTCCCTCACACAATTTTGGTTTTGCGGAAAGTTTGTGATCTTTATAATAGTTGCTATATTAAGTCATGCGCTTGCGTAATCATTTATTTAGTCTTCCTGTTCGTATTTCCCTCTCAATATTTATTATTCTCACAAATTATTGTTGGAATAAAAATATAAAAAGTGTCACCGATTGAATTATGAACAGCAAATTCATTATTCATTTGCGTAACCTCGTTGACCTATGCTTGAAATTGTTAAAGATTGTGGCAACGAACATATCCTTTTAAATTGTTACAAAGCAACATTTTACCATAACCTTTAACAACAAAGTGTATTAAACAACCAGGTGATTATCACATAAATTTAGAAATGATCTGTGGTCAAAGTCAGAAGGGAAATGTGTAGTAAAAATTCGAAAAGCAATATTTATTTTGGTCACAGAGAAGTCGTGTGGTTTTCGTGCATCTCTGGCGTGTAAGTGAGAAGGACAAAGGCAACCCAAAAATGAAGAACCACCATCTAGATATTTTAAAAAACAAACAAACAAAAAAAGCATTTATATCAAGAATGTCAAAAGTATTAATATTTCTTCACTTACATAGAAAAAGAGCACTAATCGAGCAGCGGGTCGCCGGCGCAATGCCTGCCCGAAACGGAAATTTAAAGAATCCAAGCTGGAATAGGCATGTCGCATACGACGAGAAACTCCTGTCGTTACTTTTGCCAATTCTAGAACCATAAGAAAACTTCATCAAGCACTCCCCTTATTCTTGAAATTGATATGACTTTACCGTCATCTGTAATATTCAGTAGAACGCGCGTAGAGTTTTCAGTTTCAGATGGAATTCCACTTCGTTCTTTATTAGCTCTTTCCAGCTGAAGCAATAATGAACTGCGTTCCGACTGCACTGCTTCCAAAACTGCTTGTTTTGCAACTAAAGTCTCAGTCAGCGTTCGAAGCCTACGAAAGAAAAAAGAACGACATGAAATATTATCTCTTAGGAGAGCATTTAACTTAATTCGTACCGTTGTTCAAACTCATCTTGAGAAGGCGTACTGGAATTATTTTGTTTACTTGTCAACTGGTT
Organism: Daphnia pulex; assembly: GCF_021134715.1. Classification (NCBI taxonomy): domain Eukaryota; kingdom Metazoa; phylum Arthropoda; class Branchiopoda; order Diplostraca; family Daphniidae; genus Daphnia; species Daphnia pulex. The sequence goes on along the minus strand of NC_060023.1, from coordinate 9,654,446 downwards.
TCTCACTTTATTCAACTCGGTTTCGAGTTGTTGGATTCTTCCTACAGACTGCACTTTTTGTTGAGAAAGATCTTCGCGGACGTAGCGCAGCTCTTCGTCTAGTTGTTTTAGTTCGTTCTCTATCAACTCTTTCTTGGATCGCTCTTCTAGTAACCGAGTTTCAGCTTGATTATTAAGTTCACGAATCTGGCGAATTTCTTCCTCGTACCTACACTTCAAAATGCAAGTGATAATTTGAGAATTAAACTGAAAAATTGCTTACCTCGCCTCAAGATGAGCGATTTCCTTTCTACACTGTTGCAATTGAGAATTCGACTGAGCTGTTTCTTCTCGTAAAAGATCACGTTCTTGTTGAAGTTGGTCCAGTTCTGCCATAAGCAATTCGTTAGGAAGTTGGAAGCTTTCGACTGTTTTATGTTCTTTGATATCTTGCAATAATCTGTCCTTATCCTAAAGAAAATATGAAACTTAAAATATGAAAAGTTTTCAATGTAATTTCATCAATAATACCTGGAGGATTCTTTGAGCCCGAAGTTTGTATTCATTAAATGATTGATGAGTCGATTCGAGCTCTTCTTTTACTGTCTGAAGTTGATGTTGATACTGTTGTGATTCACCCATTAAAATACAACGCTCTTTTTCCAATTGGTTAAACTGAACTTTAGTTTCAACTTCCAATGATTGCCTCTTTTTAACTTCAGTTTCCAACTGTGCTTGCATGTGTTCCAGCTTTGTTTGGTACTCCTGTTCAACATGGATTGCTTCTACTTTGCTCTTTAGGGTAGACAATTCAGCATCTTTGTCAAGGAGTTGGTCAGCTAAGGTCATGTTCTCTTTCCTTAATACAGATAATTGCTGCTCGACTGATTGCACCACAGCTATCTGACTTTTTAACTGCTGTTCCGCATTCTTAGCTTCTAAAATTCAAATACAGGACATTACATTAAACAGTCATAAAAAGTTAATAATATATTGCAAACCTTTCTGAGCTTGTTTAGCATGTTGCATAGATTGCCTTATTTCTTGATTGATTGATTTGATCTCTTGTTTCAGGAGATTGTTTTCTTGAACTAAGGTCAAGTCATTCCCGCCCAACCCATTAGAGTAGGAGGTAGAATTTGGAGCTGTGCTAACACTAGAAGCGTCCAGCACATCACTATTTGCATTTAGTGATGCCATAAGAGTAGCGTCAAGATCAAGTTTAGATTTGCCTGCCTTAGAAAGATCAGACATGGAAACACTATTTTTAAAATTAGCTGCAGTAGAACTGTTTTGCGGGGCATGATTATTTGAGAAATCCGAAGCAACTGAAGCGACCGAAGCACCTGAGTCTCGTCTTGAATGACTGGGAGTAACTCGATCTTTCGTTACTAGTACCGTTTGCGCAGCAACTGCAGCAGCATTCTTGTCAATTTTCACTAGAAAATCTTCTGCCTTGCCGGCCAAATCAGTTAGCCAAGACATGTTCAATAGTCAGCCATCAACCTAATTTAGCAAAGTTTAAAATTGGAGCATCGGGCTAGGATGCAGGAAGAAACTGATGACGAAAACAAATCCACAAGTCAGCTGTCTGTCAAATTCTAACAGTGTTGCCAATTGCATTCATACTTCAAAATAAAAAAGGCGCCATTTATTTAATTTAAAAAACGGGTGGGGGGGGAGAGCAGCTGTCCATTTAATGGGGAAAATTATGAAATTTGTTGCTCTATTAAAATATAGATTTCACCACCGTACCTCATCAAATTCCGTGTTCAATTCGTTATTGCCCCTCTCAACCCTGTGTGTCTTTTGCTCTTCATCAATATATTATTTTCTTGAATAATATACTACATTCTATTAGAGAATAGTCTTTTTATTTTATTATTACAGTTTAACTGGTTTTTCAGTTTTTGTCTTTTCAATAAAAAAAAAACAACGCCATGGTGGTGAAAAAAGAAATTAACGTTCTACCCCTCCTCTCTCTACTCTCTGGTTCGTTTTCCCTCCAGAAATCTTCAGTGCGAGGGGTTGAAAAGTCATGTGGTCATTCGTTGTTCGGTAATCTGATACGACGATCGACGTCTAGTTGATGCATGTATTCCCAAATAATCAATTTGCCACTTATTGCTGCCTTATTCGTTCAAAGTGAAGTTTGGTGACTAAAAAAAAAAATAGGAAATTCTGTTTGTTTAGAAGTTGCTGAAAGCCCTCATGGTGAATTCGATCAAGTGTTGAAACATAGTCCTCCATCTTGGAAATTTGTTAGCTTGAATCATGGACCTGCAGCCAGTTAAAAGTGGTAAGTTATTAACTCTTAATTGTGTGAATTGTTTGCTACATGTTTGGGAATGTTGTATTGCATACTTTTTACGGACCATACGAATTATTGAAAAGTGGGGTTTTACATTACGATTTACTGTTGCACCACGTGGTGAAAGAAACCAATGACGAACCTTCATACCTCGATTTCATGTTCTTTACGATGGGCGATTTTCGACCTAGATTACATATTTTTTCACTATCTTCAGAACCTAAAATCAATGGGACAACAGCAAAACGAATCCTCTTGACTGAAGGTATGATTAAAGGAATGGATCACGTCTACCGAAGTAATCCCTACCCTTCAAAGTTAGAATTCGAGACCCTGTGCAAAGACTTACTTATGTCAGTTGGACAAGCTAAAGTAATGTAACATTTTTCTATTCGTAATTCAAACTTTAGATAGCTAATTTATTTTTTTTTTTAATTAAAGAATTGGTTTTGCAATCGTCGCCGTCGTGACTCTAAAGAGGGAAAAATCTGTCGTCGATGCCGTTTCTTTAAAGCTCCCATCAGTGAGGAGGCACATGACATTGACGGCTCTCGTCCATGCATTAGTTATTGGAAATTGCCTACTGTTGCACCTCCTCCACTTCTGCACATGACCCCACTTCCTATGACATCGAACAATCTCTCATCATCCTTGGATGAAAGTGTTGACGGGCAACAGGAACAACAAACCATTAAACCAGAAATAGATGGAAATCTGGCAACTGATTACAATGTCGACGCTAATACTTCTTCCGTCGTCGTGCCTACTGCTTTTTCGCTGACTTTCCAACCCGGCACGTACAATTTCCAGCAGCCAATATTCAACTCTGAGGTAATGCACTTCATAACCTCATCGACACTTTTAAATGATATTCATTTGTTTACATTTAGCCGAATGCTTGGTACCAACAACATCACGACGGACAATATTCAGTAGATATGGCAGATGAAAATACTTGGATGATGCGTTCGGCCGGAACAGGACAACCTTCATTTTGGCCAATTAATGATTACTTTCCACCACCGGATTTTATTCCTCTAATGGATCAACCTCTCTTATCTGATTGGCGATTAAATCAGGTTCAGCCTTTGTTGCCTAACTATTCAATGCCTTACCCATTATACCCTCAGTACGTGTACCCGGATCCCAATGGCATTTACGACTACAGCGAGCAAAATGGAACTTCGAACAATTAACCTTATTATGTGGTTTGATTAATTTTTACACTGTCAGTGTATATTGCTGCACGATTTTAAACCTCAACTCACCTCATTACCTTTTTCAAAAGTATTCTTTTACCAAGATGCTCTAAACTTAAATTTCATCTTGTTTTTTTACTTTAGCGTACATTTTTAGAATGTACCGTTCTCTTCTTTTAACTGTTGGGTGAATAAATCCGGAACGCATTCTTGCGTATTTTAGATAACCTTGCCACCACTTTCTAATAATTCTTTTTGATCCCGATGTTTTAGATTACAGATGGATTGGCGGTTCTTTGACCACTGTCAGTAAGTAAATGTATCGTGTTGGTCAACAATGCATTGACATTTGACGGTAGACTGGATCGCCAAGGGCGCGGTTTTATCTGAAAGAAAGTGGAAGATGAATTAATGCCATCGCACAAGTCTCGCAATTCAAAACCGAAACGAAGACCTCGTTACTCATCCGTTTGAGATAATTTTGCAAACCACCATATCATCCACAATTTCTTCTTGCCCAAGAGTCATTTATCAGGTTCCTTTAGATCTCCCTTTCTTTTGCTGTACGCGGGTCCCTCATGTACTAGGCGGTAATTCACGCGGTTAATGTTTTTTAAATGCCCTCCTCTTCTTTTTTTTAGACTGAACGTTGCCGTGTGTTCAACGAGGAGCACGTAGTACTTAAATTAACACACCTGTCAACTTTCTCTCTCTTACTCTATCATTTGGTTCGGTTTCAATTACAGGTTTTTACTCATTACGCAATTGACACGGTCAAATAAGAAGATGACACTTTAATGTCGTTGGGTGTTGAGCTATATATTACTTTGGACATTCTTTGTTGCCCTTAAATTGTTATTTGTATTTCACTAGTGGCTCCTGTTCAAGGTTTAACACCTATCTGAAACGATTTGACCATTTTTACAACGATCGTAAAACTGGTATTCGACATCCGATACCGTTGGGCGATTCCATTTCATTGAAACAGAAACTACTTTCTAGTTATCCTTCCGTAGATTATTTTTATGATAGGAATATATTTGTTTGATGTAAAAAGCTGAGCTTTTGTGTGGTCCACTAAGTTGGAAATCAGTCGGAGAAAAGATAAGCATGTATAAAACGTAGTCAAACAATGAGGAAAAAACCATAATCCCTCTCTCTTTCTCTCTCATCGGTGCGTTTTGTCCCAACGATTTTTAATTGACCGTTTCCCATTGATATTTCTGTTGTTTCGCTCTTACCTTTCCATTTATTATAACAGGGAGCTATCACGGAGAAAGTTTCGTCTTCTTCGCGCGAGAGAGAGAGAGAGAGGGAGGCCCAACATCGGGGCGGGTATCCCCCAAACGAAACGCTGGAGACTGCCGAAGTTAATATAAAGGGCTTCTCCTTTAGCAAAGTCTTGCCATTCGTGCTTCTTCTCTCTTTGTGCTCAGCCGGCGCCTCTTTTCTTTTCATCTCTGCAACACGAAAAGAAGAAAATATAATTTCTTCAGCTGATGGCGCGGATATCCCTGTGTACGTCGGCGATGTTTCTCTCCACATTTGGGATCGTTCTTTTGCTGATCGTTTCCAATTCCGCAACTGGGATCACCGAAGAGACAGTCGACGATCAACAAGCCGACGAATCTAAAAGGGTACGTGAAAACACAATTTCTTTTAGTGACATCTATTTTTTTACGATTAGATTTTCTCCTCTGTTAAAATTTCATGACAACTTTGCAAGCTTTCTAATTTCCATTTCGCAAAAAAAAAAGGATAAAAATATTGTTTGCGGTTAATGCAATAGGTTAACTCATTGCCCCGAAACGAATTGATCGAACCACAAAAAGCGCAATTACTTTCTCTACATCTTTTGATGACAACGTTCCGAATACTGTGGTGGGATTCTTCTCTCTCTCTCTCTTCCCGCCTTCTTCTTTTCATAACATTTTCACTAACGAGCTGTGATTGAGAGTGAAATCTTTGTACAGGCGACGAAAAAACTCTACAATTCCCTTTGTTTTGGTCAGCACGACGCGTGGTTACTTCTTTATTCACTATTTTGAGATGAGAAAAGAGTCACCGACATATTCCGTCTGTGGTTGCGGGCGGTTTTTATGTTTTTTCTTTGTGGGTGGGATTGTTTCTGCACACTTACGCAAGATATCATCTCTATATGCGTAGAAAGGGAAAACAAAAGTGATCTGGGGAATAGCAGGTGGTCACCCACTTGTCATCGCAACAATACCGCCGCTGATGCTATGCTAACTGACTTTTGCGTGTGTAAAGGCTCGGTGCTTTTCGCCACACTTTCACTCCTAATGTTTCCGACCGTAACGAGAGCCCATATGCCGTGTGTACACACACAGTAGCATAACATCGCGCTTTGTGTGCTTTTCTCTTATAAACAACCGCTCTAGTGCCTTTCCGCTTGCCTTTTAATGCGACAATTTCTCTGTTGCCTATTTTTGGAACATTAAAAGAGAAGATATGAGGGCGTGAACTGTTTCAAATAACATTTAATATGTCAGCCGGACTTGCAGCAGTTGCGTATGACGGCGAAAGTTTTGTTTATTTACTAATATTTGCCGTTTTTTTTTTCAAAAGTTTATGGTTTACTATAAATCGTCTCATTTTCTAAAAATTGTTTTGTTTTACCTTTTTGCAGTCGACTCATTCTCAGAAACTCGAACAAGGAAGAACACGAGGAGAATATAGGATTTTTTTACCAGATAATCGATGGCAAATTGTATCTTATGTAGCTGATGATGACGGCTACCGGGCCACTGTACGTTACGAGAATGGACCGCACGATATTCCACGCTCGGAACAATCTCACTGGGGATTTGCAACTGGAAGTTTGCAGACTCCTGTAAGCGGTGAACCTGGTCCGAATGTTCCACCGATCTATCCGCCTAGAAATAAATTTCCTCTGCAGAATTCCGGTCAGCCTCCATTAAGCAAACACGCGTTCCCGACGCAACCTTATCAAGGAGTTGTGACCAGTCAGGTGAACACTTTCATCGTTCATCCTACTCCGACAGATATTAGAGGGCGTGAACTTGAAGATGGGCGGAAGCGACCTGAACAGCATCGCCCATCCAATTTTCCTGGCGGAATAGAACAAAAACCACTCCATCGTAATCCACCGACAGATCCAGCTTCTACACCCTCCTCTTCTCCACCACTTCATCGTAATCCACCTAAAGGTCCTGCTTCTGCATCTTCTTCTTCTCCACCACCGGTTTACATCCCCCAGCCGTACGCTGCTCAACAGCAACCGCGTCCTACGACTCCACCGCCAATCTACACTGCTCCTCGTCCAGATAAGTTTCCAGATCCACCAGTTTACATTCCAAAAGAAAGCACTCAAAAATTTGAGGAACAAGCTAGCATAATCTATGATCCAAACGTTTATCATCCATTCTACCAACCTACAGAAAAACCAAAAACTCTGGCTGCACAGCCGATTCGTCCATTCCATTTACCAGATCAGTTTTACGAAAATCGTCCTCATCAACATCAGCAAGTTGTTTCGAATTTGGAGCGACCAGTTCGTCCTAATCCAATTCCACAACAACAAAATGAACAGCGTCCCCAACAGGAACCCCCACCACAACGGTACCCACCGACTGCACCCCCTAAAGCAGAAAACCGGCCTCCTCAACAACTAAATCTTCGTCCTTATCTGGATAAACCATCCAGTAATCAATGGACCCCTCTTTATGAACCAGCTCCTACCAGACCTCCATATCCTCCGTACGAACCCCAATCCTATCAGTCAACTCCGTCTTATCCAAGCAAACCGACTGAATCACCCCTAAAACCATTTAAGGCTTCACCTGCTTACGATCCTGTTGATCCGTACGTCGTACAACAAAGACCGCAATACCAACCTGCGCAACCATACGTACCCCAACAAAGACCGCCTTATCAGGCCCCACCTTTCTATCCGGAGCAACAGATTAAACCGTATGAACCGCAACAGAAACCCGCCTACCCTGCTAAACCAGCTGAAGTTTATGTGCCGCAACAAAGACCTTTGCCGACCTATGCGGACAAACCATCGGAGTCCTACGAACCGCAACAGAAGCCGGTATACAAACCTGTAAAACCCTATGAGCCAGAGCCGCCCAAGTACGAAACTACACCATCTTATCCTGAAGAGCCAATCGACCAGGATGAACCTCCACAGAAAGCTGGATACAAACCTGTTAATCCTTATGAACCGAAACCACCAAAATATGAAACTACACCATCTTATCCTGAAGAGCCGATCGACCAGGATGAACCCGATAGGAAACCTGTCACCTACTTTACGAATAAACCAGAAGAATCATACGAACCCCAACAGAAACCTTCGTATCAACCAATTCCTACTTATCCTGACAAACCTACCCGACCTTATGAGCCTGAACAGAAGCCTCAATACGAAACTACGCCAGTCTATCCAGAGAAGCCAGAAGAGCCTCGTAAACCTGTAACTTTCTTTTCGAATGAGCCGGAGGAATCATACGAACCCCAACAGAAACCATTATATAGACCCATTCCTTCTTATCCTGACAAACCCGACAGACCTTATGAGCCTGAACGGAAGCCTCAGTATGAAGCTACACCATCTTATGCTGAAAGGCCGGTTGAACCTCAAAAGCCGGCAACTTTCTTTTCAAACAAACCGGATGAATCATACGAACCCGAGCGGAAACCTGAGGAGCCGATCGATCCGGAAGAGAAACCCGAATATGAGCCTACAACTTTCTTATCAGATAAACCGCTCGTGTCTTATGATTCCGAACAGAAACCGGAACCCGCACCTTCTTATCCGCCCCAACGACCGCAATATAATGAAGAATACCGACCGCAGTATCAACCGCGTCCATTTGCCAATCAGCAGCCAAACGGTTACCGCCCTCCATATTATCCACCGCGACCTGGACAACCAATTCGTCCTGTTTTAAAGCCTGGATACCTTACACCGGAATCAAATTACCGACCGGAAAAAAGACCTTACGGTGTTCCTGGCTACTCACCTGCAACCTACCCACCTCCGGGAATCACCATCACTTCAATCCGTCCAATTCTCAACCCCAGAAATCAATCGTTTGTTACAACGACGCTAGACGAATCTCTAGAAGGCGAAGCTCCAACAGAACCCCCGGAATGGGAACAAGAGGAAATTACGACAACAAAGAAACCTGATGCAGTTCGAAAGTACAAAGTGAATCAACCGATATCCAGAAAACCGAAATACGAAAACAGTCCTCCTCGTTTCAAGATCACTCGACCAATTAACAATCGTCCAGTTCCAGTCTCTACGGTGCAAGTTCCTGTCGAGCCAGAAACCGAAAAACCGACTGATCAAGAACATTCGCCTTTATTGGCTAAATATAAATTCAAAGGGTCGACGACATCCAACGATGAATACGGCCAACGTACACAACCGAGAAGAAAGCAGCCGTCTCAGAAAGAAACCGTCTACGACTTTACAGTTACGTCACTGCTAGAAGAGGATGGTCCAAGTGAGTCAATCCGCGGCTACAGCAAAATAAGAGACCAACATGACGATTCATTTTCTGTCACCGTTCTTCCCGACGAGGACCAGATATCTGATTTGGAGAGTTTTCTTCCTGTTGAAGAAGAATTTTATTCAAGCAACACTTCAGATTCAGATGTCATTTTCTTTGATGACGGTATTATCCCTCCGTTGCTGTTGCGCGTCCGCGATAAGAGTCCTCCTCCTAAAATCGTGGAAGATGTTACCGTCCCTTATGCCCTGACGGATTATCAAACGGACATCCCGACGACCACCATGATACCCACAGAGTTTCCATCGATTACGGCACCCCCTACAGAGATTCCGTCAACAACCAGAACACCTACAACAGCTTATACGACCACAACAACAACCACAACGACTCCTAAACCATCGACAAAGGCCGGCACCAGGAAGAAGAAGAAGCGAGTTCGAGTCAAATCACTGAAACGAGGCAACGGGACGCTGACCATCATGCCGGCAAGTAAAAAAGTTCAAAGTTCTGTTTCGGTGTTGGTGAAAGAAGAAGAAAAAGCGCCAGTAGTTGCCAGCAAAAATAGTAGCGTCGCAGCTGTGCCGAGAACCAATTCGCCAAGAATTCGATTCCCTCCAAGAGTCCGATTTGTCCAAAAGACTGCCGAACGTGTTACCCGACAGAATGACAAAACTCTGGTCGATGAAGATCTAATCGCCTCGGATTCCCTGAATCTAGCCGTCACTAGTCAGCGCGAAAACGACGAGATTGGAGATCATGCCATCACGATGGAGGACATGATGGAATGGAGTCTGAATTCTATTCCAATCGATCGATTAGATCTCGTTTACGATTCGGCCGAGTTGGAGGACAAACCCGTAGAGGAATGAGGGCGAAAAAAGAGCAAAGCTTATTTGTTTCCCTTTGGATATAACAAAAGAGAGAATCATGAGAAAATTGCATTTTCTTCCTCGGCTAGTGAAATCACCGTTTGAGAAATCCAAAGGGAAACAACAGCGAAGCAACAGCCATTTAGGTGCGTAACTGTGTGAATGCGTCTTTCCCCTTTATTTTTTTACTACGGACTCTTCCTTTCAGGTTGAAAGCATCGAAAGAAAGTACAGCCGCGTCCTATTTTTCAGGAAATCGCGGTTGTAAAAAAAAAAAAATAAAACTAACCAGTTTTCACTTATTTCGCGCGCTCCTTTCGTCGCTTTTTTTCATTACATAATAAAAAGGCGTATTCATTCGTAAAGGGCGTAAGTCTGACATTTTCATTTCATCCATAAAATTCATTGCTAATCGTGAATCAAACGTTTTCTCATGTGATTATCCCTACTCAAATTTCAGCTCCCATATCAAAAAGAAATTTTTCTAAAAACAGAAATTATATATGCTTGGTATACGTATAGAGATTATTAATACACTGCAGTGTGTGCGTTTTATATCGGGCGCTTTAATTTCTTTGGGGAAACCGAACATATTTCACCTGTTAATTAATTTTATTGTGACCAAACAAATTTTAGCGTTGTGGTGGAAAACCCATAAATGATGGTGTGAAAGTATCAGCATCAATTGGGTGATTGTAATTAATTGCCAACAAATGATGCCATGGGGCCGTTGAGTGGACGGGCTAGAAACTTATCCGATTTCATGTAAGCCGCGATCTGTTCCAATCCCTGGATTCGAGCGTGAAAAGCTTTTAAATTAGGGAACTCATCCAAAACTGTAGACTCCAAATGACTGTTTTGGTCCAACAATTCGTACATCAGAAAGTCTATGTACGTGATCTAAAAAGTTGAAACAACACGGAATTAGCACAGGGGAAACGTCGTCGCTCCGTTATCAGAACTTACGTTATCACTGCTGAAATAATTGTGACTTCCCAAATAGTCGGACAATTCTTTCAACTTTAGAGCCAAATTTTTTAGATATTCCGGTTTGTTGGTTTCCTAAATGTTTGATCATAATAATTTTACTTCCATCTGAAATTCACCAAAAAATATTTGACTCACGAAATTAGGTCCGTAACAAAGTGCGACCCATCGTGAGCGCATGTCAAGTGCCTCGGCTTCGATTAAATCAACACGAATTTGTTCAGCTTCGTTTTTAGCGATCAGGCCGTGCTTGCGTCCCAGATATTTCAAAATAGCGAACGTTTGAGACAATTTGACATCCCCGTCGATGTAGTAAGGAAGCTGATAAAAAGAAAAGGAAATTTCCCAAATGTAATGGCTGATGCTGCGTTGATTGCGCACAACAATCGATAAGGAAAATTATGTGTTGTTACATTTGGGAAATCAAGACCATGGGAAAATTTCTCGTTCAGCCATTCGCTGCGATCCCATTCTGCTCCTATGAAATTGTAGCGTTTCTCTTCTACTTCCGTTCCGGTATAGGCCAACAAGAGACGAATCGGCTGGGCGTACTATAGACACCAGATCAGCAAATTTAAGTTAACCAGTTACAGTTAAATATTTCTAGGTATTTTAACTTACCGCTCGAATATTCCAGTATCCTAAACGAACTGACATTTTGATTAGAAAAACGGGAAGTACTAAAAGCGACTTGTTGCGTTGAGAATCAAGTTTGAACTGAACGCCAAGTTCTTGTTTCAAGGACTTTCAGAGTTCAGACAAGAAAATGGCTATTGTATATTGATAAGATAAACTGAAAAGGTAAGTTTTTGTTGTGGCATTAGCTCGAGGCTAAGAAGATGACGCATTTGCATGAAGCGGTGATGCGGAGGAAATTTTAAGAGAGAAAATGCCGGAATTGCACGGGTAACTAAATACGGACGTTGCGCTCGAGGGAATGCAAAATACAACAAAATGGGACGCAAAAGTTCAACAGTCTTGCTACAGAGCCCTTTCGCAGACAATCGTTTTCCAGTCTGGCGACACAGACAAAAGAGAAAAAAGACGACTATTCATTCATAAACGAGCGCTGGCGTGCCGGGATGTAACTGTAATTCGGCCGGCGTCTGATACAAACCGCCGAGTACAAAGTAACCGGGATAGCAATAATAATAACCAAAGCGTAGTACGTATAGTACTACACGAAATGAAAGTCATTTTGCGATGTGTAGATAAATGTCTCCGGAGGGTACTGTCACATTTCTATTGAAATAAAAACAACAACGATAGCAGCGAGAGAAAAAAAAGAATTTGCACGACTTGATAATTTCTATGAAATATCGTGTTGGAAGCGGAGCAGTAAATACAAATAAATGTTAAATGATACAGTTGTCGTAAACAGTAACAAGTTCGGGACTACAATGGGAAATTCTGGTTTAGTTAATTATAAATCTGTCTTGCGTGTTATGGATACTATTAATCATGTTTGGCCTGATTTGCAAAGTCAAGTGGACCAAACACGGATGTACCGAACAATAGCTATGAACATGGGAAGTAAATTTAATCGGAAGTAGGAATGGCTTAAATCTAGGTTGAGAACTCCTTCACCATTGTTTAAAAAAGTTTCTTTATTCGGCAAAAGGATGAGGTGAGAATGAAAATTCCCGATCATGAAATTACGTTAATAAGGTGTTAAAAATATGCGCAACCAGATTTCTCTATGAACCCCGCACATATTTGTGTGAAATGTGATCTACCTGATGATTCCCGATATATTATCGCTCGTTCAAAAAAATAAAATAAAAATAGCACCAAATCTCACATTCTTATCAGCAAAAACTATCACGCCTTCTCACGCTCACGGCATTCCGAGCTTCCCGACCCGCCTTATTCTGTCACTGGCGCCAGTGTTGATTTGAAAGACATAAAATAAGATTATCAGAACAACGATTTCAGATTTCAACGAGTTTATCATGACACGAATTATCTTTGAAATTTTTAATTCAATTTCTAAAATTTCTAAAACCGCCTTTGCCTCTTCGGTGCCATTAAAACGGTTTGGCAACATTTGTGCCGAAGCAGACGATCATTTAAATTTTATGCCATGCCATGCTGCTCGGTTGACACAATGTCTTCAACGCAAGATTTCAATGTCTATGTTGGGGCGGAAACTGGATTGTTTAAAGGTAAAAAGTTAAATATTCGTTATCCAAATATTAAGAATGCAAATAAAATTATATTTTTGCTAGGTGTCAATTTCAACAATCAGCAAACCATCGCCAAAAACCTTAACAGTTTACAGTCGCTGGATCGTCAACAAGAGATAACATGTATGGCATGGGGAAATGAAGAAGAAAGTGAAATATTATTGGGCCTTAGAGGTCAGAAGGTGAAAATTTATGATTCCGAATTCAAAGGATTCTCAGGGTGTGTAGAGACACCTTTTGGGAAAGGTCCCCTACGTGGAGTGGGAAAACTCAATGAGTAAGCATAATGCCAATTGGTTTACTTCAGAATAACTTAATATTTCAATGTTTCCACAGATCTATTATCACTGCATCTGAAAGTGGAGATGTAAAGCTCTGGAAATTCAAATCCAGTCAACAGGTTGAATTCCACGCTCTTAACACAGGAGAGAGACTGTGTTGTATGCGTCTCTCTCCTTTCACCAAAAACATTGTTGCCACTGGTGGTAAGAAAAATGACCTCCAACTTTGGGATATGGAAAACTCTCAGCATCCTGTATTCAAAGCAAAAAATGTAGTTAAAAGTTACTAGTATCTTTTGTTTCTGAACTAATTAAAGTTATTTATTGTGTAGGTTAAAAATGACTTCTTGGACTTGCCAGTTCCAATTTGGGTCAGTGATCTTGCATTTGTTCGTAATTCTGAACAAATTGCCACTAGTTCAAGACATGGTTTTGTAAGTTATATAGCTTTTTTTTTGGTTGCAAATATATCCTTAATACTTTATTTTACATTTGCAGGTGCGCCTTTATGATCCCAAGTCTCGTGGTCGTCGACCTGTAATTAGTTGCGTTCCCGAAGCAGATGAAGCATGGACCTGTATAACCATTGCTTCTAGACCCAAGTAAATTATTCTTATACAAATCAAGTACTTAAATAGTTAAAACATTATTCTTCATTCATTTTTCAGCCAAGTTATTGTGGGCAGCGGAAAAGGGAGAATGCTGCTCTTTGACTTCCGCCAGCAAAAAGTTGTCCATGCTTACCGTGGGTTTACCGGATCAATTCGACAGATGGTGTGTCATCCTACCAAACCCTTGGTTGTTAGTGTTGGACTTGATCGCTTTGTCCGTGTACATCATTTAGATAGACAAGCTCCTCTCCACAAAAGTTACTTGAAATCTAGATTAAATGCCGTGTTGATGCGCCAAGATTTTGGAATCATAATCGACCAGGAATTAGATAGTGGTGAAGCGATTGATGTTGAAAAAGATTCATTTTGGAATACCATGGAAGAAATCAAAGATAGAACAGTAACTGAAATTGAAGATCAAGTTGAAAAAGAAGCGATTAAAGTTTCACCAATTAAAAACTGCGGTTTGAGGAAAAAAAGAAGAACAGTATCCTAGTTAGGCTACATGATTTGACTTTTTTTATTGAATAAACTTAAAGCGTGTATCTCATGGAATTTATTTAATTTTTATACTCTTGCCGTGTAGTCAAACTTTATGATTAAGTTTACAATTCAAGTCGCTTTTCACGAGCCTTTATTTATGCGAATGCTTAAAGTAAAACAAATTAAGCGAAATTTGAAGTAAAACGTCTCATGACTGGTAAAACATACGAACATACCTATGGACTAGGAAGACACTTATGCTGAACTGTATTTATCCTGCATGAAATTGAACATCGATAGTTTAGTGATTCCAAACAGTTAATAAAATAGGAAAATCACTAAGTTAAAAATGTTGAGAAATAATAAAAATAGAATAAAAACAGTATTTTTTACCATATCGTGTAGCAATGCAACCTCGCCGCCAAGCGGCGAAATCTGTAAAATTTCGATTTGTTTTGATTCCGGCTCAGTCCTTCAACAGACGCACGTGCTCTACTTTTCGTCGTTTCGGTTAATAATGGCGAATGGAGACTTTCAAATATCGTCCATCATTGAAACATCCAAATGTATGGGAAGTGAGAAAATTACTGAAAGGAGGAAAAGTGCAGAAACCCTTGACATCTTGTTGAGCAATCAAAATTACATTTCAGTACTGGATGATAATACTGATGCAAGTCATGGGTTTACTTGGAACAACGTCTTCGATGCGGCCATTGCTTACATGAGCAAGGTGATTCTGTTAAAAGTATATTTAAAATTTACCTATTCTGACTTTATGTTGTATATAGGAGGTAGAGAAATTTAAGCAAGATGAAGCAAAAGGAAAAGTGCTTAGTCAAGCTCAGAAGACGTTAAGAGAAAATCATCTTAAACTCAGTGCAAGTAGTCTGTTGAATGTGATTGTTTTGGCCGGTGAACGAAAACCTAGACTTGATGTGGATATAGTACTTCACCACTGCTTGACTGCATTAAAGGACCCATTCATGCTTGAAAAATTTGGCAGGGATCACTTAACAGCCCTAAATCGTGAAATATTATCCAAAAGAGGATACTGGTCAAAATTAAAACCAAATTCTTGGCTGAGTATCTTTCTCATGAGCTTGAAAATCTTACGAAGCCACATTCCCAACAATGTTACTTATGTCTCCATAGCTAGTCTTCTAAATTATGTCATGCATCATGGTACACTCCAATCAGATATTTCACTTAAAGTGAGAAAAAAGCTGCAATTTTTTATTGATAACCTGAACAACAAAGCCATGTTGCAAAAAGAGCATCATCTAATCAAGATCTGGATCGATTCAGCCATTCAGCTTGCGTTTTCTGTTGGTTCTGAAGATCGTTTTCTTTTGTGCCAGCTGACCGAAACTACGCTTAACACATTCCTTGATCTTTGCCACGATCATTTAGAGGACATTGAATTAATTGTTCAGTTCTCGATTCTGGCTATGGTCGCCCATCATCCCTGCGGAGTCGAAGCCAATGAGATTGGTTTTATGGTGGCGGGAAGCCCAGATGATTGGTTACGAACTATGCGCCGATTGCACAGTTTGATCGACTTTGTCGTTAAAACAAACACGTAAGAATTCTTTCTGTATAAAATGTTCTACGGCTATTTTAACCACCAATTTCTTTATCTTATCATATATAGCCAACGAAACAGGACGGCAGAGAAAAAGGTCCTTGAATTGGAACCAAACACAATTACGCTGGCTGTACGTGTAGCTCGCCAAATCTTCTCCTCGTCAGATTTAACCATGGACGTCACTCGAATGGGCATCATGGATGAAACATCTACTTCCCAAATTTCTGGCCCGTCAGCCAAGAAGAAACGCTTGATGTCGGGCCTTTCGGAGTTAACCGAACGCTTAAGAACGATGGGGGCTACCAGTGAATCCATTCCCTTGCTCCAAATCACAACGCATTTGGTCTTAATTTATCCTGATTTTCCTCAGACTCACGAGATGAAAGAATTTCTGGACTATGTGGTCGACGTAGTACACACTCACGATTGCCGCCAATACGAAATGATGTCCCACTGCTTTAAACTGTTTCGGATAGTTTGCATCTCGTTGTTCGAACGGCGTCAAGACAGCAAGGAACTGCTCCAGTCTTCTCTCCAGCTAGATAATGTATCCAAACTATGGGAATCGATTTGGAAATGTGTGGTTGCTCATCAGTGCCACCAAGAGAGTTTCCTTCTGATCGCGACTTTGCTACTTTATCGAATTGCATCAGAACCAATGGCTCGTCAAATCGCTCAGGTCCTAGGCCGTCCTGGCGGTTCCGTACCATGCGATCGTCATTCCATGCTTTGCCTTGCTTCTTTTCTGCATCGTTACACTCTTCCCGATCAGGGTTTCGTTCAGCCATCTGAGAGTAAGGACAGAAATTCATCAAGCATTAATTGGAACGGACTGGGAGATCCAGTCGGAGACCGCTCCATCCGCTCTTTGCTAACTGAATGGCTATTGAATTGCAAGGTATAGAATTTCAAGCATTTCAAACTAGTGGTTTTGTTAATGATTTTCCTCTACTTTATTTTAGAGTAAAGAGTACGGTACTAGTACGGCCAACCTCCACTTCAGGTTACTGGCTGCTCTCGCTATGAAACAGCCAATCGTCCAAAACATCGACATACCCTCTCATCTCGTGCAACTTAGTGCTCCGATCCAGTTCGACTCTGAATGTCACCGTCTGGAGTCAAAATTTCGTTTCGTCGAGTTGTTGGATCAAACAAATCTACTAGAACTGTCAAAACCCATCATATCACGGCCACTAGCTAGCTGCCCGATGTCTTCAACGATTCTGGTAGATCAACTTTGCTTGATGAACGATCTCTGTGTCCGAATGGCGCTGAATTTAGAAAACTACAACAAAATTACCAGTGAAATGCTTTCGGCTTTAAATGACGCCATTTGCTTCCTGTCATTAGTTCGCAATGTCGTTCTGTCGGGCTTGCTATCCGACACGTCCAAACTTCGTGATAATGCTTTACCCCTTCTGAAATCTGTTTGCCGCTTAGTCTTGTCAGAAGACTCCGTCTATTCTCGTCAGTGCCTCCAACTTTTTACAACCCTTCTCGACATCGAATTAGCTGGACAGGCAGGTGAAGACTTTCTCCGTCGGGCGATCTGGGACCTGTGTTTCAGCAAACTTGTAAACGCCTCATCTCGAGCCGAGTCACGAGATGACACTTTTGGTGAAATCCGCCGAGGTGGCGCTAGTCACCCTTCAGTTCAGATCGCCGATCAAACTCAAGAAGAGAAAAGAACCAGTCTGTTTGACTCTTGCATTTTGACAGACGGCGAGGCGTGGCAAGTGGACTTTTATCGTCTATTATCCACCGTTTCTAGTCCAGTCGATCATTCTGAAGCGATTCGTCCCGATTATTGTGCTATGAAGACGGATCTCATGCATGCGTTATCCAACGCTGGAACAGATCCGACCTCCTATTATCATCTTCAGTTGGGCTTCTGTTTACTTCGAACCTATATCCGGGCTCCCTTGGAAGCGCTAGATGCCATTCTCGTCATGGATCTAGTCGATTTGATGTCGGGAATAGGACTCCAATTCATTTACGACTACGAGTCCGCAGAGGCCGTTCTGCATTTGCTGCCTCAACTCACCGCACATGTTTCCAATGTCGGTTGCTCCTCTTCAAAAGCCAAAATCATCAGTTTATTCCTTCGGTTCCAGACAGATATTCAAGATGAAATGTTCGGCCCGCCAGTTGAAGAAGCCTTTTACCGATGTCTTGCCAACCTTTCGCCATCAGCCAACTGGCTCAAATGGGGAGCTGGGACTATCGAAGCAACCGGCATTTCGCCAATCTGTTTGGAAGCATTGGCTGGATTAAATCGTCCGTTCAATTCCACAGTGATAGCTACCTGTCAGGCGGTACAACAGCTATTTGACTACGGTAACATCACGTCGACAAGTTGGCAGGACAGTCTTTTGGCTGCTCTTTCATCATCAATAGTCACCAAAGAATTAACCGCAGTGGATGAGCAACGAGATGTAACCACCCGATCCGCATCGATCCTTCAGCTGCTGAGTTCAATCATCGTTAAAAGTCCTTGGGCGGAGAAGACCACCTTAGTTATGATGCTTCGTTTTGCTCGTTATCATTCAATTGAAACTGAAACCGTCCGACGTGCCCTAGAACTGGCCGCCCGCCAACTCAATTTAGATTGTTATGCCTGGCTTGATTCTCGACTCGAGTTTCTTCTGGATCGGTGGTTCGAAACTGAAGAATTGGAGAACTTTCCGTTCGGCATTTACCATTGTTCCAACTTGACCAGTTTCCTAGATAAACACCAAAATGTCATCGTACCCATGGTATTTTTGAAAAAAGATTCCCTGAAAATTTCTAACTTGGCGGATTTAATGGGCTTGAATGTCGCCGATTTGTTATGCCATCATCTGGCCGCCATAGTGGCTAAAATCTTGCCCCGGCTCTCCGAAGCCAAGCTGAAAGGATCTGAAACGCCGGTAACGCTCAATCGTTTTGCTCAAACCAAATATCAAGAGATCCAACAACTTATTCAGGATAAAAGTCGCATCAGTCAAGCCCTGAAAAACAACTTACTGGAATTAGTAATTCGCTTGCTCTGTAGTGTTCACGATTCCAACGTAGCCGCCCAACTTTTTGGCCCTGAAATAGTTCTTCCGCTGACTGGATCCTTCCGGTTCGAGAAATCTGCCGTCATCGAAGCTATTCGACACTTTTCGCCCGATGTTATCGCTGATGCCAACGTTGAACCATTTGAACATCTTGCCCTGTGGACTGCAACAAATCCGTGGGAAGTCCATACTCTACTGGTCGAGTTGTTTGTCGCCTATGAGACTGGCTGTCGGTTGACGGACAAGCAGCAAGCGCTAGTCAACCTGGCAATAACATCTGATTTGCTAGTCAACTCCACGGAAGAAAATCAACAGACGATGCTCTACTATGTTTTCTATTCTTTGGTTCACCGGATGGGGCATATAATCCGCCAGGAGAAGACGGACGAGACTCTACGTCGAGGTGCTTTGATCATCGTGAAAGGAATTATTGTTAAGGTCATGAATACCTGTCCGGATATTGTTGCCCAGCTCTTGGTGACGATTGTTGGCTTTGTTACGCCTCTAGCGAAAGCTTCCGGAAGACTCCAATGGCTCGCCATCGAAATCCTGGAATACCTTATCGTGGAACATCGAAAGGAAATTGGAAATTCCACCGATCAATTGAGCCCGTTTCCTAATTTGGAACAGTTTGCCCACTTGAGCAGAGCACTGGAAGAGAGCAAACAGAACCGGAATCGCACACTGGACGAAGAGATTGGCGTCTTTTTAGGGCTGGTGGATCAATTAGATCACGACAACATTCCAGTCGAAAGTGTAGAAAATTTAGCCAAATTGCTGGCCAACCGGAAGAAGGAAGTGATGCAACTTTACGCCCAGTTGGAAAATAGAAACAGCTCTTCTTCAGATTGTATCCGTAGTAGTCTACACCGCCTCATCTGCAGTTTGATTCAACTGGGCAAAACAAAGCCAATTTTAGCGGAAGCAGTCGCTGCCGCTTTAGGAGAACTGGGGCCGTCCGATCTAACGACTTTGATCCTTCAACCCGACACACCTGTTCCAGATACGACAACGATTCAGGGTCAAATGGAAAATCACGCTCAGGGTAGCTCCACGCTCCACTTAGCTGTGACCGTCTTCCCCATGTTAGTGCGGTACTTGTTCGCCGATGAGTGCCCACTACTCAGTGTTTCCGGCCGAGTGATGCAAGCTGCCATGGATAGCGTAGAAGGTCAAAACTTTGTCCAACTGTCAAAAAAGTATTCCTGGCCATTGCGCAATCTGCTCATACCATTCCGATCCAAAACTCCAAAAGAAAAGAAAAGTCTCTTCATGGATACCCAGTACTTTGACAACAACATCGACGACTTGCTGTGGACGCAAGCTGGACACTCTTGGATAGTCCGGTTAACTTGCACGATGATTGGATCGTTCAGAACTCCCAATTTTTTCGCTAATCTTTTGCCCGTTTGCCGTCTCCAATCGGATTTCTGCTCCATTCTGTTGCCGTTTGTCGTTCGTGCAATGCTGTCGTGCGGGGAAGAGCGCATAAGAGATGTCCTCTCAACACACATCAACAGTGTTCTAGCCGGGCCCTACAAGATGGCCGAACCGTCGGTCAAGACAGTACTTCAAGTTGTCCAGCACCTGCGTTCACAGAAAAGCGACAAGAAAACCGTTTCACCCTGGGAACGTAATTTCCGACTCGCTTTGAATTACTACGATGTTGCTCGAGCATCTCAGTCATGCAGCGCCTATTTCAGCACGGTAAATCCAGAATTTTCAAATTATTACGATCGTACGCTAAGATTGATTGTATTTACATTTATTTTTAGATCATGTACGCCGAGATTTGGCTGGATCGATTGAATATTATTGGCCACTCGGAACCGCTGAGTGACGCTGGCGTTAGCGGCTATCGGAAAATGCATCCAGTTCAGGACCTGTTGTTTGAAGCTTATACCTGCACGGGTGAGCCGGATGGTCGAACTGGATTTCAATGTTTACCTGACATCCGCCGCTACGAACAGGAATCGGATTGGTTCCGAGCTCTAGAGTTTTACGACGCCCAGGGATCCTACACGGAGTCTGAAGATCAACAGATGTTGACATTCTCTGCCTTGTCGCGTTGCGGACTGTACCGAACTTTGTCCGATGTCACCTCCAATCACGACAGCCCGGCCGTCAAGGAATACCAATACGAATGCGCTTGGCGTCTTTCAAACTGGAGCCAACATCGCGAAACGGACATGGAAGAGAAACCAGGATTTCAGCAATTGCTCTTCAATTCACTTGTGGCTTTGAAACAAGGTGATCAGGCAGAATTAGTCCACAGCGTGTCCCAGTCACGTTCACTCGTTATTGAAAAACTCTGTCAGGCCGGCAGTTTGGAAAGTTGCCGAATTATTTATCCTTCCTTGACGCTGTTGCGAATGGTGTGTGATGTCGAGGATATCGATCAGTGCGACAAGAAACTGTCCTCCCTTCAAGAAAAGTGGGCACAGGATCGGTTACCCGTTAGCGATTTCAGCTACTTGGAGCCAATTTTGACTCTTCGGGCCGTCATGTTGAAAGAACTTTTTCCGCGTTCTTCTGAAACCAGAACAGCTTTGGTCAACACTTTGCTGGAAACTTGTCGTAAAGCTCGCCAGTATGGAAACTATCCAGTTGCTGGGCGGTGCCTTTCGCAACTATCGACGCTTCCAGATCTCAGTCGAGATCTTAAAATGAAATTCAGTCTGGAGAAGGCACTGACCGAATGGCAGCGCAAAGACGGAGATCGAGCACTAAATACTCTGCGTTCCTTGGCCACAGTTTTGAAAGACGATACAATCCCTCATCCGATTTACCCGACGGTTTTGAATCTTCTCGGCCAATGGCTGCACGAAACCCGCTCTGAAAATCCTCGACAGATTCTTTCCCTCTACTTTCGTAAATCGCTGGAAGCAGCCCTGGCCACCCAAACACGTCAAAAATGGAGCGGATTAGATGGCAAAGAAAATCCTTCATCGCACCACGTATCCGATGCGCGCCAAGTCCTGGCGGCTTACGCCGATTCCCTTTACAAAGACCTTCAAAGCTACATTGAATCAAGAGACTTTGAAACGCAGCAAAAACTGGCCAAGATCCGCCAGGGCAAAGCGGCCGAGCTGAAGAAAATGAGAGCCAGCGCACCGGATGAGAACAAAGATGAAGTCAGGCGAGCCAATCTCTTCATGACCAACGAAACTACAAATGACATGAGCGAATTTCAAACCTTGTTCACAGAGAGGGAATCGTACTTACTGGAAGCCGCCGAGAATTATTTGGTAATTTCAGTCGGATTTCTGAATCAATTTTTATTTCCAATTTGATTGTATTTTAGGTGGGAATTCGAGAGGAAGCGGCAGGAGAAAACACCAACATTTCCTACGATAAGAGGATTTCGCGTTTGATTTCTTTATGGTTCGACAACAGAACCAACGTGAAACTGACTGAACTGATGATGGCTTGGTTACCCAAAATACCATCGTACCATTTTATACCCGTTCTTCCGCAATTGGCTGCTCGGCTTGTTTCCAAACTGAATCCGCAACTCTATCACGACGAATTCCCCAAACTGTTGCAAAATTTGATTGAAAAATGCGCCCTGGAACATCCACACCAGTTAGTTTTCTCTAATCACATTTCTCATATTCCTTTATACATTTTGCTTATTAACTATTTTGTTTCTTGTCATCAAGTACGCTTCCTGTCATCTTAGCTCTGGCAATGACCAATAAGGATAAGGAAATTGAAGAAACTTCCCGGTCAGCGAATCAACGTCCGGATGAGGATCGCGTGACAGCAGCGAAGAAATTGATCCAAAAAGTCGCCAAGCGACCAGAGGAAGGAGTTCGCTGCAAGAAACTGGAACAGCTGCATTCCAGTCTTATCCGGTTGGCCAATAAGGAAGTCAACGTCAAGGATCGCAGTGTTGACGCTTTGAAAATTCCAGTCGAATTGAGTAGCATGAACAATCTGGAAGATGTTGCTGTTCCCACTTTCTCGTTAGCCGTCAACCCCGACGGTGTCTACCGAAAGGATCAGGTGGTTGGCATCATCTCTTTTGATCCCCATTTCATCTTGGTGGGCGGTATCAACGCTCCAAAGAAAATGGAATGCCGGGGAACGGATGGCAAGATTCGCCCGATGCTGCTCAAGGGGAAAGATGACTTGCGTCAGGATGCCGTTATGCAACAAGTGTTTTCTACGATGAATCTGTTCCTCGAGCAAGATGAACAGACTAGACAGCGCAAATTGAACATCAGGACGTACAAAGTGGTGCCTTTATCAAGAAGAAGTGGTCTACTTGAATGGTGCGAAGGCACCAATCCTATTGGATTTTTCCTTTTGGGTACATTTATTTCCTGTATTTCATTGAAGACAAGTTGTTGATCACATGTGTTACTTTACAGGAAAAGATGGCAAATCCGGCGCTCATTCGCGATACGCCAAGCCAGGCGACTTAACGTCCGAAGAAGCCAGGAAGGACATGGCCAATCTAATGAACATTAAAAGTTCAGACGAGCGACTCCAGCGCTATCGAGAAATATGTGCGCGCTTCCCGCCCGTATTCAGACACTTTTTCCTGGAACAATACTCAACGCCTTCCGTTTGGTTTGAAAAGCGATTGAGTTACACTCGTAGCGCTGCTGCTTCGTCCATGGTCGGCTATATCCTTGGCCTTGGGGATCGCCATCTTCAGAACATTCTTATCGACGAACACACAGCCGAACTGGTAACTCTAGGGAAATATCTTTTTCAATTGTTTCTAGTTGTGTATATTTTGTTGTCGTCATGTTTTTCAGATTCACATCGATCTCGGCATTGCCTTTGATCAAGGGACAGTTTTGCCTATACCGGAAGCAGTTCCATTCCGTCTAACTCGGTAACTAATTACAATTTTATCTGTCGTTTTATCTAAAATTCTAAAATTGTTTAACAAATCAGCGACATAGTCGATGCTATGGGCGTTTTGGGAGTAGAGGGCATATTCCGTCGGTGCTGTGAATTCTCCATGGAGGTGATGCGGAAGCAGCAAGATAGCATCCTAACGTTACTAGAAGTGCTTCTCTACGACCCGCTTTATGTATGGACAGTTACGCCGCAAAAAGCGGCCGCTCTGCAGCAAAAACAAAAGAGTCTTAGCAAACGTCGTGGATCTAACGTCTCTGAGATTGTTGCGGACGACGGTATTCGTCTATTTCTTTATCTCGGCTCTTAATAGAATCGTTCCCGCAGATCATGTAATTGTTTTTTTGTTTTTCAGAGTCTGTAGATAACGAAGTAAACGAGTCGGCCAAACGGACTCTGGTTCGTCTGAGTCAGAAGCTCAGGGGAGTGGAAAAGGGAACTCCTCTGTCGGTGAGAGGTCAAGTAAACTTACTTATACAGCAGGCCACCGACCCAGCGAATTTGTACCGTATTTTCCACGGCTGGAGACCTCAAGCCTGATTGAATTGTGTGCCAACGTCAGATACGAAAGTTATAAGCCTTTCCATTTAATTGTTTTTCCTAAATTAAATATCACCCTAAAAAAATCGTGTTTGTGAATATATATTGTTTCCCAAGAATTTGAATAAAAAAAAGAAGGTTCTCCTTAGAGATTCAACAGGTCGAGATCGAAATCGATTTTTCTTGGAAAAAAAGGCGACAGTACGACGTCAAATGAATCATCGAACCGTCGTCACACTTTTCTATTTTCATCGTTTCTTTTTGATTCCTCAATACCGATGTCATTCCAACCCTGAACACTGTCGAAGACACAACTTCCTTTCTTTCTTTCCCAGGACAAGTAAAACAGGAAGATGGCAACGAAAAGAAAGAGTGCGGCGTCGGGACTGGAATTTCCAGGACAACATGTTTACGTCCGTACGACCAACGAAGATGCCGAGGCTCCTGAACATCAAGCCCGCGTGCAGAATTGGATTCAAGAGTACGAGAAGAACCGCCAGGTTTTCGTCTTCCCAACTCCAACCGTACGCACTTTCTCAACTTTGCTACTAGTGCTTGGATTGCTGTCTCTTTTGATCCAGGTAAAAACGATCCTTTCATCTTCATTTGGCATTATTAAATGTAATTTTTTAACAGATCGCCTCGTCGTCATTGCGCTATGCGTTTGTGCCAAGTCTCCTCGGCTCTGGTATCTGGATCGGCATGTTTTGCGTGGCTACGGGTGCTGTTGGCTGGGTTTCTTCTAAGAGGCTGAGTACTTCAATGTAATTTGTGGCTGGTTTCAAATTAACTGGAAGAGAAATTGAAAGATTTTTGTTTTGCAACAGGCTACTAGATTTTAACATCATGGCTCTGATTTCGACCGCTCTTTCGGCTATTATCATCGTTCTTAACAGCATTGGACTGGAAATGTATACAAAGCTATGCTTCAAGTCGATGATACCTACGAAGGAAAATTTGATAACAAGCGGGAAGAATGAAACGGAACTTACTGCCGGACAACAGCCGACGACGTCCTCTGCCGCCGTGAATTGGATCGGCGAATGCGGTACGTTAGTTTAATTCTGTTTGTTACGATTTATTTTCAAACCATTTAATTCATTGAACAGATCAAGCATCATTCATACTCATGGGCATTGTGGTCTTTATTCACGTCCTTCTCTTTCTGACATCGGCGAGTTGCAGTTCTTACATCTGTCGGGCCCTGAACTCGTCTTACAGCGTTCGCGTAAGTCCGACCCAGGTTCTGTACAAAAAGACGATTTTTTCCTTTAAAGTTAAATTTGTATTTGAATTATTTTGTAATGATTACATTTCTTATATAGGCACCACCGCTAGTGATCTATCATAGCGATACTGTCGAAGTAGACAAAAGCGGACCAGGCGCATCTTCAGCTGCAAGCGCCGGAGCTGCTGGAGTTGCTGCTGAAAAAATGATGGAGAAGCTACACCATCCAGGATTAGAGAGAGGACACGAACACCATGGCGGAGGATTCAATACTCCAGCTGTGCCCTAAAAACTTGCTGTTTTTCAAGCCAATTTAAAATTTAGTATCTTCAATCATTCATTTCATTCCAACTTCATTAGATGATTGTGTGGTTTTACTAGGAAATGTTTATCAATAAAGCCTAACTGTAACGATTTTAACTTTGTTTATTCGTTCAAAAAGAAATATTGTTTGGGTTAGAGTATTTTTATTGAATTTGGACATAGTTTTTTACCTTATTTTACTTGGAATTGCTATTATTATTTGTGTGGAAAATCCGAGGGAAAATCCGTATTTCGTGGTGTCAAAAGTTGGCTATTATTTTAACGCTTTATTATTCCCTTGAGAATTTAGACATCTGTGCAACGGAACATCAACGTAGAGTATTCCAAGAATTAACGTTCGAGGAATGACACTAATCCTCGTTGACCCATCGACTGCAAGTCTAGTTCCAGTTGACGAAGAAGACGGAATACGTGCCATTGAATGCAGACAGACGAGTTTCTTCAAACAGAATCACCTATCAACGTAAAAATGATGGAATTTCCTGGCAGGATTTATTTAAGGGCTGAAGATGACATCCACTCTGCCGAACATCAGACCAAGCTGAATAAGTGGATTTTAGAATTCCAGAGATTGAGCCGTGA
The DNA here is from genome assembly GCF_021134715.1 of Daphnia pulex. Taxonomy (NCBI): domain Eukaryota; kingdom Metazoa; phylum Arthropoda; class Branchiopoda; order Diplostraca; family Daphniidae; genus Daphnia; species Daphnia pulex. The sequence continues at coordinate 9,627,855 of NC_060023.1, read as the reverse complement.
ATCGTTTGTTTTCCCAGAAAGGGGCATTCGCAGCTTTGGCTACATGTTCTTCGCGATCGGTCTCATATTAATGATTATTCAGGTATACAATCTCTCATCATCTTCGCTTTGGTATTTTTTTATTGTTGTTTCTGATACATTTTAGATTACCCTGTCTTCTATTCAAAATGTTTACATTCCAAGTCTTCTCGGTTCGGGAATTTGGATTGGATTGCTAAGTGTGGCGACTGGTGTTGTCGGAATCTATGCTGCCCAACAGAAGAGCACTAGAAAGTAAGCCATAGTTTTATGTCGAATTAATGCAAACTTTATAGGGCTATTTCTTTTGTCTTTTGGCGAAAATGATTTGTAGCTTGTTGGATTTCATGGTAATGACGACAGTTCTCAACATATTTTCGGCCATGGTAGTTATCTTAAATACCATTGGACTTGAAATGTACTCAAGGTTTTGTGCGTCTGGGAGAGCAAAAGAATGGATTGGAGAATGCGGTACGGTAATAGTTTTTTTTATGTTTATGTGCAAAAATAAAAAATTAATTTTCTATTTCAGGAGAAGCCACTGTAATTCTGCAATCTATTTTGGTATTTCTAAACGTGTTACTGTTTTTGTCAACTGCCTGTTGTGGTGGTTTTGTCGGTAGAACGCTCGACATGTCCTTTCAACTTCGAGTACGTGTTGCTTTCAATACCATTCTGTAAACTGTTTGATTTATAATTGCCATTTTCTTACAGACACCACCGCTAGTGGTATATTACAGCCAGAATCCAATCGAGCAAATAATCCAAACCGAAGAACAGCAAGCTTCTAAAAGTAGTGAGACCTCATCGGAAAATAAAACTTGTCGTGGCGATATTGCTAGTGAATAATCGCTGTATTTCAGTTTTCAAACATATTTGCTTTGTTAAGTAATATGTGAGTTTCATTATGCTGTACAGTTATGCACACTTAATTTCGAGCTTGCATTTATTTACCACAAAAACTGATTTTTCAACAGGTAGGCCTCCTTTTCATTTAAAAATTGCGCCCTCTTTATCTAAGAGTTGCCGGATGTTTGATATAAGTTGTATCTATGTCATCAGCAATTACGTCATTTCGTTGTCATTTATAATAAAAAGAACTTTAAAAACTTGAAAAACTTCAATTTTGGTTATGATTTATTATTTTAAAAACAAATAAAAATTTAAGTCAATCATTTTACAAATGAATTTTGAGAATGGCAACAGACAACTTGTCACGGTGCTGTCGGTGCACAGCTGTGAGCTCGCTCAGTCAGATCGTATCCTTTAGGCTGACATTTCATTTACACAGTCTAGTTCGGGCGCAGAAGATATTGAGTCATCACTGCTGTTATTTAAATCTTTGGAAAGGTATCATTGTCATTTAACTCACACTTCTTTTTCCATGATTTAATGTCTTTTTTATGTTACAATTTTAAGTTGGTTAATTAATCAACCCCAAAAGATAGTTTGGAAATGACAGACATTTCGGACGTGGGCGACCAAGCCCAAGTCCAAGTAGCTATAGCCGATGTCAACAACTTCCTAAAGTATTTGAGAAAGGCTGTCCCTGTTTGCTTGGAAGAAGATGTTGTAACATCACAGGCGTTTGAAACAGCATTGGGAGATAAAGCTCACCAGGAAGCAATTCGAAAGTTTATTAGTGATCCTCAGACGAGAGCCATCTTCATTCAGCGTAGCTCTACTAAAGGTAAGTCCATTATGCCTAACATTCTCCATTGTTCATAGAATAGACAAAATTTTATTTTTCAATATTTTTAAAACTCTTCTTGCAATATTAGATGAGGATGCCGTTGCAGGAGACCAAAGTGGTGAGACTGAGGATGATAAAGAGCTTGTAACTTATTACATCTCTACTAATGTACAATTCACTAGTTCGAAAATGAGCAGGTACATTCTATTTATTCTAGTCTATGTAAATCATATTCATAGTCTCATTTGATTTTTTCTGCAGTATTGTATGTATTAAACGTGGAGCAGTCCTTGAAGCAGACAAGCAAATTGTATCACAGATTCAATTAGTCAACTTTAGTGAAGGCTCTCCATATGAGACCCTACATTCATTTGTTAGTGGTGCTATGGCCCCATACTTCAAATCATACATCAAAGAATCTGGACGAGCTGATACTCGTGATGGTGATAAGATGGCTCCATCAGTTGAGAAGAAGATCTCTGAGCTAGAAATGGGTTTGTTGCACCTTCAACAAAACATCGATATCCCTGAAATTTCTTTGCCGATTCACCTTAATGTGAGTCAAGTTGTCAAGAAATGTCTTGAAGACAACGTGAAGCCAAAGGTAGCTGATTTCGGCGATAAAGTGGAAGATTCATCTTTCCTCAACAGCCTTCAAAATGGAGTCAACCGTTGGATCCGTGAAATTCGTAAAGTCACACGTCTAGACCGTGATCCTTCATCCGGGACTGCTTTACAGGTAAATAATATCTATGCAATCTGATCTGTTTACATGTGTTTCAATCTCAGCATATCATTTGACAGGAAATCAGTTTTTGGCTGAATTTGGAACGAGCTCTGCTGCGCATTCAAGAAAAGCGCGAGAGCCTTGAAGTCGCTTTAACTTTGGACATCTTAAAGCATGGAAAACGTTTTCATGCTACTGTCAGCTTCGACACAGATACAGGCTTGAAGCAAGCTCTAGCTATGGTCAACGACTATAACCCACTGATGAAAGACTTCCCTATTAACGACTTGCTTTCTGCTACCGAACTGGAGCGCATCCGCTCTGCGGTTATTGCCATCTTCAACCATCTTCGCAAAATTCGCAACACCAAGTATCCTATCCAGCGTTCTCTACGTCTGGTCGAGGCCATCTCTAGAGACCTCAGTAACCAGCTTTTGAAAGTGCTAAGCACTCGTCGTCTTATGCACGTTCCGTTTGACGAATTCGAGAAAGTCATGAACCAGTGCTTTGAAGTTTTCAATACCTGGGACGACGAGCACGAAAAGTTCCATGGCCTAATGCGTGATATGGCGAAGAAGAAGCGTGAAGACATGAAGAGTTTTTGGCGTGTGACCCCAGCTCACAAGAAGCTACAGTCACGCATGGAACAGATGCGTAAATTTAGACGTCAACATGAGCAGCTTTGTAGTGTTATCGGTCGAGTACTGCCACCGATGTTGCCTCCACGTCAGAATTTGGAAGCCGTGGATGCTGTCGCTCCAGAACAGCGTCCTGAATTCGCTCTGATGAATCCTGCTGATATCAATGCTATTGAAGAGGTCAACCTGGCATACGAGAACGTCAAGGTTGTCGATGGACTTGACATTAGTAAAGAAGGCACGGAAGCTTGGGAAGCTGCTTTGCGGCGATACGAAGAGCGCATCGATCGTGTAGAAACACGTATCACTGCTCGTCTTCGCGATCAGCTCGGTACAGCGAAGAATGCCAACGAAATGTTCCGTATCTTTTCTCGCTTCAACGCACTATTCATCCGCCCTCACATTCGCGGCGCCATTCGTGAATACCAGACACAGTTGATCCAACGTGTCAAAGATGACATTGAGGCTCTGCACGAAAAATTTAAGGTACGAAGGATTTGAATTATCTATGATTTGTTAAATTCTTAAATCGACCATTATGATAGGTGCAATATCCGGCAAGTAAAGCATGCCGCATGAGCCACATCTGGGATCTACCACCAACTTCCGGTTCAATTATTTGGGCTCGTCAAGTTGAGAGGCAGCTTAATACATACATGAAGCGAGTTGAAGATGTCTTAGGTAATACCATCACAGTGCACTGACATCATGATTGATTATGATTGAATATGCATATTTTTTCACGTAGGTAAGGGCTGGGAGAACCATGTCGAGGGTCAGAAACTGAAGGCGGATGGAGACAGTTTCCGTCTGAAGCTCAATACCCAAGAAATCTTTGAGGATTGGGCGCGCAAGGTTCAACAGCGTAATTTAGGTGTTTCTGGTCGCATCTTCACCATCGACACGCAGCGAACCCGTATTGGAGGTCGAGGCAATACCCTTCGCCTTCGCGTTAACTTCTTACCCGAAATCATCACGTTGGCTAAGGAGGTTCGAAACTTGAAGATCCTCAATTTCCGCGTGCCGCTAGCGATTGTCAACAAGGCTCATCAAGCCAATCAGCTATACCCTTTCGCCGTGTCACTGATTGAAAGTATCCGAACCTACGAACGCACACTGGAGAAGGTATGGACTTTTACTTACGTTTTCGTAGTCGTACATGTTTTACCAGCCCCTTTTGGAGTGACCTAATCATCAATTAAAGAGAAAATGACAACCCTTTATACTGAGACTTGATTTTCTACCTACTTGATAAGAGATGAATTGGAAAAAAAACAAAAAGAAAAAACAGACTTATTTAGGGGGTTTGAAAGCCCACCTTTTTGACACTCAAAATATTTCATCTCTTTTCTCTTCCTCCCTCATCATTGGGCTGTTGTTATGTCAACGGCATAGCTGGCTATTGGACAGCCTTCAGCCCCTTCAAAGGTTAGCCTTTAGGGCCGTTTTTTCCTAATTTTTTTTTTTTCTCTTTCTATCACGGCTTTTCTCTTCTTACCGTTTTAAAACAAGCCTGACACTTAAAATTTATTTTAGTAATAAGACTCACGCACGTCCGCTTTACATTTCACAAAAAGAAACCGGGTTAACTGTCCCTGGTCGGGCTAACTGCGCATGCTAAAACAATTGTTTGTGCTTATCTCATTATTATGAATTTTTTTAACTACTTGATTGAAAAAATACTACTTTGCTTTATTTACAAGACTAATAGGAGCCCTTTCGTGTTGTGTTCATTACTAATGATTATGAATTCGAAATATTTATAGATGGAAGAAAAATACAACGTTAGCCTTTTGGCGGCTGGAATGCATCGTGAGGCCCAACAGTTGATTGCCGAGGTAATAATAAATCATTTCTTTAATTTTGACTCGAAAATTCACGTGTTTTCTGATTAGGGAGTCGGTTTAGTGTGGGAATCGTACAAGTTGGACCCATACGTCCAGCGTCTTGCAGAATGCGTTTTCCATTTTCATGAGAAAGTTGATGACTTGTTGGCTATCGAAGAACAAATCGATGTCGATGTTCGTTCGCTGGAGACTTGCGCTTATTCTGCCAACACGTTTGCTGACATCTTGTCCAAGATCCAGAAGATGGTTGATGACCTGAGTCTTCGTCAGTATTCGAATTTGCAACAATGGGTCACTAAACTAGACGAAGAAGTGGAGAAGCGTTTGGCTTCCCGTCTGCAAGCTGGAATTCAGGCCTGGACCCAAGCTCTTGAGGGTCGCAAAGAAGTCGATGTTGACTACACCATGGTATGTTGCATTGATAATAAATACCAAAAATTTACACTTAAGCAAATTTTACGAAAAATTAAGGACACTGATGCGGCTCCAGCGCCTGCAGTGAAACTTGGCGGCCAGCCCCAGATCCGCACGATTATTCATGAAATTCGCATTACTAACCAGACAATGTGAGTTGACTTAATTGATTTGTTGTTTTAATTGTTATGTTCCTGATTAACGTTTGTTCTTCTTTCAGGTATCTGCATCCACCGCTGCCGGAAGCTCGTACCAAGATCTATGAACTGATGTTTGCTTGGCAAGCCATTGTCACGTCTTTGACTCGTATTCAGAGTACCCGTTATCAAGTTGCGCTAGATCGGCCTACTTCACAAACCTATCGCGATCTACTCACCAAAATGCCAGATGGCCCGGAAGTCCTGGCTGCCGCCTATACTGTCATTGAGGGAAGAATGAAGGAGGTGAAAGTCTACGTCGATGAATGGTTCAATTACCAGGCGTTGTGGGATTTGCAACCTGAGAAGCTTTACGGTACTCTTAAGGAGGATATCAGTCTGTGGATGCGTTGCTTGAACGACATTAAGAAATCGCGAACCATCTTTGACACAACCGAGACTCGCAAAGAATTTGGCGCAGTTGTTATCGACTACGGTAAAGTTCAGAGTAAAGTGACACTCAAGTATGATTCATGGCACAAAGAAGTTCTCGGCAAGTTTGGAGCTATGCTCGGCAATGAAATGGCTCAGTTCCACACCCACGTTAGCAAATCACGAAGCGAACTGGAACAACAATCTTTGGAAGCTGGAAGTACCGCGGATGCAGTTGGACTCATCACTTACGTTCAATCGCTTAAGCGTAAGATGAAGGCATGGGAGAAACAAGTCGACACTTACAAGGAAGGTCAGCGCATCCTGGAACGTCAGCGTTTCCAATTTCCCAACCAGTGGCTCCACGTCGATAATATTGAAGGCGAGTGGGGTGCCTTCAGCGAGATCATCAAGCGCAAAGATAACGCCATCCAAACGCAAGTTGCCAGTCTTCAACAGAAAATCGTAGCTGAAGACAAAGCGGTTGAGAGTCGCACTCAGGATTATTTGGGCGACTGGGAAAAAACGAAACCGGTAGAGGGTCATATGCGTCCCGACGAGGCACTCCAGCGCCTGCAGTTGTTCGAGACCAAATATTCACGCTTGAAAGAAGAGCGTGACAAGGTGGGCAAAGCCAAAGAGGCACTTGAGCTTCAGGAAACTGGACCGATTTCGACTAATGAAGAACGCATGCAGGTAAATACAAGTAATAATGACTAAAAGTGTAGTCGGTATTAATCGGCGTGTTTTCTGAAACAGGTGGCGTTTGAAGAACTCCAAGACTTGAAAGGTGTATGGTCTGAATTGCGCAAGATTTGGGAACAGATAGACGAAATGAAAGAGAAACCCTGGCTCTCGGTTCAGCCAAGGAAACTACGCCAACAAATTGACAATCTCTTGGCTCAAATGAAAGAGTTGCCTTCCCGACTTCGACAATACGCTTCATTCGAGTATGTACGCAAGACCCTGCAATCTTACGGAAAAGTGAACGTTTTGGTGACGGAATTAAAATCAGACGCCTTGAAAGAGCGCCATTGGAAACAGCTAATGAAGCAGCTACGCGTGAACTGGATTCTTTCGGACCTAACACTCGGCCAGGTGTGGGATATCGATCTGCAGAAGAATGAGCCTATCGTTCGTGACGTGATTCTTGTCGCCCAAGGTGAAATGGCCCTTGAAGAATTTTTGAAGCAAGTCAGAGAAGCTTGGCAGACCTACGAACTTGAGTTGATCAATTACCAGAACAAGTGCCGTCTAATCAGAGGCTGGGATGACCTATTCAACAAGGTTAAAGAGCACATCAATTCCTTGGCAGCTATGAAACTGTCTCCTTACTACAAAGTCTTTGAAGAAGAAGCTCTGACCTGGGAAGAAAAACTCAACCGCATCAACGCTCTCTTCGACGTTTGGATCGATGTTCAGCGTCGATGGGTTTATCTCGAAGGAATCTTTAGCGGAAGCGCCGACATCAAAGCACTGCTACCCGTTGAAACATCGCGTTTTCAGAGCATCAGCTCAGAATTTCTTACTCTGATGAAGAAGGTATCAAAATCTCCTATGGTCATGGACGTTTTGAACATTCCCGGGGTCCAGCGTTCTCTTGAGCGCCTTGCAGACCTCTTGGGCAAAATCCAAAAAGCTCTGGGAGAATATCTAGAAAGAGAACGCGCGTCATTTCCCAGATTCTATTTCGTCGGTGACGAAGATTTGTTGGAAATTATCGGCAATAGTAAAAATATCCCTCGGCTACAGAAACATTTCAAAAAGATGTTTGCTGGCGTCTCTTCCATACTTTTGAACGAAGAGAATAACATCGTTCTTGGCATTGCCTCACGTGAAGGAGAAGAGGTAATCAATTTATAACGGTCGTATCTTTTATTTTATTCTTAACATAATTATTTTAATTCCAGGTTGTATTCAACACGCCAGTTTCCACCATCGAGTATCCAAAAATCAACGAGTGGCTCACTCAAGTTGAAAAAGAGATGCGTGTCACATTGGCGCAGCATTTGGCGGACTCGGTTCGCGATATTCGCCAATTCAAGGAAGGTGTCATTGATCAACCTGCCTTCATGAGCTGGTGTGACAAATACGAAGCACAAATTGTTGTCTTAGCGGCACAGATTATGTGGAGCGAAGATGTCGAAGCGGCCCTGCAGGCTGTTAGCACAGCTGGTGACAATTCCCTAGCGCCAGTCCAGCGTGTTTTGAGTCAAGTGGAATCGACCCTTACCGTCCTGGCAGATTCAGTGCTACAAGAACAGCCAGCCCTCCGCCGTCGCAAACTGGAACACCTCATCAACGAATTCGTTCACAAGCGAACAGTCACCCGTCGTCTGATCCAGTCGCGCATTACTCATCCCAAGGCATTCGAATGGCTGTGCCAGATGCGATTCTACTTCGACCCGAAACAAACGGACACTTTGAAACAGCTTTCCATCTATATGGCTAACGCGAAGTTCCAGTACGGATTCGAATACCTTGGCGTGCAAGACAGGCTGGTTCAGACCCCACTGACGGATCGCTGCTATTTGACCATGACGCAAGCTTTAGAATCTCGTCTTGGAGGTTCTCCTTTTGGCCCTGCCGGAACCGGTAAAACTGAATCCGTCAAGGCTCTTGGCCACCAACTAGGTCGATTTGTTCTCGTTTTCAACTGCGATGAAACATTTGATTTCCAAGCCATGGGAAGAATTTTTGTTGGTTTGTGTCAGGTATAATATCGCAAGTAATATGATTTTTGTTCAAAGATTATTCTAATTTATTGTGTCACAGGTTGGAGCTTGGGGTTGCTTTGATGAATTTAACCGTTTGGAAGAGCGAATGTTGTCTGCCGTCTCACAACAGGTGCAGACTATCCAGGAAGCTTTGAAGTCTCAAAAAGAAAATAAGAAAGAAGGCAGTCTGGTGATTGAGTTAGTCGGCAAGCAAGTCAAAGTGTCACAAGACATGGCCATCTTCATCACAATGAATCCTGGTTATGCTGGCCGTTCCAACCTTCCAGATAACTTGAAGAAACTCTTCCGCTCTCTGGCTATGACCACACCTGATCGACAGCTTATCGCCGAAGTCATGCTCTTTTCTCAAGGTTTCAGGACGGCAGAAAAACTGGCCCAGAAAATTGTTCCCTTCTTCAAGCTTTGCGACGAGCAATTGTCGAACCAGTCACATTACGACTTTGGCCTTCGCGCCTTGAAATCTGTGCTGGTGTCCGCCGGCAATGTGAAACGTGATCGTATTCAGAAGATCAGGGAAGACATGCAGGCACGAGGAGAAACATTTATTGATGAAAGCGTCATCGCTGAAAACCTCCCCGAACAGGAAATTCTTATCCAATCTGTCTGTGAGACGATGGTTCCAAAATTGGTCGCTGAGGATATTCCGCTACTCTTCTCCCTTTTGACGGATGTTTTCCCCGGCATTGCCTACACTCGAGCTGAAATGGCCGGTCTACGAGAGCAAATTCGCAAAGTTTGTCACGAAGATTATTTGGTCTGCGGAGAAAATGACGAACAAGGCTCCATGTGGATGGAAAAAGTACTGCAACTCTACCAAATCAGCCAGCTGAACCATGGTTTGATGATGGTTGGTCCGTCCGGCTCTGGTAAATCGTCTGCTTGGCGCGTTTTGTTAAAATCCCTCGAACGACTAGAAGGCACGGAAGGTGTAGCCCATGTAATCGATCCTAAAGCCATTTCAAAGGAGGCTCTTTACGGTGTCCTCGATCCAAACACTCGTGAATGGACCGATGGTCTGTTTACGCATATTCTTCGTAAAATCATTGATAACGTTCGTGGAGAAATCAACAAACGCCAGTGGATCATCTTTGATGGTGACGTCGATCCCGAATGGGTCGAAAATCTCAACTCCGTCTTGGATGACAACAAATTATTGTAAGTTTAAGTGCGAGTTCCTGCTCTCTTCATAAAGTTCTGTAACATTCTATTTTATTGTATTTAGGACCCTACCCAATGGTGAACGTCTATCCATTCCACCCAATGTTCGCATTATGTTTGAAGTTCAAGATCTGAAGTACGCTACTTTGGCTACGGTATCCCGTTGTGGAATGGTTTGGTTCTCTGAAGATGTTCTCACTTCCGAGATCATCTTTGAGCATTATCTTGCACGTCTGCGTCACGTTCCTCTCGAAGAAGGAGAAGAGGATACAGTCCGCACTCCATCTGGCAAACCCGGCGAGAAGAAAACGGAAGAAATCATATCGCCCACTATCCAGGTGCAACGAGATGTTGCTAATATACTTCAGCTCCATTTCTCACCAGACGGCATGGTTGTTCGTGCTCTGGAGCATGCAGCCACTCAAGTTGAGCACATCATGGATTTCACTCGATTCCGGGCTTTGAATGCTTTATTTTCAATGTTGAACCAAGCGGTCCGCAACATTCTCAACTACAACCATAGTATGTTTTTTACAAAATTTTCTGCAAAATTTGACGAATTAATAATTTATTTTACCAAATTACAGCACATATGGACTTCCCTATGCAGTCTGATCAGCTGGAACGATATATTCCAAAAGCGCTAGTGTACGCCATTCTGTGGAGCTTTGCTGGCGACGGAAAGCTCAAAGGTGATTTTAACATTTTCAAATTGAATTACTGACTAAATTCTAATGTAATGTTTTGTTATCTGCCATCCAGCTCGAAATGATTTAGGTGAATTTTTGCGTGGATTGACTACAATTCCACTACCACCAGCTGCCATGCCCATTATAGACTACGAGGTCAGCATTGGAGGTGAATGGGTTCCTTGGTCTTCAAAAGTACCCCAGATTGAAGTGGAGACTCACAAAGTAGCTACGCCCGATATTGTCGTTCCCACGCTGGACACAGTACGACACGAGTCACTTCTTTACACTTGGCTGGCAGATCACAAACCATTGGTTCTTTGTGGCCCGCCTGGATCTGGTAAAACTATGACCTTATTTTCGGCTTTAAGAGCTTTGCCGGATATGGAAGTGGTTGGTCTCAATTTTTCATCCGCTACTTCGCCGGAACTTCTTCTCAAGACATTCGACCACTACTGCGAGTACCGCAAGACACCCAACGGCATGATTTTGTCACCCGTCCAACTTGGCAAATGGCTTGTCCTCTTCTGTGACGAAATCAATTTGCCCGATATGGACAAATACGGAACACAGCGCGTCATTTCCTTCTTGCGCCAGATGGTCGAACAAGGTGGATTCTGGCGACCAACTCCTGGTGGTTCTGGCGGTGAACAATCGTGGGTCAGAATGGAGCGCATCCAGTTTGTCGGAGCTTGTAATCCTCCAACAGATCCTGGCCGTAAGCCTCTGACACATCGCTTCTTGCGTCACGTACCAGTCGTCTACGTCGATTACCCTGGACAAACTTCCCTTAAACAGATTTATGGAACCTTTAACCGAGCTATGCTGCGCCTTGTCCCATCTCTGCGTACGTTTGCTGATCCTTTGACAAACGCCATGGTTGAATTTTACCTCCTGTCGCAAGAACGCTTCACACAGGATATGCAGCCTCATTATGTCTATTCTCCTCGTGAAATGACCCGTTGGGTCCGAGGTATCTGCGAAGCCATCCGGCCCCTAGAAACCCTCTCAATCGAAGGTCTCGTCCGTCTGTGGGCCCACGAAGCACTTCGTCTGTTCCAGGATCGCTTAGTCGATGATGAAGAACGAAAATGGACCAATGATAACATTGACAGCGTCGGCTTGAAACATTTCCCCAACATCAACCGTGACGAAGCCCTAGCACGTCCGATTCTCTTTTCCAATTGGCTCTCCAAGAACTACATCCCAGTGGATCGAGAAGAGTTGCGCAGTTACGTCAAAGCTCGTCTCCGTGTCTTCTATGAAGAAGAACTTGATGTTCAACTCGTTCTTTTCGACGAGGTCTTGGATCATGTCCTCCGAATTGATCGAATTTTCCGTCAGCCTCAGGGTCATCTGCTGTTGATCGGAGTTTCCGGAGCAGGCAAGACCACTTTGTCACGCTTCGTTGCCTGGATGAATGGACTTTCGGTATTCCAAGTTAAAGTACACAACAAATATACGGCGGCCGATTTCGACGAGGATCTTCGTCAACTCCTTCGTAGAGCCGGATGCAAAGATGAGAAGATCTGCTTCATGTTGGACGAGTCCAATGTCTTGGACTCTGGTTTCCTCGAAAGGATGAACACTCTCCTGGCCAACGGAGAAGTGCCTGGATTGTTTGAAGGAGACGAATACACTACCCTTATGACGCAGTGCAAAGAAGGGGCTCAACGCGAAGGCCTCATGCTAGACTCGGCCGAGGAGCTTTACAAATGGTTTACGCATCAAGTTATGCGTAACCTTCACGTCGTTTTCACCATGAATCCGTCATCGGAAGGTTTGAAGGACCGCGCCTCTACATCGCCAGCCTTGTTCAACCGTTGCGTGCTGAACTGGTTTGGCGACTGGAGTGGTAAGTTTTTTAAATTACATGTTGCGAAAATAAAGTATTCATTTCATATTTATTTTGTGAACAGATTCCGCTTTCTTCCAGGTTGGTAAGGAATTTACCAACCGAGTGGATCTCGAAAGACCCAACTGGATCGCTAGTGATCACTTCCCTGCCGCATTTCCTGCTCTTCGTTTGCCGCCTTGCCACCGTGATGCTGTCATTAACGCGACGGTGTACGTCCATCAGACGCTTCATCATGCTTGCGCTCGACTGGTGAAGCGAGGTGGTCGCAGCACAGCAATCACTCCACGCCACTACTTGGATTTCATTAACCAGTTTGTTAACTTGTATCACGAGAAGCGTTCAGATCTTGAGGAGCAACAGCTTCATTTGAACGTCGGTCTTAACAAGATCGCCGAGACTGTAGAACAAGTCGAAGAAATGCAAAAATCTCTAGCAGTGAAGTCGCAAGAGCTTCAGACAAAGAACGAAGCTGCGAATTCCAAACTGCGGCAGATGGTCAAGGATCAAAACGAAGCCGAACAGAAAAAGATTCAAAGTCAAGAAATCCAGGCCATGATTGAGAAACAAACGTTCGAGATTGCCATTAAGAAGAAAGATGTCATGGCAGACTTGGATCAAGTGGAACCGGCTGTTATCGAAGCTCAATCGGCCGTCAAAGGCATTAAGAAACAGCATTTAGTTGAGTTAAAGTCGCTCAACAATCCACCGGCTCCCGTTAAATTGGCCTTAGAAGCAATTTGCCTTCTATTGGGAGAAGCAACATCCGACTGGAAGACTATTCGGTCCATCATCGTTCGAGAAAATTTCATTTCAACCATCGTCAACTTCTGCACCGAAGATATTTCCGACAACGTCCGAGATCAGATGATCAACAAATACCTGAACAATCCGGACTACAACTTCGACAAAGTCAATCGTGCCAGTGTGGCTTGTGGCCCCTTAGTGAAGTGGGCCACGGCTCAGGTCAACTACGCTGACATGTTGAAGCGTGTTGAACCGCTTAGGAATGAATTGAAGAGTCTGGAGAAACAAGCAGATGTCAACAAGAGACGTGGTGAGGAGACGACAACGTTGATCGCTACGCTGGAACACAGTATCGCTTCTTACAAAGAGGAATATGCCCTGCTCATTTCGCAAGCACAGGCCATCAAGATGGATTTGGAGACCGTCCAGGGAAAAGTAGATCGTAGTATCGGACTGTTGAAATCTCTGGCCATTGAGAAGGAACGTTGGGAGGCTTCGAGCGAAACTTTCAGAACCCAGATGTCAACTATTGTTGGTGACACACTTCTCTCGTCAGCATTCTTGGCATATGCCGGCTATTTCGACCAGCAGTACCGTCACAGTTTGTTTACCCGCTGGTGCAGTCATCTTCAGGTAAATGAATTAAGCCTGTTAAATTTACTTGTTGATCCTATTCTAAACGGCATTTTTTTTTCGATGGCAGGCGGCTAATATTCAGTATCGTTCTGATATTGCTCGTACGGAATATTTGTCCAACCCAGATGAGCGTCTTCGTTGGCAAGCTAATGCCCTCCCGGCCGACGAGCTTTGCACAGAAAATGCAATCATGTTGCGTCGCTTCAATCGCTATCCGTTAATTATCGATCCGTCGGGACAGGCAACAGAATTTATCATGAATGAATTCAAGGATCGCAAAATTACGCGAACGAGTTTCTTGGACGACGCCTTCCGTAAAAACCTGGAATCGGCGCTCCGTTTCGGTAACCCACTCCTCGTTCAAGATGTTGAAAACTACGATCCCATTCTCAATCCCGTGCTGAATCGTGAGCTTCGACGAACTGGTGGACGAGTTCTCATTACCCTTGGAGATCAGGATATCGATCTTTCGCCTTCCTTTACCATTTTCTTATCCACACGCGATCCGTCAGTTGAATTCCCGCCTGACATTTGCTCTCGCGTCACATTTGTCAACTTTACCGTCACCCGCAGTTCGTTGCAGAGCCAGTGTCTCAATTCGGTGCTCAAAGCAGAACGACCCGATATTGATGAAAAGCGATCGGATCTTCTCAAACTTCAAGGTGTGTATTTTCTGATCCTTATTTGAATAATTGAATCCTTTTATATCCTCATATTAATAATTCATGGTTTGAATTTGTGTTATAGGAGAGTACCACTTGCGTCTACGTCAATTGGAGAAATCTCTGCTGCAAGCGCTGAACGATGCTAAAGGCAAAATCCTTGATGACGACTCAGTTATCACCTCTTTGGAAACACTAAAGCAAGAAGCATCTGAAATCAACAAGAAGGTTGAGGAAACGGACAAGGTCATCGCTGAGATCGAGACTGTTTCTCAACAGTACATGCCATTGTCACAGGCATGCAGTAACATCTATTTTACGCTGGACTCATTGAGTCAGGTCCACTTCCTCTACCAGTATTCGCTGCACTTCTTCCTCGATATCTTTCATTCCGTGCTTTACAATAACACGCGACTCAAGGAAGTAAGCGATTATGGTCAACGCCTCTCCATAGTTACGTCGGATCTTTTCCAAGTTGTGTACTGTCGCGTCGCTCGTGGCATGTTGCACATTGATAGACTCACTTTTGCTGTCCTCCTCTGCCGTATTCACTTGCGAGGTTTGAACGCAGAACCGCATTTGGATGCCGAGTTCCAGCACTTTTTGCGCGGCAAAGACGGATTAATCAACAACACCGATTTACCTGGTAAATTACTTTTTTCGTCTCTGACTCATTAAAACATGACTAGTGATATTAACTTTTTCCTTTTTGATTTAGAACTCATAAACCTTGGTTTGAGCGGTGATGAAATTGATGCTTTGGCTCGATTGTCTATGAAACTGCCAGCCTTTAAGGGTCTAGTAAAGCGGATCAACGAGGCAACGGAAGAATTCACACAGTTCCTTCAGCATAACACGCCTGAAACGTGTGTGCCTGTAATCTGGGCCACGGATAAATCGTTGAGTGCAATCAGTACGGCGATGATGAAACTGTTAGTTATTCAAGCAGTTCGACCGGATCGAGTCATTGCAGCTGGCCACCAGCTAGTCGACGCTGTTTTGAGCGAGTCTTTCATGCCAGCCGGTGAGAAGGAGCTAGATCTCGCCAAGATTGTCGACACCGAGGTTAAGGGCGGAACTCCAGTTCTCCTGTGTTCCGCACCCGGTTTCGACGCTTCCGGCCGTCTTGATGATTTAGCTACTGAACTCAATCGGCAGATTACAAGCATTGCCATTGGTTCGGCTGAAGGTTTTAGCCAAGCCGAAAAAGCTATTAATTCGGCTGTAAAAACTGGAAGGTATTGTATAAAGATAGATTAAGTTCCGCTAAGAATGATGAAAATAACTTGGAAATTATTTCTGTTTTAAGGTGGGTGATGTTGAAGAACGTTCATCTTGCCCCGCAATGGCTCGTCCAACTCGAGAAGAAATTGCATTCCCTGCAGCCACATGCCAATTTCCGTCTGTTCTTAACAACCGAGATCAATCCAAAGATTCCTGTGAATTTATTGCGCGTCGGAGAGGTGCTGGTTTTCGAACCACCCCCAGGCATCCGAGCCAATCTGCTCCGGACTTTCAGCGCTGTGCCGGCTGCTCGTATGATGAAACCACCAAATGAACGAACTCGTCTCTATTTCCTCTTGGCTTGGTTCCATGCCGTCGTACAAGAACGCTTGCGTTACTGCCCTCTAGGTAAAACTGGCTTTACTGTAATATTCTTTGTTGATTTCTTTGTCAACAATTTTCTTTTTCATGTAGGTTGGGCTAAATATTACGAATTCAATGAATCGGATCTTAAGGTGGCCTGTGATACCCTAGACACTTGGATCGATACGATGGCTTTAGGAAGAACTAATCTACCCCCAGAAAAAGTGCCGTGGGACGCACTTAGCACTCTTTTGTCGCAGTGCATTTATGGTGGCAAGATTGACAACGAGTTTGACCAGCGCCTTTTGGCCTCTTTCCTCGCTAAGCTTTTCACACCTAAAAGTTTCGAAGCCGATTTCTTGTTGGTTTCCAGTCAAGAAGTACAATCGGGCGATTCTTGCCGTATTGTAATGCCGGAGGGAATCCGCCGCGACCAGTTCTTGCAATGGATTGAGGCACTGTCAGACCGCCAGTACCCAGCATGGCTTGGATTACCGAACAATGCCGAAAAGGTTCTTTTGACAACTCGAGGCACCGACATGGTTACCAAGCTATTGAAGATGCAGCTGCTCGAGGATGACGACGACGATGAAGATGATTCGGCTTATTTGGCCTCCGCTCAACGCGACAAGGACAACGCTGCCGCTCAACGCAGTGACGGCCGTCCTGCTTGGATGCGTTCTTTGCTGGAATCTGCACGGACTTGGATGGGTCTACTGCCCGACTCGTTGGTTACGCTACGACGTACGGTGGAAAACATCAAGGATCCGCTCTATCGCTTCTTCGAACGTGAAGTGAACAGTGGCTCGAAACTTTTGCTTGATGTACGTCAAGATCTGAATGACGTTGTTCACATTTGCCAGGTAAACATTTTCATTTGTCTATATTGAATCATTTCGCTTTTTACTAATATTTTTTTCTTTTCTTTTTAAGGGCGAGAAGAAGCAAACCAACTATCATCGGCAGATGCTCAGCGAACTGGTAAAGGGAATTCTGCCGCGATCGTGGCGCCGCTATACGATTCCTGTTGGCACAACTGTCATTCAATGGATCACTGATTTCAGTCTAAGAGTTAAACAACTTCAGCAAGTATCCCAAATAGTTTCACAAGGTGGTGCTCGTGAGCTTCAGACTGTAACCGTTTGGCTTGGTGGTCTCTTCAACCCAGAGGCTTATGTCACGGCTACTCGCCAATGTGTTGCTCAGGTATATTTCCGATGGCAATCATGAGTTTAAAAAATGGTCATAACTTTACTTAAATTATTTAAATTGGCAGGCAAATAGTTGGTCTTTGGAAGAGCTCATCCTCGAAGTGACCATTGAAGATCAAGCGTCGTCGGCATACGAAGATCGCTGCTTCAGCCTTAAAGGTTTGAAGCTTCAAGGTGCCGTTAGCAGGGGAAACAAACTTCTTCTGACGTCCGCAATGATGACTGATCTAGCGTTGACGCGTCTACGCTGGACTCGCGTGCAAGGAGCTCAACAAGTAGAAGCTGGAACAGTGACACTGCCCGTTTATCTAAACGCTAATCGAACGGAAATCCTATTCACTGTAGACCTTAATGTCGCTAATCCAGAGGAGAAATTGAGTTTCTACGAAAGGGGAGTTGCCTTAATGGCTTCGACATCGTTGAACTAACCGAGCTTTTTTTTCTAATTATTTTAATTTTTGTTTTGTTTGATGTGTTTGGTGGTTGGGAGCTTTAGGTAATCCCTTAATTCTTGCGTCGCTGTGTTAAACTTTTCAGCTAAACTGAAATACAGCGGCATCTCCTTAACAATCCATGTATTTTCAAACATTTGACTTATTAGATAATCATTATTATTTAGTTTTTTTTTTAGTTTTAGGCTGTAAACAGAGCCAAGTGGTAGGTAATTCGTAGCTGTAGCGAGGTGTACCGTCATCGTAAGGGATGTGCCAGCAACCATCCGAAAATTGAGATATAGTGCGGTACTTGCGAGGTTGTTGAAATCTGACTCTACCGTTTTTATCAAAGCTGACGATTTGCATTTGCGCTTTGTGCTGCCACCGCCGGAAAATGTTTTGAAGCCGAAAATCACCTAGACGGAAAAGGTGGTCACGGAAAACATCTTCAGACACAAACTTTGTGTGCGAACTTTGGACTGCTGAACACAACAAAAAAGGGTCGTCGCCTGACCTGCATGTTTTTTTTTTCTTTAAATCGTTAGTTTTTATCAATACATTTAATAGGGAATACATACAAGTTTTCTGTAGCGAACACCAAAGCTGATTTCAATGTTGTTCCTCGAAGTAGGTGCTTCCTTGTAAGGACGAGAACTCGTAGATTTTGGTTCGTGAAGTGTTTTACCACGGAGGAAAGCTGTGTAAAATAAAATGATTGAGGGTTAGTAATTTTCCGACATGTAATTCGATAATTGCGTCACTTACTGCTTGATCTGGATACTTGAAAGTTTGCTTCCCCTGATGAGCTACGTTCAATCCGTCTATTACAACATCGTAAGGCGCAGTCTTTTGAATGAAATTCTGGAATCGCCGTATTTCGTCTGGTTTCGATCCTAGGTACACATCCGTGCCTAGCAGTACTTTTTCCATGAGACCTTTTTTGAGGTCGGCAAACTCATCGTCGCTTATTTCTGAATTTGGCAAAAACTTTTCACAGGAACGGCATCTTCCGGTTCCTTCGTCGATGGTTGTAAAATGCCCAACGAAGGGATCGATAAGTCGATTCTCTATTAAGTCTTTAAACTGTTGGATAATCGATGCATTCAGAAAAACGCCACTTTTCACCAAAAAATCAAAGAAACTGTTACATCCAATCTGCTGATCTGCACATTTTCTGAGCCAATGCTCATAAGTGAAATCATGAACTTTTTTTCCTTTTGAAGTGATAATTTTATTTATCCAAGATACAGCAGTATCAATTTGATCACTTTTGAAGAGGCAATCAATTATTGCATTCATGGACAAACTAGTGGAAGTCCCTTCACTTTCACTGAGTAACTTATAACCTTCTCTCCAATTGTCAGTGATACTGAATCCTAGTATAAGACTTTGTTGAATGCTAGGACTTGGATATAGGCTGTTAGATTTAACCACATGGCACAGTCTTTCCACTTCACTTGTATCCATAATTTCTTCCTTACAATGGTAGCACAATTCTAAGTATCTAGCCAAAGTTGCTGTGTTTACTTGATGGTCACTTTGGTTAATGTGGTCCAAAAACTGTTTACCTAATGAATAATTGCGGCATGCTATACACATACGCATAAAAACTGCGTCAAAACTAGTCTCTGTTAATAACACAGTTTTATATTTCAGTATGACATCTTTTTTGAATTGATGAATACTCGTCAAATCTTTCGTGGTTTTGATGAACTGTAAAAATTCAGACTCAAATCCATTAAACTTAAAATTCCCTTTCACTGTCATAGATTTGTTTTCGTTCAAAAACTTTTTATTACTGAATGTAGCGTAGGTTGATCTGAAACAAGTAGCTGAACTCGATTTAACGAGGTATTTCAATAGTGACACTCGATTCATTCTAATTAAATTTAAATAAACGTGTGCAAGCCTAAGTTTGAAGTTTGAACTACCATCACATACAGACTGCTGTCTGCTAGCTTTTGAAGAGTTTGAACCTTGATGGTTCGGTATTATGTCTGCTACAAATCCTCAGTTGTCAGCTAACTTTGATTGATACATAATTAATTTTGTTACATTTATTGCAATCAAAATTAGAAGATTAAAATTTTGTATCAATTAAGATAGATAAATAAATTTTGTAGAGCGAAATAAAGTTAATAAAAACATCCGGCAACAGCCAACAGGCAGGCTTCAGTACCAACTGCTCAACAGAACGATCTACCAAAAAAAGTGTTAAATGGAAAATACATATAGCCTTTTATCGCATAGAAAAAGCTATGTGCAAAGAAACTGGCTGGGGAAAGAAACGCTTGGTTTACGTATTAAGTCATACCAATAGAAAAATTTACTACTAGGTTCCGCCGAACGAGTAGAAACCGACACACGGATATTTTGATGACTGTTTGAAATCAACTTAAGAGTGATAATATCAAATACGGAGTTTTCATCACAAAACAGGTAGTGCACAATCGGCGGCAGATGCTTTAGTGATATGATAATCATCATACTGGTTAGGAATGCAAAATAAGTGACTGGATTTAACTTTCTATTTGCAGCTTCTGCTGATGTGATGTCATGGATCCACTGTTTGAAGATGAATCTATGGATGTCTTGGCCCAGGAAAATGGATTAACTGATTCTCCTTTCCAAAATCAACATCCTCACTACATTCAGTCACTCTTTGAGACATGTTCAATTGAAGGAGAGGCAATTGTGTTACCAACCCAAATTTGTGAAAATGCATCTGTGCTTACGGAAATGCTTAGCTCTGAATTGTTATCAGAAGTTTTAACACTTGAAGATGTGCAACACCTACATTCATACTTGCCCGTCTTTAAGACTGACCTGGAAACTGAAAGGCAGAAAACATGGGCTATGCTTTTTTCAAAGCAGAATTTCATGTTTGGAAACCCTGTTGAACACTTCAGCAGAAAAATGGAGTGTGGCCTCTACAATCCTGATATTGCTCAAACACGGAACCTCTTCCAAAAACTTCAGAAAAAGAATGTGAAAAGGGAGCAGAGAAATTATTATTTTAATTTACTTCAGAGTGTTGTCATGTCAAGACAACAGTTAATTGAAGCTGCCTCTCAACTTCCACCTGGTAAATTGTATTTTCAAAAAAAATTTCATTTCAAAGTTATTTACTTTTTTTCCCCCTTAAGGCCAAGCTGTTCGTGCACTATCATTACAGGGCAATAATAAATCATTGGCTGGTGCCAAAACAAATAGTTTCCTCACAGACGAAAGAGTCCGCAAACGATACTTTGACGAATTAAAAGCAATTGATTGCTGCAGTTCGGAAGATGATAACTATCCCGAAGGTCCACCTCCGCCTCTCTCCAAAAAACAGCGACGTCACTTAGGTTCAATTCAAGGATCTTTGAGCTGTGATATCAAACCTATTCAATCTACTTTTACTCAAAACATCTATAATCATCTTGTGGTTGTGGAAAATAAGTTAGACAAGACGCTGGACGATGAGCCAACCCGCAACAAAATCCCCGGCCCGAGCAGTGATTTATTTGGTAGTAAGTTGTCAGTGGATAGCTATTCCAGGAGATCCGGCGACGCCAGGCGTGTCAACGAAGACTTCAAACCCGTTTTAGACGTAGCGTCACGAGTTTCTTGCTCGAAGAATGTTTACGAAGTGAACGAAGAAACATATAAAATCATGTTGAGCCGGCACCGCTCATCCAAACGAGAAGGCAAACTCTCACTTGATGCAGGTCTAAAAGACACAAATCTGGAAGATATCGGCCAACGTGTTCGCATGTGTATTTTAAACAAACGGCCTCCTGCTCCGAAAGTCCTGGAATCTCCCAAAAGAAATAAAGTAATTCAGTATGTCTTCAAGTTGCCCGTATTTTTCCTAAAATTCTTATTAATTTTTACTTAGCCTGTGGTGAGTGCAAGCAGTAGTTCCGAAGAACAGGAATCGGAAACCGATACACCAAAGAAAGTGAGAGCTAAGAAATCCATCCCAGTCCCTGTGTCGAAACCGACCAAGACGAAGAATGTCAAGAACAGACCGGAACGAACGGAGTCAGTTCTGACTGTGGTCGAACCAGGGGAAAGTAACAGCATGTCAATGATTAGCGAATCTGAAGTAAAACAAGAACCAGTTGAAACCTCACGTCCGATGACACCTTCCCCTCTAGAGCCATGTCCTACACCACCACCGCCACCACCACCTATTCCCCCTCCTCCGCCTCCTAGTCTGACCCAGGACACTCATTCAAGTTTCTTCACGCTTCTGCGCGAAGTTCTAATAAACAACGAAGTTCCAGCAACCTTGAAGCAGACCACGGACTCTGTTGTTATCTGGAGTAGCTCTCCAATATCCCCTCTGAATGAATGGTAAATAATTATATATTTCCACTGTAAAGTGCAAAATCTAACATTTCCTTCTCTCTTAATTGTTAGGTATTCTCAATTAATGCTGGTACATCAAAGGGCAAATGGATGGACGAGTTTAGTGCAATCTGCTCTCGAATTTTTGATAGAACATGGACTAGTTTCTGTGTCTCAAGATCTTGGCCAACTGACCGCCATGCACTCTTGGGTGGGCCAAGGTAGAGACAGCGATGCTCTCCTGCAAGATCTGTCCGGAATATGGCTCCAGCAACAACAGGACAACAGTTTAGACAGCAAGCTTGATGTGGAGGGCACCAGTGAGTTGAACGATTCTATGCTCAGTTCGCCACCAGATCCAACAATGAACCTGGGCTCAGCTCTTGACCTCAGCGAGGACGTTTCAGACGTAGGATCTTCCTGCTTATTTGATTCAGCAGACGTGGTTCATCCGCCACGATCGATTACTTCATGGACGGTGAAACCAAGCACAACCGAAGAGAAGGCTATTTATCAAGTAAGTTTTCACTTTCACCAAACTTTTTATTGATTACACGAAGAATCATTATTTTATTGTAAGCCATACTTATTTTTTCATCAAATTAATTACAAATATGTATTGATACTTTCCATCGTTATAGGAACAAGAACGTCTGAGATACTGTCAACCGCATAAAGCTTTTACGTTTCGGCAGCATGGTTACGAAAGTATCGTGGGACCTGTTAAAGGTGATTTATTATTCCTGTCAACATATTCGTCTCTTTATATCTCATACAAATGATTTCTTGTATCCGTTTCCAGGGGTTTACACTCCTGGCCAAGGAGTTGGCCAACCATCAACGAAAGTGCGCGGACATAATTTGATGGTTCCTGATCGCCCGGCTTGCGTCACTCTTCTATCGCTGGTTCGTGATGCTGCAGCGCGGCTGCCTAACGGAGAAGGCACACGTGCAGAGATTTGCGAGTTAATGAAGGAATCACAATATCTTGCGTCCGGCGCTGAAGCCTCCCTTCATTCTGTTGTAAGTGGTGCACTCGACCGACTCCATTACGAAGCAGATCCTTGCGTCAAGTACGACTCAGCACGGAAAGTTTGGATTTATTTACACCGCCATCGATCTGAATCCGAATTCGGTAAGAGCATATGCTTGTTTGTTTTTCTGATTTCTGAAGTCAAAAATTTCTTTTAAAAACAACAGAACAACTCCACAAACAACATCAAGGAATGCCAAGTCGAGTAAAGAAACCTCGAAGTGAGCAACGTCGATCGTCTGGCGTTGGGACTAGTCCAGCCTCGGCAAAAATGACCAAAACGACAGTGTCAGTTCCGATTCCAGCCACGAGTCCCATTTTGCCGACACCTACTGCACAGCCGTGTTCTGTTCCAGAGATTCAAATCCCTCCTTCGATTCCTGCTCCCGTCCCTGTCCCTGTCACCGTTTTGAAAAGCGCTCCAGTCAAGTTGAACAATTCATCTATAGTAACAGTTCGGCAAGAGATAAGGTATAGCAATAATTACTTATTGGTCTTTATTGTTTTTTTTTTTTGTTTTTTTCTACAATGATTTCCTTTTTCCTCAGCAAACCAACAACAACGCCAGTGGTAGTTGCTTCACCTTCTGGTTCGACAGCGACCATCACCACTCCGGTAACTGTTACAGGGATTACTCCAAGTACTGGGGCTGGCCCGGCCACCATCCAAACGTTCCAAATTACAACGTCGACTGGAATACAAACTATACGGGTGGCAGCGCCTGCAAATTTGCCTACAGCGCTTTTGGCCAGAACTCTACAGATTTCTGCCCAGCAGCAAGGGGCTCTTCACGGACAGAAAGTTATCGGCACTCCCACCCTTGTCAACGGAAACTCAACTATCAAACAGGTACCGAAAAAGTAAATTTTTTTTTAAAGGCATAAAGTCTAAAATATTTGTTTGCGCAGGTTATTCTATCCCCAACATCGAAGGCAACGAATTCAACTTTGCTTTCGAGTCCACGGGCAGCTGCTCCAACTGTACCGCCTACAACAATCTCAGTGCCAACATCGTCGGCTTCGAGCATAATAAGATTAAATATTCCTGTTACTGCTGCTACGATGTCAGGAATTATGACTAACACAGTGAGAGCACGACTTCCTGGAAGCCCGTTGCGGTTAGCAGGGCGACAAGTTGTTGGAACTAGTTCTTCAGTCACGTCTCCTGTTCAAACTTTCCTCATACGACCTCCGACACCGACTACCGCAGGCGGTGGGACTATGCCATCGACATCCAATGCTCCAAGACTTGTGATGGTTAACAACAAACTAATTAATCTGAGTTCAACGTCCATTGCCGGACAGATGGGCCCTAATACCCGTATGATGAGACCCAATATCGCTGTCAACATGGCCAGTGTACGTAAAGCAGTGCCATCTAGTCCAACGACCGGAGTAGCCCGGCCGGTACTAGCTAGGGTTGTGACGGGGCCCGGTGGCGGAACTCAACAGCAAGTGATAACCTTAGAAAATTTGCTGTCCTTAACCAATGCCCATCATAAAGGAGGAGGCAAAACGGGGGTAGTTCAGTTACCTTTATCAGCCATTGCGGGGCTGAACGTTGGAGCCTCGTCATCGACGAATCAACCCACAACCGTTCTTTTGCAGAACGTCAAAGGGGCTCAGTCCATCCTTTTGCCAGCAGGCTTCCAAGGTGGCACAATCAATATTCGCGGTGTTCGGATGGCTACCCTCTCCCAACAGCAGCAACAATCTGGGCAGCAACCCAAACCAGCGTTTGTAGCTAGACTTGTCGCACCACCCCAACCACCACCCCCCAAAAACTCCGATGTATAGTAATTGTTGATGCACCTATGTTGATTTTTATTAAGGAAAAATGTTGGATGAATCACTAAATTCACATATATTTGTCTGCATCAGTGATGTTTCATTTTACACGCGATCGCGATATGATGCGATAAGTGTTTTTAGCAAACACGTAACTGAGTCCCGATAAGACGGTTGTCGTTCCTGTCACATACCTGTAATTATTTCGGTCGTGTTAATACACACTTCATGATTTCCCTTATACACGAGGGAATTATCTTACCATAAAAATGGAAGTACTGATTCGTCAAGATTGAACGCCGGGACTGCAAGGCTGCAAGCGACAAGTAATAACTGTATGGCAGTGTTGAACTTTGAAATATTGGTCGGGGCAAGTTGTGCCGTAGCTAAAGAAGGGTCGAAATACCGACTCAAAGTTCGCTATAAAATGGGAGACGAGAACTATTGATGGATTTTGAAAACTTGGTAAAATAGCAAAACTTACTGGTTGTTCCAGAGAAATGTAGCGTATGTAAAACCCAGCAGCAACAAGTAAAGCATCTCTTGCTACAATAAGTAAGGTAAGTGGCACTGAAATAAATTAATGATTGAACACTATAAGAATGGGTAATTATTCAACTTCCCTCAAAATAAATTTTTGCAATGGATGATATATATTACATGGAATAAGTCCACTGTATGTAAGGCTAATAAAAAGTGTCCCTAGAAGTAGTTTATCAGCTAAGGGATCCAAGAAAGATCCAGCCAATGATGCCTGACTGGGAAATGTTCTTGCTATCCATCCATCAAGCTACATGAAAAAGTTAATGAATAATATTAAAGTGTGAACAAAATGTTAATCAAGCAAACATACCAAGTCTGTTATTCCTGCAACAACAAACAAATTGAATGCCATTGAGTAATCATTTTGGATGACTAGATAGCCCAGAAAGGGACACATGACCATTCTGCCAACGGTGAGAACATTTGGCACTGTCAGAATATTCTCAGTCCGATCTTTTTTCTCAGGAACATTTTGTGTGCAGAAGTTTTTAAAGCTCATTACATTTTCGAACGCACTAGAAAGTGGCGTGAATTTCTCCATTTCTATTTGTCGGATCCGGTTGTGTCCCAGATGACGAAAACGTTGAACTTGACACACCATAATTGGGACAAATCGATGGCGTGCAATCAACGTTGGGCACCTTTGATTGCTTATCTTAAATATGGTAGACAGCCTGAGCAAATGGTTATTCATTTTAAAAATTGTAGCATGCCTTTGCATGAACTTTCAAGCATAAAATACATGCAAATAGAACTGTACAATTTTAGAAACAATTTGCTGTTGTTGTTGTCGAGACAACACCATCTATTAACGAATAACGATGACATGATGAAAGTGCCACCTGACGACTACTTCTAGTACTTAGTCGGTAAATGAATTCCATGTTTAGCAGACAGAACAAATCTATAAACAAAAACGTAAATCACGGTCCGATTGAAAAATAATGTCGAATTTAATTAGTTATAAGCGATTGCTAGATCTTAAATATTTTCAACACTTATTTTCCCCCATATCTTCTTTTCGAGATTATCATAGCAAGCAGGGAGTTTTTGGTTTTAAACCCAAAATTCATAGTCCTCCATCCAACAATGCTGGTAAAGTATTTGTTGCAATTTACAACATTTGCCAATTACATTTTTGTATTGACCGTTTCGCTTTGTATCCTTTCAGTATTTGATGAAAGCCTTACATCTGTTTCTCGAAATCAGAATCCTAACCTTTTAAGATTAGTTGAAGCATACCGCAGACATGGCCATTTAAAAGCAGCCATTGATCCACTTAATTTGCATGAAGCACAGTAATCAATTCAAAGAAATCAAAAATATTGTCATTATCTTAAATTGTTATCTTAATTACCAGAAATGTACCTGAACTGTGCCCATCATTCTATGGATTACCTGATGTTGATCACAATCTTAATGGGATCCTTAATGGCTGGAAAACAAATGCTTCAACTTCTGATGTTGTGGATCAATTGGAAAAATTGTATTGTAGTTCAACAGGAATTGAATTTATGCATATAGAGTCCATTGAAGAAAGAGAGTGGCTAGTCAATGAATATGAAGCTATAAATTCCCAAGAAGTTGACGCTGTAACCAAGAAGGAAATTGCAGAAGCAATGATACTTTCTCAAAATTTCGATAACTTTGTTGGAGCTAAATTCCCAACAGTGAAACGTTATGGTGGTGAAGGCGCGGAGAGCTGTATACCTTTTTACAGGGAAATTTTCAAATTGGCGGCATCTTTCGATGCGCATCATGTGTTTATGTGTATGGCTCATCGCGGTAAGTTTGAAAATAGAAACATTTGGTATTATCTCATTCACTCCATAATGTGTTTCATTAAAACAGGACGATTAAATCTGCTAACGGGAATGTTAAATTGCCCATATGAACTCATGTTTAGCAAAATGAAAGGCCGAAACGAACTTCCAGCTGGAACTAAGGGTAAAATCTCTTAAAAATTGAAGTACAAAGTTGATATTTATTGCATTTGTTCATTTTTAGGAATCGGAGATGTGTTGTCTCACTTAACAAGTGTCACAAAATTAAATTTCGATGGGAAAACTGTATCTGTAACCATGCTTCCAAATCCGTCTCATTTAGAGGCTGCGAATCCTTTTACCGCTGGAAGAGTTCGCGCTGAACAACAAAAGTAAATATAAATATTTCGGTTTTTGAATGAATTTTTAATTTTAATTTTCTTTGAAACAGAATTCGAGAGGGTGACTATGGTACTGGAAATATGGGTGATCGTGTGGTTTGTCTGCAGGTACATGGAGATGCTGCCGTTTCAGGTTTTCCCTTGTTGTTTTAAACGATGTTTTTTTATCCTTTTGCTCAATCTTTTTTTCTTTGTAGGTCAAGGAGTTGTGCAAGAAACACTCGCATTTAGTCAAGTTCCACATTTCAATGTCGGGGGCTCTTTACACTTAATTGTCAACAATCAAGTTGGATACACCACACCTGCCGATCGTGGTCGTTCATCTCGTTATTGCAGTGATGTCGCTAAATCTATTGGAGTGCCGGTTATTCATGTAAATGGAGGTGATCCCGAAGCAGTTGTACGTGCCGCTCGATTGGCATGGAATTATAGGAAAACTTTCCAACGCGATATTTTCGTTGATGTGCTATGCTATAGAAGGTTTGTGCGAAATTCAATTTGTTGTTCTTAAGATTTTAAACTAAATGATATTTTAATCGCAGATGGGGTCACAATGAAATGGACGAGCCAACGTTCACGAACCCTGTCATGTATTCAGCTATTCATTCTCGCAGCTGCTCCATCCCCGAAGCCTACTGTCAAAAGTATGATTAAAATGCGACAAAGATAAGTATGTTTAAGATTACTAAACCATGATGGAATTTTCTATTGTATAGACTCGTTGAGGAAGGAGTCATGGATCAAGAAGCTAACCAAAACTTGTTAACCAATCACTCGAACCAAATGAGTTTCGCCTTCAAAGAAGCCGATTCATACTCCCCCTCAGCAACACCGACCTATAGCCAAGTGGGAGAAGAACAGTCGAAATCACTCAAGGTTGTTTCATTTAATGGTTACTTAAACACAAGCGATTACGTTTATTTCTTGTTTGGTACAGCAGACGGCAACTGGAGACGTGACGTCCTGGGACACTGGTGTAAATCTCGATGTTTTACGATGGGTGGGGGCTAGATCTGTTCACATACCTAGTAATTTTTCGCTCCATCCGACCTTGAAGAGAGGTCACGTAGACGCCCGTCTCAACAAACTTTTGGCTGGAACTAACTTGGACTGGTCAACTGCTGAATCCTTGGCGATTGCTTCTCTGCTTTATCAAGGTTCTTTTGTTAAATATTCGTTAAAATGTTTGTGAAATATATTTTAAAAATAAATGCTTCTTTTAATGACAGGATACGACTGTCGAATTAGTGGGCAGGATGTTGGCCGTGGAACGTTCTCTCAGCGTCATTGCATGCTAGTAGACCAGCAATCGAACGAAATTTATATTCCTATGAACGACCTTAGTACAGATGGCACTCAGGGTCATCTGGAGGTACGTGACAACGTTCAATGTTAAATGTATGGTCAACATCATCCTATGTCATTTTGGTAGGTTGCAAACAGCATTTTATCGGAAGAAGCCGTATTGGCATTCGAATATGGTATTTCTACGCGTACAGATTTGGAGAAAAATCATTTGTTAATTTTTGGTTGTTTACTTCTTAAGGTAATAGCATTGGTCGTCCGGACGCCTTGTGCATTTGGGAGGCTCAGTTCGGAGATTTTTTCAATGGTCTGTATTAATTTTTTTAATTATTATTATTTTAAATATACTCTTCAACTCCCGAAATATCTAATTTTTCCGAACGTAGGAGCTCAAATTATCATCGATACGTTTGTGACATCTGGAGAGAGTAAATTATTGAATTTCCAACGTATTTATTTGCATGTAAAAATAATGATGAATCTTGATAGCTAAATGGCAGCTCCAAAGTGGACTAGTGATGATATTGCCCCATGGGTTTGATGGTGCTGGACCTGAGCATTCTACATGTAGAATCGAACGTTTTTTGCAACTGACAGATAGTCGAGAAGATGTTGCTGACTGTGACGACATCAATATGCAGGTATATTCATTTTGTGAATGAAACATTTACCACGCTACTAAACTTTTCCGATATTCTGTGAGCCAGGTAGTTAATCCTACGACACCTGCCCAAATGTTTCACTTACTTCGCCGACAACTTATTCGTCCGTATCGCAAACCGCTCATCGTCGCTGGCCCAAAACTACTTCTCCGTTTCCCAGCAGCCGTTTCATCCTTGCAAGATCTAGCTCCTGGTACTTCATTTAAATCGGTCTTAGATGACAATTTGGAATCTCCTGCCAATGTCCGACGAGTAATCTTCGTCAGTGGCAAACATTACTACGCACTGAATCAGCAACGCCAAGAAAAAGGGGTGAAAGACGTGGCCATCATTCGTTTGGAAGAACTGTGTCCCTTTCCGGCTCTTGAGGTCCAGAAACTAGTAACCAAATATTCAAACGCTAAAGAATTTATCTGGAGTCAAGAAGAGCCCCGTAATGGAGGAGCTTGGAATTTTGTTGAGCCCCGTTTCCGTAACGTAGTGGGTATCAATTTACGCTACTCCGGTCGCCCAGTATTGGCAGCTCCTGCTGTCGGGGTTTCAGCCATTCACAAAGTCGAAGCTGCCAATTTAATGAAAGATATTTTTTCTAGTTAAACCTGTTTTGCATTCTCAAAGTACATTATTGCTACGCTTTTTCTTTTTTAACTAATGATGTAAGCTTACAGTTGGTGCTTGATATTTTAAAAATTTATTTGCGGAAGTTAACTACATACAATGATATTAAGGGGATTAGGAAAATAAATAAACGTTAATTGCTCAATTCCAAAAAGAGTCTGAATCGTCGTCGCCTACATTTCTGCCACTTAGCGGACCAGATATGGGATCATCAGCACCATCGGACTCGGAATCTAAACAGAAAGGCTTTATTTTTTGTGGTGATTGATGTGGGGAAACGTGTTGAGCGGCTTCATCACTAATAACTGTTTCCATAGGTTGTAGCTTCCGGAAATCTTCGTCGTTGCTGCCTTTCTGAGATTCATCGTAAGTAGTAATAGGATTTGCTGCCGGGATTTCCGTTACGCTGCTCAAAGGAGTTTTGAGTTCGATGGTTGTTGTAAGTTTGACATCTTTTTCTTGTTCCAAGTTATTCTCAAGGACTCCAATTGATTCTTCTTTTAATAATTCCAAATTTGACACAGCAATAGAAGGTTGATTTGGATAAGATTTTCTTTGCTTTGCAATGACATTGGGAGTAGAACTACTTGGTGGAATAAAATCATCCACTTGTGGAGATGCAACAATATTTTGAGCTGGCTGTTGAAAGTCTGGAACTGAAGTCGTCAGGGGATGTTTATCCTGAATATGGCCTTGATGATGACTCAATGATTCATTTTGAAGTGCTGAATGACTATTTGAAACTTTGCTATCTCTAGTTTTATTGAGACTCTCTAAAGTATCTTGAGAATGAGGCACAGCAAGTGTAGAAGAACGAATGTTGAGGTGTGTGCTCTGATCACTTGCAAACTGCTGGGCATCCAATTCAGGGAAAGGAGATGGGGTATGAGGCCAAACACCTTCTTCATGCAAAGAATGTTGCTCTGAAGTTGAAGAGTTATGTGAAGTGTTCATTGCCATTTCTCTTGTGTGTTTTCTGCCGCTGTGACCAGTTAATGGACGTTCAAGTTCAAAGTCTGTCATGTCTATGGCAATGTTTCTTTGAATTTGAGCCCACAGAACAGGATTCTGTTGCATAAGTGTTCTTTCATATTGATTTCTCATCTGTTGGGCAACTTGAGTTTGGGCTACCAAATCAAATGATTTTGCTTCAAATTTCTTTAGTTTCACTAACAATCGACGATTGGACTCTCTTCCTTCTGCATCTTGTTTGCAAAACTGCTGATAAGAATATTTAATGCTTTCGCTAAAGCCTCCGACATTGAAATTCATGACAAACCGGTCACAACACAAACACAACAGCAGTTGAAAATGGCGGATAAATGTGTTGTCAATAAACAAACTAGAGCAGCTTCAAACATAGAGCAGTAACCCTGTCAAAAACTTTGGAGGAGTAAAAGGCAAAATGTCTAGCAAACCTAAAAAAAAGGTGCGTAAATAACGTTATTTAAGATGATTTAGCGTATGAAAGTGATAGATGTGTAATTTTCTTGTAATTAGTTTTCTTAAGAAAGCATTTAAAAAATCCAAATCGTTGTAAAATCGGCAAAATACACAACCTGTTTGGAACCACTAGCCGAATATAATTTCGTGCCAAAACTTTCATTTTACGTTATTGTTGTCGGTTTATTCTTCGTTTTAATGATTTGTTTTTTTATGAAACAGGTGAGCAGCTCAGAAGACACAAGTTCCAGTAGCAGCAGTGATAGCAGTTCATCTTCATCATCATCAGGAAGTGATTCTAGTAGTTCAGATTCTGAAAGTTCACAAGCTTCGGCACCAAAGCAGTGCAATAAAAAAAAAGTGAACCGAACACGAGTGTCCAGCACCAATTCCAGTTCAGATTCTGCTCCCAAGAAAGAAACTCCAGTTAAGAAGGAAGAACCCAAGAAAAAGCAAAATAATGCTCCGACAAAGGCAAAGCCACCCCAGCCATCAAAGAAACCAGCAGCCGCTGCAGTGCCTGCAAAAGCTGTTAAAAAGCCCCCTGCTAAGAACAGCACACCAGTCAAAAAGCAACCTCAACCAAGTTCAAGTGCAACCGTTTCTGAAGCAAGCAACAAAAGTCCTAAACTTCAGCAGAAGATGAGGAGTATTTTCAGCCCTGAAAATAGCAGCATGAGTAGTGATAGTGATGTTCCAACAATTCCCAAGTATTATATCATATGTGTAGTTGTTTTTGTGCAGTTGTGATATTCTCATTATAAAATTACCAGGAAAAGTGCAGTGTTGCAGTCATCTGAAGCATCGGATACAGACACAGAGTCTGGGAATCAGGTCAACCAACCCAAGTCAAAAGGTCCCCGTGCAAGAGTCCAACCAAGACCAGCAGCTAGGAAATCATCTGAAAGTGAAGCAGAGACTAAAACAAAGGGAAAACAACCTGGTAAAATTTTATTTGTGTATTTTTAAATTATTATTTAACGCTTCTACATGATACATAACGATTTTTCAATTGTACAGCGAGGAAATTAACGAGATCTTCCAGTGCCCGAATAAGAAAAAGTAAGCACGTCATTGGTAAAGTTTCCGATTCGGATTCCGAAGTCGAAGTTCCAGTCAGTAACAAATCGAGCAGTGCAACGGGTAAACGGAAACCAGCTGCTGCAAAGGGAAAATCGTCATCTATTGGCAATCGCAAACTTACACCCAAAGAAATCAGCAGCTACAGTGGCAGCGCTCCGTCTTCTCATGAGAGCTGTAACACTCCGTCAGTAGAAGAGAAGAAGTGCCCAATGGCTGGCTGCGATTCCTCAGGTGAAGCTTTTGTAATTAATGATAGAGTTTGGATTTTTTAAATTATTTATTTTGATTGAATAGGTCATTTAAATGGAAAAACTGACCGCCACTTAAGTTTGCAAGCCTGCCCCTCTTATCACAATTTAACCATGTCTGAATGCGCTGCCCTACGTCTCAACGCAGAATCTCAAATCAACCACTGGTCCGCCATTAGTACAAGTAAGTACTTTGAATCATTTTTAATGCAAAGAAATGTATTAATCGCTTACCATTCACCAGATCGACAAGATTTTCATGTTCGAACTCCAAGATCACCGCGATCATCTGGCCCGACAAGTGAACAGTTAAAGGAACAACAAAAAGTACGCCAAGCACGCGCTCAAAAATCTGAACGAAAAGAAATCGATACATCAGCACCAGCCGAGCTGGACGAAAACGCAGAAGATAAGTGGAGAGAAAGAGAACCTAACCTAACCGGCCTCACCTCAGAATACGATCTGGCGTTATTCCGGGCATCCCAGGCTGAAGCCAGCACCAAATATGTGAGTACCCCATGTCTGTCGTATGTAAAACTAAGACTAATTACGCCAATTTTGATAACAGGAGGATGAACTGAAGAGTTTACCATCTGCGGGCGGTTTACGATTCATCGAGATGGGGAGGTTCGAGATGGAAGTTTGGTATCAAAGCCCGTATCCTGACGATTTAGCCCGGCTACCGAAACTCTACCTATGCGAGTTTTGTTTAGTGTATATGCGGTCACGTACCGTGTTGAGACGGCATGCCGCCAAGTGTGTCTGGAGACATCCACCTGGTGACGAGATTTATCGGTAAAGCGGAACATCTACGTTAACTGTGTTACATCTAGTTTTGCCAATTTTTCCTTTCCTATTCCTTGGAATTCCTTTCCTACCTTTTTATATCTCTCTTTCTCTCACCATTCTACGACAAATCGCCCTGGATCTTCTCCATCTCAGATTCATTGGAGATTGAAACTTTTCCTTAGTAGAACAGCGACTTCCGATGCTGGCTCACGAATCGGATGGACGGAGTTTTAGCTTCGACACCGAACGACAGATCAGCCCTTCTTTTACCAATCCCAACCCTGATTTTTTGGCATTTAATTTTTAACACGCTATGCCTGACAAGGGCGCCTTTTCTATATAATTCCAGGAAAGAAAAGGTCAGCGTCTGGGAAGTGGACGGACAAGAAAAGAAAACCTACTGCCAGAATCTCTGCCTCTTGGCCAAGTGCTTCCTCGATACCAAAACTCTTTACTACGATGTCGAACCCTTTCTTTTCTATGTTATGACGGTCGCCGACTCGGAGGGCTGTCACAGTGTTGGATATTTCAGCAAAGAGAAAAGTAAATATCTTAATCTTTTAATCAGTTTGATGTCTTAATAATCTCCATTCTTTGTTGATGTACAGATTCTTTCCTCAATTACAATGTTTCGTGTATTATGACACTGCCTCCATACCAACGCCAAGGCTACGGTCGACTCTTGATCGATTTCAGTAAGTGAACCAGCAGACACCGTTTGAAATATTGATACCCTAAAATATGGATTTGATATATTTTATTCAGGTTATTTGCTGACGCGAACGGAGGGTAAAGTTGGTTCGCCTGAAAAGCCGCTCTCCGATTTGGGTCTGATCTCTTACCGATCCTATTGGAAGGACGTGTTGTTGGAACATGTCTGCTCCTACCCGGGCAAAGAGATCTCCATCAAGGACCTTAGCCAAGAGATGGCCATCAATGCTTACGACATTGTCAGCACGTTGCAGGCACTGGGCATGATGAAGTATTGGAAAGGGAAGCACATAGTTTTGAAGAAACGAGACGTTATTGAAGAGTATCAGGAAAGAGCAAAGCGACGTGGGCCAGAGTGGAGGCACACTGATTCAAAGTACTTAAGATGGCGACCTTTTGTTGTGCCACAAGAGACGCCACCATGAAAAACATTTTTTTTTTTTTTCAATTTAGCTGAAATTCGTGTTTATGTTCGTATAATAATATTTCGCTCACCCGTTTATCTTGCGCTACTGTTCTCTGTTACTTTCCCCATCCCCAACCCCCCTGAAAAATAAAAGTGGTCGTTATTTCGCAACCAATAGATGGCAGTAGTTAATATTCACGTCACTATTTTTAGTCCACTCTGAAAAATTGTCAACAAACACCGAGTCTGAGAACAATCCTGCTGAACTGTTAAACGATTTAACAGATTTTCGGTGTGTCATGGATGGCACTGATGTAATTAATCAAGCACTAGCTAGTATAATTGACACCGAATTAGTTGCCAAACAACTCGAACAAGCATTCAAAGATGTGAGTATGTTTGAATCTAATGACATCTTCATCTGTCTAATGCCACCCCCTTTTTGTTTTTCAGGAAATTCTTGCCAATGCATCGAGTGAGCAAGTTTCAGATGAGGAAGTCATGGCTGATGTATATCAAAGAGTTCTTCTGTCACCAGCAGTTGAATCGCTTCTAACCCAAGAGTATGAACTCTCTGTTCAGATGCAAGATCTTGTTGATGAGCAGGAGAGAGAATGGCAATATTTGACTCAGAGACAGACTGAAGAACTGTGCTATGCGGTTGATCAATTGACGGAAGTAGAAGTCAATGAAATTTCAGTTCGTCACTGTGAAGAGAGGCAAATCTTTGAAAGTGGGTGGGAAAGCAGGCTCGTAAATGTTCAAGAAACCCAAAAAATCCATTTCAGAGAATGGCTACTTGGTATGGCTGAAATTGTTGAAACTGGAGGGCAGTTGCCAATACGCCCTGAAGACGATTTCGAACAAGTTGCATCTGACCCCGAGAATCTCGATATTCCCAGCGTTTTCCGATTAGAAGAGAGCTTTACCATTCAACTAGGGGCTCAAATGAAGCAAAGCCACAACTTGAGATTGATATCTGCTGACGTATTAGATCTCTGCAGGCTGCCGTTGACGAGTCGTAATGATCCACAACGTCTTCAAATGGCACTCTCGCTCTATTCGAGTAACCAGAGTGGGCTGGTTCTATTAGTAGATGATCGGTTGTCAGCTTACACAGGAATGGAGAAAGAATTCCTTCGAATTTGTCGCAGAGGGGCCGAACTCCATTTTCCTCGGGCCGATTTACAGCTTGAAAATGCTCGAAACACTTTCTCAACCAACGCTTTTAAATGGCGACAACAGGTTCTATTCTTATATCACATATTTTCTTGTATGTATTTAATATGATTTCATTATCTAGATTTCAAATCGCCGGATGAATGAATTGGAATCAAACGGTGGACAACCTAAAACGAAAACTCCTCGACTAGGTGACATGTACGTGAGCCGGCACTCAAATCTGGCCCAGGTAATTCTTTTATTTGTAAAATAATAATAAAAATATATATAGCTTGATATGAAATCTATTTTTAGGTGCACGTCGTTTTCCATTTGGTCTCTGACGATAGCGTTCGATCGAACGAAATCAATTCACGTCACCCGGTTCTTTTGGGACTTCGTCACATTCTGCGGACAGCTGTCGTTTCCGATATCACGACCTTGACAATTCCTTTGCTTCTAGTTCACGAGCTTAGCGAAGAAATGACTGTGCCGTGGTGTTTACGTCGAGCTGAGCTTGTCTTCAAATGCGTCAAGGTAGTATTAGAATAATTAAGGGGATAAAAGAGCACAACAACAAAAACGCACATCATTTGTCAAAAAAAAATAAATAAATAATTCTTGGGGCTTTTACAGGGTTTCATGATGGAAACGGCTTCATACGGAGCTGGCGTGGATAGCCGAGGTAGCGGTTCGTCGCCAACGCTGCAATTCCTGCTTCCTCGTGACGCTGCAGACGAAGTGTTTCACGCTTTAGCCGCTATGCTTCCTGGTGTCTTTCGTGTCTCAAATCCGTTGGTTCTGCGTTCAGATGCGGTTCGATGAGTCAACTGCATTAATGGCCATCTTGCTCCTAAAAGGTGGTTATCTCTATATATATCTTATCTCCTATTCCATCAACCCAAATGAAGCCGAATTGCATTTCCTGTGTATATGCAAGCGATCAATATCTCTATTGAAAATTGTATCATAGAGGGCTCTATCGAGTTATGCCGTAATAAAGTTTCAGCGCCCTGTGCTTTGGCTTTCCTTGGAGGAATAGAAATAATTACGGAACATGGGGGCAGAGAAATCCCTTTAGTTTAGAAGGGGGGAGGACCTTGAGCAGCTGATCCGATTACAGGTGAGAGAGTGTGTATATACCTTTTGCTTTTTTGTTCTACAGTTAAAATATGGGCTTGTCGCGTAACACATTGCAACGAAGACAACTGAAAACTTTTGAGAGAACTTGAAACGAAATTCCATACTCGGGGCCAAAAGGATCACGAATGTATGATTTCTGTTATATAAGTTGTAAAGTTTTCATTGTTCAATGAGATTGCGTATTATTCGATGGCCTACTTTTCGGCATTAATGGCGTCTGCGTGCGAAAAAAAAAAAACAAATGTGCAAATAACACGTCCTGGGCTACGACGTCAAATATAGAATAGGAGCAGCCAGAAGGGTAGTAGAGTTCCTGCTTTTCCTCCATGGTGGTAGGAAAAGCATGACTTTGGAAACGAGCCAAAATAGGAAGAAAAAAAGAGCTTTTTTGTCAAATTGCTCCGAGTCGCCTGTGTTATTTCTAGTACGTATAGCGCGGATGGAACAGTAGAGGGACTGTCTAGACGGTTGCCAGACATAGAGGAGGAGCATTAGGGGTCCTAGTTACAGTCCTACACACTTTTGTAGGGTTTTTTTTCTATTTCTTTTTTAAATAAATACAGCAACGGTTTTACGTCAGGAGTCTCTCCCCCCTCTCAATCATAAATAGGAGCCTGACCCTTTGAATGTTAGGGGTCCGTTGGGGTAGAAGAGGGGGGAAAGTTAACCCGACAAGTCTTCTTATAGTTCTTTTGTCTGATCTCCCCCCTCCATCTCTTTTTATGCGCTACACAAATTTTTTCTCTTTTTTCCATTCGGGACGATGCGTGAATTGATAGCACCGAGCGTCATTGATCCGACCTTGACCGGGAAAAAAATGCGTCTGGCTCTTCTTCATGGTCCAAGATAAAATAACGAAAAGATATTCTTTTTTTCTTCTTCTTCTATACCTCGTCGTCGGCGTCCATCGTCTGGAAAAAAAGAAAAGAAAAGAAACGGGAATGCCGAGTTGGAACCGCCTCAACGCTCGTCAAGGCCGAAAAGCCCCAGCGCTCGGCTGTAAAAGTGTTCCTTCGTGTATCGATCACGTGACTGTGCCCGTCTAGAGGTTACTGACGTCGTCGACGAAAGCGACCGATCGATACAACATCCACGGACTTGGGGGTTCTGCGGCAAACAGGAAGAACTCTGCCGCCGACGATATGACACAAACAAAATATAACTGGCGTTCTTATTTTGGGAGCATGTCCGACAAAGAGAGCTAGAGAAGAGTCTGATTGGTATACTTTGATGTCTCCCAATGGCAGATGTGTGTTCCACTTTGGCGAGCGAAAAATGAAACGAGAGGGGGCGCTGTCTGGGATTTTTGCAGGCGTCGCGACGCTCTACATGGCCGATGAATTCAAAGCGCACGCAATAGCTCCATCGGCAACCACACCCATAAAGAGTTTCTTTTCTACATACTCTCGTCTGACCCCAAAGTTTTATTGGCCAGACTTTTTTGTCACTAGCAAAATGTTTGATGATGGCCAATCGGTGGACGACAGAGAGAAACCTCAAAATTCTATTCAACCGCAGACACAAAACCCTGAAAATTACGTCAGCTGTCGAATCAAATTCTGCGATATCGGATAAATCTGTTGAACCAGACACTCCCCCCCAGCAGACGATTCAATTGGATATTTTTCATTCAACTTTTATTTTTCTAGAAAGAAAAAACCCAACAGCCTTGAAGGTGGAAGTAAATTCTTTTTTTAAAATTTATTGAAGCCATCACACGTGTATCTGGAGGGCGTTGACTTTTTTCCCCGCCATCTTTAATTTTTTTCAATTTTTAAAAAATCATTTTATTTTCTGTGAATGCTGCTGCTGTTTGTTGACGTTCGTTGCATTCCCATCGTTTAGCTGATTGAGCTCAATTCTCCTGGGTCGTGTTCCGCACCGATGCCGAAATAGCATTTGGTTGCGATTAGATTTCATTTCTGTCGAGATCACACAGGAGCTCCCTACATTCAAAGCCATTTTTTCGGTGAAGTCATAATTTGTCTATTACACAATTTTCTTTTACGACGAACGAAATTGCATTGTTGCCAAAGTGTAGGATATGGCGGCCACTCATCAACAAGACTCGTGATAAAAAAGAGATTTCTCATTTTTTATTTGCATTACTTTTATTTTATTGGAGAGAAACTTTGTTGATTCAAGGGAAACAGAAATTCTTTGAGCTACTCTACCGGCCAATCGATTTTCTCCGAAAAAAGCCAACATGGCCGCCACCACGTATGTGTATTATATTTTCCATGAATCAAAAAACTGCTTTCCTTGGCTATGCTGTTGAATTTTCTCTCTATTCATTGCTGTTTGTTTTTGGAGCCATCAAATACTTGCATGTTTTGTTACCGAGTTAACATTTCACGACCAACCGTCTGCTGTTGCTGTCTGGACTCCGAACCGTTTCCAGACATACCGCGCTGTACACTGATGTGGTTGCAATGATTTTTCTAGTAGTTTCCCAACGACAATTAAAAGGTGATGAAGTCTGGTTTGGATGTACTTCATCACCTTTGTGTGTTTGGGTATACTATATTTTGTCATTGAAAATAGGGGTGGAATTAGCTGTATATATATACACTGTCGAGTAGCAGCTAGTCAAAAGAATCCTCTTAAGCTCCAACACCCTCTGGCACACACACACACCGAAAAACCTTCTTCTTTTTTCTGTGAGGGTGGAACAAAAGAGCATCTCTTTCCACATACCGAGAGGAGCAAAAAGCTTTTTCCCCTACTCGTCTTGTCAGCCATCAACTCTCGAGGTCTTCGTGAGGGGGTGAAAAAGAAGCATAATAACAGGACTGTCGGCTGATTGGTCCGCCACTGTTGCTAGGGCTCTGACTGGTAAGAAGGAAAAAGTTCTTCTTCTTCCCCCCTTTTTCTGTCTCACACACAAACAGAAATGTGTCACACCCAGAGTCTATAGATTTCTGGCCGTCTCTTGGAATGCAGCAGACGGATTTGGAAAAGTGAACTTTGAAGCAAATGTCATCCGGCACAAAGTTCGCTATTCCGTTGAGTTGATTTCCAATGTCGTTCTTGGTAGACAGCGGCCTTTGGGAAGATTCACTTACTATCAAGATGTGCAAGGTAGGTCAGGTCAATAGCCTTGGTTGGTTGGTTGGTTGTTGTTGTTGTTGTACTTTCCCCCCCAAACAATGAGAGCCAGTATGTTTCTTGAACTTACCATATCCTTGTCCTTCGATGGTACATGAACTCTTGACCCGCCTCTGGCCAGCAGATCCAGACATCTTCCATCATTTCACGTGAGACTCGCCCCCCTCCAAACTTTCTCTCTTCTGACTTGAAATGACTAGCTCCATGTTGTATTCATTATATTATCTACCCCCTATACATGATCAAATCTAAAGGTATATAATATTTGATTTTACGATTAAAGGAAGCAGGACACAAGGTCGAGTGAACCGAGAAAAAATTCCGATCGCAATTCTCCTGGAAAAAAATGTTTGGTAACCGGAACTTCTTGCTCGTGTTCAACCAACCCAAACCGGGTTCTTATTTTTTCGGGGGGGTCTAGAAAGAGACAGATCACGTTGTTTGTGATTGGCGATATCCGCGTATACTATCTTGGCCATTTTTGGGTGGATATTTTTATAATAAGAGAGTATATTAGACCATGTGAAAATTGGGCAGTTTCCGTTGCTGTGTGAGAGATAATTATTATCCGAGTGATCCATCTCTCTCTCGACCGACCGACATTTTCTATATACCCTTCGGTCGTTTCGAAGGGGGGAGGGAGAGAGAATTTGCGGTCAATCATTCGAAACTTTTCTGGGGTTGAAAGAAAATGGTAAAAATAAAAAAAAATTCTTGGACTTTCTATATACTATATTCAGTTTGTTTCGTAGTCTGGACCCCGTTCTTTCCAAGTGGTTTCTGCGGTTCCGTTCGAAGCTTCGAGGAATCCAACAC
This sequence comes from Daphnia pulex, assembly GCF_021134715.1. NCBI lineage: Eukaryota > Metazoa > Arthropoda > Branchiopoda > Diplostraca > Daphniidae > Daphnia > Daphnia pulex. Next base: position 9,586,877 of record NC_060023.1, on the reverse strand, counting down.
CAAACACATACAACAAGGACCAAGGTCCATTCTTTTTGGTAATAGATGTAATTTCATAGTCTGCTGGCTGACGTTTCTGAAGGTGTTTCCATCCTATCCTGCTGTTGGTTCCTCATTATACACGAACGTCGGTTCCCTTTCGATCCCACTAGGTTTAAACCCAACGGTTTTTATGATTCTCAGGGCTTTAGGCTATGGTCCCCCTCCACGAAAATATGTTGAACTGAAACCCGTTGGCTGGGAAACAACAACAAAATAAAAAGCCGAAAAAGGTATATATATTATGATTTGCATCGGGTTGACCGGATGTTTTAACGACGCACCAATTAATGTATAGAAACTATATAGCGGCCGCTGCGAATTTTGCTCGACTCTTAGTATACCCGAGAGGAAATCCAAGGGGGGGGGACGATGTCTGGGTTTTCCGAAGGCTGCTGCAGCAGCAGCCTGAAGGGTAGACACACACACACACACACACTACTGGGGGTAATTCCCCTTCCTTTTTTGCCTTCTCATTCCCCTTCCTTTTTCTCTTTTAACGACCCTGTGTGTGTGTGTGTCTGCCCAGGAGAAGCAGAGAACCCAGACAGAAGGGTCTGAAAACCAGACAGAGACGCACGCAAGAGGGGTGCAGTCTTGGACATTTTAGTATTATAATCTCTCTGCCGAATGGCGGTCGTAGTTTCCGTTCCTGGAGGAAAAAAAAGAACAAGCAGCTGCTAGTAACTGCATCAGGTATTATATATTATTTCTGGCTGTTTTCTTACTAACTTAAAACTTTAATAGAGTAAGTTGGTGTCTGGTTTCTATTCGAGTTGGAAAGTACTGTTGGTAGTGCCAAAAATAGTTGCGGTGGAAATTGACAGTTTTTGCTCAGAAAGTTTTTCATTTGGTTGCATGAGGCAACGAAATTAATGTTTCAAGTTAATGCGGAAATGAATTGAAGATCATGACTCGGGCAATAGGTTCAACGACTTTTGGATGGAGGATGGGTACAAAAAAGGGGGGTGGGGACGCGCTGGCGCACAGGGTTGTTGGTTGGAACTAAACCCAGGGAAAACTTTTTTGGGATGGCCCCTTTGTTCGTCCCCTTTCCAACCCCTACTAAAAAGAGGGGGGAAAAATGGCCGACTACTAGCGCCTCTAGCAGTCGACAGTGAGGGTCACCATCGAGCAGGGGGAAAATGCAGACAACCGCTGGCTCGTTTCCCACACAGTATTTTTCTTGGAAGTTGCCTTTTTTCGTAACTATTTGTCGTCGTTCCACCTTCCTTTTCTTTCTCCATCAAAATCTAGATCCTGGGAAGGTCGTGTGTTTTTGAACTGGGAAAGAGACACAACAGAAAGGAATGTTCCGGTGCGGAAATGCCAGCCCAACCAAAAAGCTTCCGGGTGAGTCTCTCTTTCTTTTTTGGGGCCGACGACTTGACAGCCTTGCGTCAATCTGTGTAGCTCCGCCCCCAACTCGCCGTTCGTTTTTTCATCAATGCCTTCGCCATTTACGGATCGAAATAATAATTTCTGTCATTTTTATTTTAGTTGAGGATGACTTGTTAGAAAGCGTAGAATATTGCGGCTAAAAGTTATGCGCGATGAAGTGGGTGGAGGATCTAAAAATAAGAGAAAAGTCGATGACCTGGGCCGAGAAAAAATAAGAAACATCCCCCCCTCTCACGTCAACGACGTCTTGTAACGACCTTGAAATGGAAACAAACCGGCCTGCCGATGCCCCCAAGGACGACGACGGCCAATGGATGAAGGTAGCAACCACACGTGCCGGTCGTCCCGTCATTCATGGAACGACCTCCGTTCCAGAAAAAACACAATTTCCGAGATATGTTTAATTTTTTCGACGTTTCACTTAAAAGTTTTTAATTTTCTAGAATCCCTTCACTTCACATTTTATTTCTAGCAGAAATAAAACCAAACCGTGTGTGGGAAACCGGTTCGATAACCTAAAGGTTTTTTCGTCTCTTTGAAAGTCAAGAAGGAAATTTTTTAAGTGGTTTTACAGCAGCAGCAGCAGGGGGAAAGTTAGAGAGCGTCCGTGATCGAGAAGAAGATGGTTTCAAGTTTCACGATGGCTGCCAAGGGGAGAAGAACTGGAGGGCAGGTGGAACGGAAACGGGTGGGAGGGTAACAGACTTTTATCACGTGGAGGGGCCACGATATTTTTGAATAAGATGGCGATTTGGTGTACAGCAGCAACCCACCTTCGATATCTATTTAAGGTGGAACAGCCCACACAGTCCCCCCCCCCTAGTGACGTCATTGTGAGGGAGTGACAAATTTGTGTATGTGTGGGGTGGAGAAGCAGGCGGCCAAAATTGTTGAGTCACCAGCGGCTGAGCAATCGAGTCCGATAGGTCAACAGCTGACAAGATTTCACCATCGTGTGTATACGTGAGTGTGTGATTCACTAACTTTCTACATGACTGGGGGTGTTGTGTGTCTCTCTTTCCATTCCAGAAAATTCTAAATTATTTCCGACCAGCCTTGGGATTCATTTCAACCAGAAGGAAAAGTTTGCAACCGCAAATGTCGAAATGTCTGCAACAATGCAAACACCTGGTGGTGGTTGATCCTTTTCCAGGAATGCTGCTGCTGCTGTCGTTGATTAGATCACATAAGGGAAAGAAGGTCGGCCCTGACGTTGTGACGTCATTCCGCCTCGCCGACATTCCAGTGATTTCCACAGAAAACCGTTTTCTGTGCGTGTGTGTGTGTGGGTTGGCGGATGGAAAATAAAAAGCCAGACAGCAGACGGGGTGTGTGGGTCCGAGAGAAAGGAGGAGCTTCCCACACCGGCTAAAAACCCGCCCACTTTTTCCCCCTTGGGGAGCCGGTTGGTGAGGGGAGGGCTAGCCATAGCCATGAGCCGCCGCAGATTCACCAACCAGTCTTCATCCGGCTGTTCTCCCGTTAACACTCGCTTCTCCCCCCTTCTCTCTCATTCCTAGTGTGTCTTAATACTTTTAGGTTATCGCATTAAGTTAAACATTATGGCTTTTAAGTTTTAGTGAATTGAAATTGTTTTAGTGACTTCAAATTGTTTTTAATTCTTCTTCGAGAATACGACGACAACCATTTCACAATATTACTGGCCACTCCCCGTGCTGCGACAGGTGCTTCCGGCTGTGTTAATAATTGCGAGTCAGGTACCTGAAGTAGCGCGCGGAGTGGCTCGGAACGATCTCCATTTTACTGGTGCTGCCGCCGCCGCCGACATCCATTCTCTCCCTCCCCCTCAATTTTTCGTTATGTGAATTCCCGACCGTCTCTATTGGCCTCATTTATACCCGTCATCGATCCAGGATGTCAGTAAATGCCATATCACCTTTAATCTGACGATGTTGCAACTATTTATTTTTATATTTTTTCGGCCTCGTCTGGTGGATTACGTAACTCGAGATTTTTGTTTTTTCCCGATTCGCTCAAAAGTGAAAATTCCCCCATTGTGTGCGTGTGCCATTTCTTAATTTGACATCGACAACGCCCAAGAGAGAAAAGAGAAGCACCTGTTGTTCATTGTACTTCATCAGGTGCTCTGGTCAATCGTACGTGAACGTTTCCTTTCTGGAAATCATATTCCCGGCACCTGCTGGAGTGCAATTGATGCGAAAGTGCATTCTGCATCCATCTTTTTCTCTCTTTTGTTATTGCGTTGTTTCATCAATGTAATCATGTTGTCATGGATTATGTATGAATTTTTCGTACCAATAAACTCGTGTGTTTCTTTTTGAATCGGCCTCTTAACGTGTTATTCACCCACGCTAAAAAAAGAAAGAAAAATCGCTTGGAAACAAGTCATCGTGATGGAATCCGATCGAGTAAGAGAAAACCGGCTTCGGTTGTGCAACCCGTTGCGCCGAACAAATCTCTCGATGGGGAGGGAATAATTAATTCCGGTACACTGGACTCTAGCACAAAGACGATGCGTCAATCCTCCTCTCTCTCTCGGTTTTGTGTAGATAAGAAGTTTTTCGTCGTCGGCTAAGAATAAAGAAGACAATGAACACCCTCGCGCAGTAAAGCAATCGACTGTTCGTTCAACTTCTCTACCGCACACATTCCCCGATTAAATTGCACAGTCGGCGTTTTCTTGTCGGACGCCGCTGCTGAACTTTTCTTTCCTGGAGAAGGCGGCTTGGGTTCCTCCACCAAGTTTACATAAAAAACCACTCGGCTTTGATTTGATTTCAGTCTTCTCCAGATAAAAAAAAAAGTTTTGTGTTGCTTGTGTCACGGACAAATTACCTGCATTGCACAAGTCCAACATCGGTCAGCAGATGGCGTCCACGCATGGCAAAGAAAATACCAGACCATTCAACCCGATATCAATTTTCATGCCGATATCGAACTGCTAATTAAAAAACCGAAAATGTCATGGTTCTAATCTATGAACGGCGACGCATCCCTTGTAATTTGATTCAGCTGAAGGTTATCCCGCTTCTTGTTTTGCCAGCAGAACTTGAAGACTAAATACTGACCATCTGACTCATAGGGAGGGCTAAATATGAAGCAGTGCATTCTTTCGTACCAAATGCACTGTGACGTTTAGCCACGTCGTCAATTTTTTCAAACTGACGACGAACTGATTGCCAGCCTTTTGAGGCCATCAGTCGACATGCAGAAATGTCCAGGAGCTACTCTCTTGTAATTCATATTAGATTTCCAACTGTTTTCATTCATCAATAACTTTCCCTTTTTAGTGTGATTGTTATAGCCACTGGATTAGCCACATGGCTCTTTTCTTTGATTATCAGCCATGCTGTAAGGATTATCATTGATGAGAATGGTGATGCATCGTGGATCCTCAGGTTCATCTTCACCATTCTTGGTTATGCCACAGTTTTCTTGCCCTGTTACGTCCTCATCCACCTATCTCAAAGGCACAACTTACACACACTTGGTGAGTATAAAACTGAATTTTGAAAATTCCGCTTTTCTACTCTTGTTTTTCTGCAGGAGGCTGTCAGTGGAGACTCTTACGTCTTATATTGACAGGAACCACTTCAGAAATTGTTGCGGAAACAGATGGCAGTGTTTCTGGAACTGTAAGGCCATCAAATTCGGAATCTAAATCTTTATATAAAAAAGCAATCTCACTGTGTTATTGTTGTGTTGGTTTGCAAGTTTCTTATTTGTTATGGGGAATTCTTCAGGAAAAGATCATGACAAGGTAGGATGTGTTTTTAATTGTTATTTTTATTCATACTGATGATTATTTATATTATACAATAGGGAGTATGCTGATGGTGATAAAACTGAGAGATTTACTGACTCACAGTTTCTTGTGTTTGTCAATCGCATATTGGCCTTTCTCTTCTCTGGTATATATTTGCTGTTGACCCACCAAAATATTCACCGTACTCCACTGTACAAGTACAGTTTCTGCTCAGTCTCCAATACCCTCAGTTCTTGGTGCCAGTATGAGGCCTTAAAATTTGTTAGTTTTCCAACCCAGGTATTACAGTCATGTTCAATTTACCGATTGAATGCATTCAAGGATCTTATTCAGGCTCAATTTGACAATCTTTTAGGTTCTGGCTAAAAGTGCCAAGGTCATTCCAGTTATGCTGATGGGGAAATTAGTATCGCGAGCACAGTACAAAAATTACGAGTATGCAACTGCTGTGCTAATATCGGTTGGAATGACTGCCTTTTTATTGGGATCTGGCGGTGATAAAAAAGGTAGGCTTTATATATGCTAAAGATGGCGAAAAATACAGCGCATTTTCTAGATCGTTTTATTGACGAGACCATTTCCTTTTCTCACCCGCTGTTTGTCCTTGAGAGCTTCCACGGGATAATGATCCTTTCGCATTCATATTTCCAGGAAATAACGTTACAACTGCGAGCGGTGCTCTACTCCTTTGCGGCTATTTGATATTTGATAGTTTTACTGCCAACTGGCAGAGTGCCTTATTCAAAGGTAAACCACACTCTTCAACATTTACGTTCCCTTTGACATTCTCTTAATGTTTTCGTTTACGTGGACTAATCCATAAACTGTTTCGTAATTTTGTAATGTGACAGAACACAAACCGAGTTCAATTCAAATGATGTGCGGTGTCAACTTAATGTCGTGCCTATTTACTTCCGCCTCTCTCATCCAGCAAGGGGGATTTTTTTATTCGTTATCTTTTGCTGCAAGGGTATATTAAAAATGCATAATATTTTACTAATCGTATTTCGGCCAACTAACTAGTCATCAATTACTACAGCATCCGATTTTTATCATGGATTGTCTACTAACAGCCATAAGTTCGGCTTTGGGACAACTTTTCATTTTTGCTACAATATCAAAATTTGGACCTGTTGTGTTCACAATTATCATGACTGTCAGACAGGTATTTAGTTAATTAATTTTTGTGCGCAATTTCAAGCTATATTTCGTTCAATTTTTCCTGTTCAGGGATTATCAATTTTACTGTCGTGTCTTCTCTACAAGCATCATCTCTCGGAGATGGGCATTTTGGGTGTATTCATCGTCTTCCTTGCCATCTTCCTACGCATCTATTACGCACAGCAACACAAGAAACGCAAGTTAGATGCAACGGATGCCTCTACTAGCAAAGTTTGAGCATTTTCAACATGACAAATCTACCATATCTATTCGGATCCTTAAATTATTCGGTGCTTACGGCACGTTTAAAAAACATAATAACTGCTTGATACTCTTTATATTTAAAAACGGTTATTGTCTCTGGTGCAATTTACTGACCAAAAGCACAAGTTTTTGTATATTTGATATGTGGTTTATTTTAGAGGGAAGGTTGTGTCAATACAGACATGATTTTGACTATGAAAATTATGAATGTCAAAGAGTGTATTCCAATTTGAATCCCGCATGCAATTATTTCCGCTCGCAGCACGTAACTTTGCCAGAGTAAGCTGTCAACAAATGGATATCTTGTTAGAATAACCTTTTTCTAAATTTACAGGATGTGGGACGACCTACCAGTACAAAACCGCCAACAGAGAAGGTGCAATTAACAACAGTGATGCAACCAAGGGGACCGTTTCATTGGTCAAGTTTCCACGTTTTCCCAGTTGAATGCGGAGAGATTCGACGATAATCAGTAGCAGAAAGAGGACGAGCTCGGAGATGAGGGTTCCTGCTGAATAAGGTAGCGACACCCATTTGTATATTTGAAGGGAAAATTCTGCGACAGCAAACAGGGTCAAGTAAACACCTGAGAAATAAAGGCAAATCTGCAGAACTAATGTGGTAATCATTTTTTACGGAATGATAGCGGGAAGACGCGATTTGTTATTAAACGCATCGCTCTTTAGTTGCCTAGGAAACGGCTGGGATTATCCATCCAAAACTAGATTCATTGTATAATGCTGGTATAATGCTGCTGCTTTTTTCAATGCATTATTTGATGTTAATAAATAAACCAAAGATGCACTGTTAAAACTTAAAAGTTCTATTCAATCGAAAATCTTTTAAATTTATTTAAAATAATAAAACATAACAAGTTTTTCCGTTCAGAGAAGAGACATCTACCGAGTGCCGGTAGACTTTTAACAATCCTAGAAGATTGATGTCGTCTACATTTGTCTTCTGCCAAGTTGGCGTTCAGCTCCAGGAAAATTCTTAGATAACAAATTCCCATGTTCGTGTTGCATCATATCCTTTCTGATTATATTAGTTTCTTTTAATGTCTCCAAGTCCTTTTTCCCTCGTGTCAAACATCGCCTAGCAAGGAAATAAACGTCGAACATTGAATTGAATTGTCACGTTACCGCCCGTGAAATTGTGCTGCTAGTCAAAACAAATAAGTGCCTCAAGATGATTTGTGTCTAAGCTTGAGCTGAAAATTTATTCGAAATGGAAAACAAAATTCCATTTTTATTGTATGTTGTGTTGACTTGTCTTGTGTGTGGGATAAGTGCCTTTCCCGAGAAAGGTAAATGGACATTTGACATCAACCAAGACATCCAATATGTAGGTGTTTCCAAAAGCATGTTTGCTGGCACCAACATCACTTTTAAAAGTAAGTTGTATGCATATCAAGTTCGGTTACATTTTCAACTGATAATTTTATCGTTTTTTGTAGTTCAAAATTGCAGATCAGAGACTTCAACTAGTTTAAGCATCTCATGGAAGTTGAGGCACTCACCTTGTTGGCAAGAGTATCTGGGACTGGAGAATATTGTAACTATTGAATAATTCAACTATTGTGACTCACATAAGAGTTTAAAAAAAACATTGTTAACACTAAATACTTAGGAAACTGGCTCTGGCTTGTTACATGGATACTACATGAACCCTCACACAATTCCTGAATGGTTAAATTATAGTGCTGTGGAATATGTAGCATCAGAAGAATCCATAGCACCATGTGATGGGTCCACTATTACTATGGTAAGCACAAATAATTAAATCTACCCATAATTGGTGTCTTCTATGACTGTATTTGCATTATTTCACTAATAACAGCCAGCAGTATTCCAGTCAATGGAGAAAAAGCATACAAAACGTTCAACTTCTTCGGATGACCCCCAATATGTCGTTCCCAAAGAGGGAGTTTATCTTTTTGTCATAACTATTAGACCAAAGTCACAACCAGGAGGGAATCACACTTACAAAGCTCAAATTTTGATTGACATGAAGAGCGATGTGGGATATTTGTCGGTGATTGATTGGCCGTTATTACCGGTAAATATTTTTTATTGAAATGAAATTCAGTTGAATAAAATTTTATGACTTTTCTTTTAGTTTTATGGAACCATGTGTGGATTGTACACCATCATGGGAATCTTGTGGTTAATAATATCTTTATGCCGGTTGAAAGATATTTTAAGAATTCAAATGTGGATTGGCGCCGTCCTTTTCCTTGGAATGCTGGAAATGGTATGAATAAGCTATTCGGTATCTGTATTGTGTGCTCCGTCCTTTTAATTTTCATTGTTTTAATTAAATTTTCTGCCAGGCCGTTTATTTAGCTGAATACGAAAGTTTGAATAAAACAGGCGAATTGACGGCTGCGGCACATTACTCCGCCGAGCTCCTATCGTGTGCTAAACGAAGCTTGGCCAGGATCCTTGTTTTGATCGCTTCAATGGGATTTGGAATTGTCAAGTAAAATTTTTACTGCACTCGAAATTTCTAGTAACGTTTCACCTAATTATTTCTTTATTTTAAAGACCTCGCTTAGGCGCGATGTTACAAAGAATTGTTGGCGTGGGCGTTGTCTACATGATACTGTCAGCAGTCGAGACATACTTGATATTGGTACAGCCAAAGAACGACGGATCTCGTAACATTTATGCAGCATCCTTCCTGCTGGCATTATTAGACGCTGCCATATGTTTCTGGATCTTTTTATCGCTTGTTCAAACTACCCGTACCCTTAGACTTCGAAGGTAAGAACAAATAATAAATTGTCAAATAAGTTTAACTAACCACCTAGTGTTTTATATAGGAATTCTGTCAAATTGTCCCTCTATAACCACTTTACCAACACGCTCATTTTCGCCGTGGTTTCCTCGTTGATATTTATGCTGTGGTCCATATATTACCATCGAATGGATACTTGTCTAAAAGTAATAACAAACTTTCTCCTGGTGAAATGTTGACTTTCCAGTTTTTTTTTTTAAACATCATCACGACTTTCTAATTTATAGGACTGGAAGGAATTGTGGTTGGATGAAGCTTTCTGGAAGCTGCTATTTTCACTTCTCCTTTTAGTGATCATGATTCTCTGGCGCCCAACCAATAACAATCAGCGTTACGCTTTCACACCTTTACTAGACTCTGGTGATGAGACGGAAGAAGATGACGTAATGGTTAACGAAAATCTAGGTAAAGATTAGCCTCATTGAATTTTATTGGAAAACTGCTTTGTCACTTGTGTTGTTTCTGTTTTTTAGGGATGAAAATGCGTGTCAACCGGGCTAATAATGTCAATACACCATCCCCTCGTGCAAGTCGAGAGGGACAGGGCTCCATTGTAAATATTCTTGTTAAATGAATATCCGTATAGTTCTAATAATATCTATCCAATTTCCAGGAGGACGACTTGAAGTGGGTTGAGGAAAACATCCCTTCATCTATGGTGGAATCGTAAGCAGATCTAAATTTGATTTTATTACCCACCATTTTTCTTAACTCATCTTCTGTATTTTACTTTTTTCAGTGGTCTCCCGTTGTTGGATTCAGAAGAGGTAAAGTAAAGTTTTGCCGTGTTTGAAAACCTTTTCATAAAAATTTTACTGTTTACAGGAGATCATGACAACACGGTTTGAATTATCAAAAATGCAGTGATGAAGCTTTTGGGATTTTGAGCACCCTGTCGCAGCGAATTTTCAAATTTTCGTGTAATTTTCAAAATATAATTAAGTATTCCCTAACAAACCTTGATCGTAAAGTATGCGATTTTGGCTAATATTCAATGAACAATATGGAAAGAAAACGTAGTTGCTTCAGATTATGATCAACACCGTTTCCAATTAATACATAACATTTCATTTCATCATATTTTTCTTATATCTTTTTATTTTCCTTTAAAGTGTAATCCTCCTTCACATACAAACTTTGATTAATTGATTTCAGGTTAATTCAATAGGTGGTGATAGATGAGATGCCTACTAAAAACTGAGAATAACAGAATGGCTTACATACGAAAAGAGACATGCTTTAAACAAAGAGGAATCTATGTTAATAATAAGCATCGTGAGGTATGAATGATCGATAAATTCCACCAGAGGAATAAGGCTCTGTTTTGTAATAAGGAATGGAGTAGTAGGGTCCTGGTGCCATGTAGGAGACCGTCGGAATGAACTGTCGTGGAGGTCTAATGTAGGCATGAGATTTAATAATTTTTACCAAAGCATGTTCTGTAGGAAGTAATAAATGTTTCAGTTAGATATTCTGATAACAGAAAATTTTTAAGTTGATTTACCTTCGCGTTTAAAGCGACCACCTTCGACACCCAATCCTGCTTGCAATAATATCATTCCAAATATCACTGTCAACTGTGTGAAAGCTCAGTATCATTACCATTAAAATGCAAAGGGAAAGTGAAGTTAACTTACGAAAAAGTGGAGATGCATCGTAAATTCAGCCTGTACTGAACGCTTTGCGTCCCAACCGATCTCAATCGCGGCAAACAGCAAACTGGTTATGCGCACTAAGAAACTTGCGAGTAAGTTACCTGAAGTGAAAGAGAAAGCAATATGCCGCACGCAACGCAACTTCTTTTGTAATATTTTGTAGCTCGAAGCACGTGTTGTAGATACTGTACACGCCCATGTCATTGACTTCTGTTACTAACTTACGCAATGTCACGCTTTTCTAACTCTTTATTGTTGAGGGAAAGTAGTGATGGTGGAAGCACGACACTGTGGTCAACAACCAAAACAACCCCACCTCAACAGTTTAAACAAACTCAACGTGTTATAGCACTCAACTTAATTCGTATAGATGATGAAGAGATGATGATTTCTCGTTTTAAAATGCGTAAGGTAAGTTCTCATGTCAAATGGGTTGATCACACACCTTGGTGTGGATTAATGTCACCTTGTAGCTTCACTTTTGTTTTAGCCGTAGCATCAGGAAGAACAGCATTACATTCTTCTCCCTCGAGAGAATGTATGTAAGTCCTTTATTTTTTTTAATTTGTACGTTTTGTTGATGTAATTAATTTTACTGTAAATTGTTTAAGCTTCCTTTTAATTTCCAACTCGTTTACAGAAATGTTTGTTGCGTCTCCTGAGATCACGAGTCGGCCGCCAGTGTCAATACGCAGTTTGGTAGTCCTTGAACGGAGATCGTAGAGCCAATACTGGCTTTTGTCCGTGAAAGAAGAGTGACTTCCACCAACGTTTTGCTCCATCCTTATTTTCGCGACGCACGCTCATCCAGCTTCTTATGCTGCTACACAACGTATGCGATCACTTCAGTGGTCGCTTCCATCCACCATGACACACCTGTAGTCGCTCACCACGGGAGAGTATGCCCAGGTACCCGTAGATTATTATCTACTAATAATCTACTTACGTTAAACTCTGTTTCTGTGTAATAATTCAAATATCAGGCCCCTTTTCTTGCGCGCAAACAAAGTTTTACTTGCTACGTTTCTTTTTTCTAATAACGCTTGATGGCTTTATTATATTTTGCCTTTGATCATTTTCAGCTGTCAAATTAGAAATTAGTCAGTTTCAGGCTTTCAGCTACTTTGGACATCCCTGTAAAAATGATCGACAGTTACTGTGTAGTAAGTTATTTGTGATAACAAAGTCCACTTGTGAAATTTCCGATAATTGCTATTTTTTTTATCTACTGTCAGTTTCTAAATTCGATGATAAGTAAGTGTGTAAATATTCCTGTGACGCCGAAAGGAACCCAACATAATTTATTTTTTAAAATTTTCTTTTCCGTCCGAATCTAGTCGTCCGTGGATTGCTAAGGGCTGTCACTAGGTGGCTAAATATTTCAGTGTGTTTAGGGATTGAACTATTCGACCCTAGTGCGTCAAAGCCCTGACTGCAGATTCCTGTCTTTTCTTTCCAGACGGTGTCCGAGAACGTTGGGCGAGGCATTGCGAGGTAATTGTGTTCCTGAAAGTGTTCGTCAGAAAAATGGTAACTACCTGTATTCTATATGGTTATCGAAAATGAGATTTTTGTGCGTGGTGAATTTACAAGTAACATGTTCATCAACGTGTACAATCCCATCATCATGTGTTCTGCTGTATAATTTCCTAAAATGTCGTCACTTGCTTTACGTTGCACGTTTCGTCACAAGATGAGGTATTTCCACGCCATTCGTCTTCGATCAAGTTGAACCGAAAGTGAACTAATATAAAGCAAGTAAGTATATCGTGGGAATTAAACGTTTCCGAAAAGTCTATGTGAAGATCTAACCTGATCTATTTTGTAAAGCATATCGAAGATCGTGCCTTTATCCACGTGGTCGCTGCCGTGTCATGAAGAAGTTGAGAGGGTCTCTTCTTTATTGCAAGACAAATGTGATGAAAAGAAGAAATCTGAGAAGGTAATTAAGTATTTGTAAGCTTAATCAAGTAGGTAAGCAGTTCAGATGTTTAAGATGATTGTTATTTTTTCATGTTTCCATACAAGACAGCAATTGTGGAAAGATATGTCAGTTTGTAATCGATCAGAAGAGACATTCCCTTAACTTTTAAAAGTAATCTTAGTGTGATGTAAACTGTAGCCTTAGCCAGAAAATGTTAATTTTTCGTGTTCGGTTTTCCAAATTTCTTCATTCAGTCGAGATGCACTTGGCTTCTGCAGACATTTACTCGAGCCAATACTTGGTAGAATAATAATCTGTCTGTATGTATGGATAAAGTATCTATTAAATAATCTGGCCATGTGGGCTTAAACTGTTCATATTGCATAATAATGTTGTCTATTGTTTCCTGTGGAGTTTCAATGATTGATTATATAATTTAATGCCAAGGTAAGATATCCCTTGTAAAGAATTTATCAACATGACCAAGTCTGAGCTTCATTTCTGTCATGCAGGAAGTTTTGTTGCAGCCAACTGATGAAAGGGAGTTAAAATTAAGTTGAGCTGCAGCCCCTGGAAGCAGTCTATATTACTGGTGTCATCCTGAAGTGGTGAAATGTTACCTGAAGTTCAACAGCAACAAAGACATCTTGAAATGGTAATTTGATTGTGATTATGGGACTTGGAACTGGGGATGTCCCATGAAATCCAATTTAAATGTTGTAATGGGACTACAGTATTGTTAAAAAATAGATGCCTGCCTGATCAGCTTGTGCTGAGGTGAAATTTTCTTTGTGATGAAACAAGAAATTCCCTTGGAAAAGAAACTTTTGGTGCAACCTTGTCACAACGTGACGCATTTTACGTGTGTTGGTAATTTAGGGGCATGTGTCGAGCAGAAGGAAGACGAGTGACATTTTAATTCTTTCTGGGACGCTGTTCGAGGGCGTTTTTTTTTAAAAGTTATTTCTGGGTGATGTCATCTAAAAGGTGTTTCCTGCTTGAATTCTATTAGGTTATTTAGAAATCAAAAATGTAACTGTTTGGTGTGGTAAATTTACAGGTAACATGTCCTTGGCTCATTTGATCATGTGGCCTGCTGTACATTTTCCAAAAATGTCGTCCCTTGGTGCATGACACACGTTTTGTCACATGAATAGGTATCTCCACGCCATTCGACCAAACTGAACCGAAAGTGAATCATTTCAAGCAAGTAAGTGAATCTTAATAGTTCAGACTTTTGAAAAGCCCATTTGCTAATGTACTTCAATCAATATGTAAAAGCATGTTGAATATTTTGCCTTTCTCCATGGGTCCATGGGCTGTGTCATGAAGATGGATCTTTGAGAGGGTCACTACTGCATTGCAAGACAGAATGATGAAAAGAGGGAAAATATTAAGGTAAAGTACATGTAAGCTTAATAAAGTAGGTTAGTATTAATGATGTTAAAGATAAGTTTATCGGTTTATTTTCAGGTAAAAGAATCCTTTCCTTACCTGCTGAAGAATTTGAGAACACAGCAAAGTCTGGACCACATTTCTGTCATGCAGGAGGTTTTGCTGCTGCAGCCAGCCATTGAAAGGGAGTTTAAATGAAGTTGAGTTGAAGCTCCTGGAAGCAGTCTACATTGCTGGTGTCATCCTAAAGTTAAACAGCAACACAGATAAGCTGGTAATTTTATTGTGATTATGTTTTGTAATTGGGGAAGTCACATTAAAATGTTGTAGTGGGTAAATTGTTTTTAAAAGATAGGTCTTATTGAAAGAGCTGTCTGCTTGATCAGATTGTTTTAGACTGTAATTTTGTATTTGTTTCAACTAGAACAAAGTTCTTTAAAAACTTTTGATGAAACCTTGTCTTGCAGTTTAAAGAATTTTGCTGCTGCTAGATTGCATTTGGTCTAGATTTTAATTTAAAGTTGACATGACATTTCTGTTTCTTTCATTACATGCTTTTTTACATCTGTGAAGGTTAAAATGATAATTAATGAATTTGCTTTTTCTCAGCAGTGTCAATGTGATGCTGCATACTGTCAATGGAGCTGGTGTTATCCACAAGTTTAGAAGCAAAACTAGAAGCACAGCTGCAAGAACACATCTCGAAATGGTAATTTGATTGTGATTGTTAGTTGTAACTCGAGAAATGTAGGCTTTTATTGAAATGTGTTAAGTCACAAGTTAAACTGTTAACCGACGCGTGATTTTAGCAGTATGATTGAAGTTATTGTGAAAGGATGGTGTATTGCATTATTGACGGAGTTCTAGATTGTCAATTTTCTTAGGAAGAAGTTATCAGATAAATTTCCTCTTAATTCTACAAACTTTTTATGAAATTTTGAAGTTGTGTTATATCTATTTTTTGGGGTTTCTGACAGGATGGTGGAAATTTGCCGTGGTTTTGCAGTCTGCTGCCTGTTCAAGCTGTTGCTATCCTGGATTTTGCCTTAATCCTTGAAATAGCAGATGTTGGTGGCATCCAGATGTTGCTGTGGCAGTGTGGCAGTGAAATTCGGGTTGAAGATTAAAATACTTTCGTCTGATAAATGTTTATCGATCCATGTAGCGTATGATTGAAGTAACTTGATATTAATTTGCTATTCCATGTCACATGTTGCAGCCTGTGTTGGTGAGAGTTCTTTGACACTAAGTTCTATCTGCTGTTGATGTTGGATATGATATTACCTTTATCCACATCCACATGATATCAAATTATTCCTTATTAATTGATGGCCAAACCTCCTAAGTCAAACCTGCAATCTTGTGTTATGTCAACTTCATTGTTTATATCTTATCACATTTCACTTGTAATCTATATAAATATAAATAATACCCAAATTAAAAAATACCAATCAACTGAAATGCTTTAAATAGAATGAAATAAATCTAAATATTTAAATAAATATTGTCCAATAAAATTCAAACAAATTAAATTATAATTAAACTTAAATAAGTTAACTTAATTAATTTAAGTTAATGACATTAACTAAAGTTGATGTAATTAAATTAAGTTAATGTAATTAAATGACTAAAATTTCCCTGTTTTTAATCAAAATGGTTGTAATCTAATAAACAAAGCGTCCGGTACAAGACAGTTGTTTTTCTGTGCAAGTTTTAAAACCAATTATACCCAAATAAAAGAAGCCTAACAAACTCCTTTTGTTCCATTTGGGTGATAAACTGCTTCTAAAACTTGCACAGGTAGTCAATGAAGACGGGGGTCACACTGCCTTAATTGACTGTAGCCAGGGAGATCAGACCACAGTAAAGAAGGGAGCCCAGATATACACTTGTGATTTATCTAACAACTACACAATCTATCAGTCTTGAATCACAGCATTCTCTTGTCAGCTTTTACCAATTGGATGAAGTCCATTAAAATTAGCAAAGGAGTTACCCCTGTAGACAGAAAGAACTTTTATTATGAGTCATTTTTAATAAGATTTTAGCAACAGAAAGCCATACCTCAAATCAAGAGGGAGCCATACCTCAGCCATCGGGTTTACCACTGTATTGCCATTGTCCTTTTTCTTCAAGGACTCATAAATTCTAAGAACCTGTAAATAAAAAATCAAGTCACCTTATTCATAATTTGTTTCATCGATGTGCTTGATGTCTATCATGTAAAAGAATAATTAAACATAAACATTAGATAGACGTTATTGCAGAACAATACTCTACAAATACATATTTCAGCAAAATACTTGATCAAGCTAGTGTTAGTTGTTACCTCTGTCATTTACGCATTTGGATGACACATTCAGTAGGATCCCAGGATTTACAACACAATAGTTGACAGGTAGGCTGCATGCCACTTTCACATTTTCTCCTGGAAATTAATGAGAAATAGTAAGGTTATAAAACACATAAAAGGAAAAGAACACATGCCCAACAAATTACACACAAAATATATCCAATTTACCTACGAATTCTTTGGTAATTTTTGAAGAAATTAGCTTTAGCTGAACTGTTGATAACGAGCCGCCATAATAAGCACATATCAACACAATATTCTTTAGCGCCATCTATTTGACACGTCCAAAACCCACTTTCTAAAGGACCGGCCTTAGATAGTAAAAAAAGTCATAAAAGTAATCAAAAAGACCATTTCTGTTCGCTTAAATGGGCACGGAGTCTTTAGAATTGTACAGAGAACAAAGCTCACTTGCTAGTTTTATGCAAATTTTTCGGAAGTATACCGGAAGTAGTCGATAGCGCCTCAACCATTGAGCTGCCGACCAAATAAACCAAATATTCGTGATCTACGTGAAATTTGGGGTCGATTAAGTCTAATTTAAACGAAATCCAGAATTTGGCCAAAATCGAGAATTTTCCTGAACTATAGTTCAGGAAAATTTTCGAAACCGGAAGTACGAATACGTAAAAAAGATAACATGAACTTTACCACAAATTTAACGAGGATCATGAATATGTGGTTCTTTTGCTCCTCGAATGAATATTTACTGAACTACTGACTGAAAAGTTGAAAACCGGAAGTAGAAAAAAAAACTCATTATTAAAATTCTAACAAGTGAGCTTTGTTGCTGAAACAGAAAGTGACAGTTATCACCCAAATTTTTTTTTAAGTAGCATTGAGAAAATTCTTCAGAGATGTGCAAAGTAAGCGTATTTACACTGATTCTAACAGGTAAAAAATGATAAAGGCTATGCCGTCTAGCGTCAGAAAGAATAAACGTTTAAATGTAACATGAAAACAATGTCCGCTCTAGCTCGTTGACATTCAATTGAAAGAACTGGCAAACAAAGGTAACAAATAACTTTGATACTCACGTAATATTCCCCATGCAAAATTTCACAAGAAAGCCAGTAAGCCACCACGCAGCATCACACATCACAAAAGACGAAATTCCCAAGGTGATATTGAACGCCACTTTAACTTCTACACTGAGGAGAAGGCACTCAAGACAGATATCCGTTCATGTTGTCTGCAAGTGATTCCAGACGTTTCAGCACCTGTGCTGGACAGTGGATTGCTGAAAGGGAAAACACCCAATTGGTAAGTTAAACCTGCCAGTTGCCAGGGCCAAGGTAGTCCTGCAATAGTCCTGTCAATAGTCCTGCAAGGTAGTCCAGAATGTGTTTATATTCATTGAGGACACTACTAGGCTACATACTACAAGGCAACAGCAAACATTAAGTCAGTCACAAATGATGGTGAAGATGAAAAATCCTTTCCACAAGCTACCCTATCTGACAACAACAGCATGTTCCTGGCTCATTTGATCCAGGGACTGGGCATCTTATTAAATTAATATTCACCTGTATCACCCTTTTAGCTTTATTCCTGTCATTCTGCACTTTACCTTACCTGTGATAAATCTTTCTTTTTTTCTGTAGGTTTCGATGGCCATTAATAATTGGAGAGCAGCATTGGAATGCAACAGCTTGTCTGGCTTCGTCTGGACCTAAGTTACTTCTAGAGAACCTTGAATAACTGATCAGTGGTTTCGTGTGTAAGTTTAGAGTTTACTTGTCTTGTCACTGAACATTTTGGTTGCAGTAGAGTATTGTGAACAAATGTATGTAGAGTATTGTTCTGCACTAACGTCTATCTAATGTTTATGTTTAATTATTCTTTTACATGATAGACATCAAGCACATCGATGAAACAAATTATGAATAAGGTGACTTGATTTTTTATTTACAGGTTCTTAGAATTTATGAGTCCTTGAAGAAAAAGGACAATGGCAATACAGTGGTAAACCCGATGGCTGAGGTATGGCTCCCTCTTGATTTGAGGTATGGCTTTCTGTTGCTAAAATCTTATTAAAAATGACTCATAATAAAAGTTCTTTCTGTCTACAGGGGTAACTCCTTTGCTAATTTTAATGGACTTCATCCAATTGGTAAAAGCTGACAAGAGAATGCTGTGATTCAAGACTGATAGATTGTGTAGTTGTTAGATAAATCACAAGTGTATATCTGGGCTCCCTTCTTTACTGTGGTCTGATCTCCCTGGCTACAGTCAATTAAGGCAGTGTGACCCCCGTCTTCATTGACTACCTGTGCAAGTTTTAGAAGCAGTTTATCACCCAAATGGAACAAAAGGAGTTTGTTAGGCTTCTTTTATTTGGGTATAATTGGTTTTAAAACTTGCACAGAAAAACAACTGTCTTGTACCGGACGCTTTGTTTATTAGATTACAACCATTTTGATTAAAAACAGGGAAATTTTAGTCATTTAATTACATTAACTTAATTTAATTACATCAACTTTAGTTAATGTCATTAACTTAAATTAATTAAGTTAACTTATTTAAGTTTAATTATAATTTAATTTGTTTGAATTTTATTGGACAATATTTATTTAAATATTTAGATTTATTTCATTCTATTTAAAGCATTTCAGTTGATTGGTATTTTTTAATTTGGGTATTATTTATATTTATATAGATTACAAGTGAAATGTGATAAGATATAAACAATGAAGTTGACATAACACAAGATTGCAGGTTTGACTTAGGAGGTTTGGCCATCAATTAATAAGGAATAATTTGATATCATGTGGATGTGGATAAAGGTAATATCATATCCAACATCAACAGCAGATAGAACTTAGTGTCAAAGAACTCTCACCAACACAGGCTGCAACATGTGACATGGAATAGCAAATTAATATCAAGTTACTTCAATCATACGCTACATGGATCGATAAACATTTATCAGACGAAAGTATTTTAATCTTCAACCCGAATTTCACTGCCACACTGCCACAGCAACATCTGGATGCCACCAACATCTGCTATTTCAAGGATTAAGGCAAAATCCAGGATAGCAACAGCTTGAACAGGCAGCAGACTGCAAAACCACGGCAAATTTCCACCATCCTGTCAGAAACCCCAAAAAATAGATATAACACAACTTCAAAATTTCATAAAAAGTTTGTAGAATTAAGAGGAAATTTATCTGATAACTTCTTCCTAAGAAAATTGACAATCTAGAACTCCGTCAATAATGCAATACACCATCCTTTCACAATAACTTCAATCATACTGCTAAAATCACGCGTCGGTTAACAGTTTAACTTGTGACTTAACACATTTCAATAAAAGCCTACATTTCTCGAGTTACAACTAACAATCACAATCAAATTACCATTTCGAGATGTGTTCTTGCAGCTGTGCTTCTAGTTTTGCTTCTAAACTTGTGGATAACACCAGCTCCATTGACAGTATGCAGCATCACATTGACACTGCTGAGAAAAAGCAAATTCATTAATTATCATTTTAACCTTCACAGATGTAAAAAAGCATGTAATGAAAGAAACAGAAATGTCATGTCAACTTTAAATTAAAATCTAGACCAAATGCAATCTAGCAGCAGCAAAATTCTTTAAACTGCAAGACAAGGTTTCATCAAAAGTTTTTAAAGAACTTTGTTCTAGTTGAAACAAATACAAAATTACAGTCTAAAACAATCTGATCAAGCAGACAGCTCTTTCAATAAGACCTATCTTTTAAAAACAATTTACCCACTACAACATTTTAATGTGACTTCCCCAATTACAAAACATAATCACAATAAAATTACCAGCTTATCTGTGTTGCTGTTTAACTTTAGGATGACACCAGCAATGTAGACTGCTTCCAGGAGCTTCAACTCAACTTCATTTAAACTCCCTTTCAATGGCTGGCTGCAGCAGCAAAACCTCCTGCATGACAGAAATGTGGTCCAGACTTTGCTGTGTTCTCAAATTCTTCAGCAGGTAAGGAAAGGATTCTTTTACCTGAAAATAAACCGATAAACTTATCTTTAACATCATTAATACTAACCTACTTTATTAAGCTTACATGTACTTTACCTTAATATTTTCCCTCTTTTCATCATTCTGTCTTGCAATGCAGTAGTGACCCTCTCAAAGATCCATCTTCATGACACAGCCCATGGACCCATGGAGAAAGGCAAAATATTCAACATGCTTTTACATATTGATTGAAGTACATTAGCAAATGGGCTTTTCAAAAGTCTGAACTATTAAGATTCACTTACTTGCTTGAAATGATTCACTTTCGGTTCAGTTTGGTCGAATGGCGTGGAGATACCTATTCATGTGACAAAACGTGTGTCATGCACCAAGGGACGACATTTTTGGAAAATGTACAGCAGGCCACATGATCAAATGAGCCAAGGACATGTTACCTGTAAATTTACCACACCAAACAGTTACATTTTTGATTTCTAAATAACCTAATAGAATTCAAGCAGGAAACACCTTTTAGATGACATCACCCAGAAATAACTTTTAAAAAAAAACGCCCTCGAACAGCGTCCCAGAAAGAATTAAAATGTCACTCGTCTTCCTTCTGCTCGACACATGCCCCTAAATTACCAACACACGTAAAATGCGTCACGTTGTGACAAGGTTGCACCAAAAGTTTCTTTTCCAAGGGAATTTCTTGTTTCATCACAAAGAAAATTTCACCTCAGCACAAGCTGATCAGGCAGGCATCTATTTTTTAACAATACTGTAGTCCCATTACAACATTTAAATTGGATTTCATGGGACATCCCCAGTTCCAAGTCCCATAATCACAATCAAATTACCATTTCAAGATGTCTTTGTTGCTGTTGAACTTCAGGTAACATTTCACCACTTCAGGATGACACCAGTAATATAGACTGCTTCCAGGGGCTGCAGCTCAACTTAATTTTAACTCCCTTTCATCAGTTGGCTGCAACAAAACTTCCTGCATGACAGAAATGAAGCTCAGACTTGGTCATGTTGATAAATTCTTTACAAGGGATATCTTACCTTGGCATTAAATTATATAATCAATCATTGAAACTCCACAGGAAACAATAGACAACATTATTATGCAATATGAACAGTTTAAGCCCACATGGCCAGATTATTTAATAGATACTTTATCCATACATACAGACAGATTATTATTCTAGCAAGTATTGGCTCGAGTAAATGTCTGCAGAAGCCAAGTGCATCTCGACTGAATGAAGAAATTTGGAAAACCGAACACGAAAAATTAACATTTTCTGGCTAAGGCTACAGTTTACATCACACTAAGATTACTTTTAAAAGTTAAGGGAATGTCTCTTCTGATCGATTACAAACTGACATATCTTTCCACAATTGCTGTCTTGTATGGAAACATGAAAAAATAACAATCATCTTAAACATCTGAACTACTTACCTACTTGATTAAGCTTACAAATACTTAATTACCTTCTCAGATTTCTTCTTTTCATCACATTTGTCTTGCAATAAAGAAGAGACCCTCTCAACTTCTTCATGACACGGCAGCGACCACGTGGATAAAGGCACGATCTTCGATATGCTTTACAAAATAGATCAGGTTAGATCTTCACATAGACTTTTCGGAAACGTTTAATTCCCACGATATACTTACTTGCTTTATATTAGTTCACTTTCGGTTCAGCTTGATCGAAGACGAATGGCGTGGAAATACCTCATCTTGTGACGAAACGTGCAACGTAAAGCAAGTGACGACATTTTAGGAAATTATACAGCAGAACACATGATGATGGGATTGTACACGTTGATGAACATGTTACTTGTAAATTCACCACGCACAAAAATCTCATTTTCGATAACCATATAGAATACAGGTAGTTACCATTTTTCTGACGAACACTTTCAGGAACACAATTACCTCGCAATGCCTCGCCCAACGTTCTCGGACACCGTCTGGAAAGAAAAGACAGGAATCTGCAGTCAGGGCTTTGACGCACTAGGGTCGAATAGTTCAATCCCTAAACACACTGAAATATTTAGCCACCTAGTGACAGCCCTTAGCAATCCACGGACGACTAGATTCGGACGGAAAAGAAAATTTAAAAAAATAAATTATGTTGGGTTCCTTTCGGCGTCACAGGAATATTTACACACTTACTTATCATCGAATTTAGAAACTGACAGTAGATAAAAAAAAATAGCAATTATCGGAAATTTCACAAGTGGACTTTGTTGATGGATATAAAGTAAGTTTGTTGCCATAAAAATATAGCAACTGAGTAAGGTAGAGTTGAAAAAGAGATGAATTGAGTAGAAATGATAAATTTATAAATTTTTGTGAGAAGTTGAGAGTTTCATAAATGGAAAAGTTTATAAAGACCTTGTTCAGCTGTTCGTTTTCGCAAAAAGGCACGCAATGCTTTATACTAATAATCGCTGATAATGCAAAAGATAATCGGAAAAAGACTATTCCTAAGGATGGGAATGCCAGGATTCGATGGCTATACTTAGAAATGTTTCCACACATTCCTCAGTCCTCACACAACCTTCAGCTAAGTTGTTAGTAGCTTGAATGCTGGATGGCAAAACCAGTCAACAATATTCAACTTTATTTTCACCATCTTTACGATTTCGCTTTTCTTTCCCTAAGCAAAGGTATGGACATGTAAACACATATTTTAAATTGTGAACCATTCATTCTTACGCAAATCATTTCTAATATAACGCTAAAGATTTAAACATGGGGTTTTCACATTTCGGCATCATTTTCACTCATCCAACTTCAGTCTAATGTTTGATTTCAGAAAGGTAAATATAGCGGCGTCATCTTTTCGGACTTTGGGCCTTTGAGGATCTAAGTAAGAAAGAATCCCTATCGGGAAAATTGGAATTTGAACTTTGAAATTGATGATGCTTGAAGCACTGACCGATAAGAAAAATCTACCTTATGGAATGCGTCTAACGATTAAAAAATATATAGTAATAAACAAAAGAATGCTTACAATGGATCAATTCCAATTCATCATTGCGCTGTTGTATACTTGGACGTTCTGTGTGAAACGAGCCGCTGAAGTTTATCGGACGTGGTGCAGGTTAGCTTTAAGATTCCATGAAGTTGTCAGCACCCTTAGCATATTTGAGCTATCGACTGCTGGTTTTGTGGCGAACCTGTTGGCTGACCTTTTAAAATTTTTCAATCATAGTTTCCGTTAAAGGTTGAACATTGCATTTTATTGAGCTGATGAAATGGAACAGTATCGTAACATGAAAAGGGTGACAAGAAACACCACTTCCTCTGTGATATAAGAATTGCAAATCAAACAATGTAGAATAACAGTAAATGTAGGTATAAAACCACGCAATATCTGAATATCATAACAATTACCGCAGATGACAGTATAAATGCATTTTCCATAAAAAATTCAACAATAGTTCCAAAAACTAAACCATCACTACTACATCTAATGCAGCAATGCCCAAATACAAAAAAAAATGTAACAACTTTATGGCAACAACTACAACTAAATTAATTTTACTTGCAATTTGGTGATGGCATGCGACGCAAATCCATTGGAACAGAAGAAAATTCAAGCGCCGCTTGTTCGCATGCTGAGCATTTCGGTCCAAAACGATAATCAATCCACTTGGCGCACTCGTTTGATCTGTACTTGTTATCCGGCAGAGTCAAGTACATATTTTTTAGATTTCCGAAATCCTGTACGCCTTTCATGTTTGAGTCACCAGCCGTTCTATGTGAAATAGATTCGACTCCCGCACAGACAATGTAGTCTCCGTTAACAGCACTTAAAATTGACGTGGCTTCTTGATAATTGAGACCGTAGCTGTTGTCATTGTAACGAAGAGATCCATTTCGAATGCAATGGCCAAGCACTTCAAGGAAGTATTGGAGACTAGAGTTGACAATCAACCGGGTTAAGTGTGTGGGGTAACCGTGTTTCGGGACTCGGTAGAATGCGACTGACTGTCGAATCTCCACCCAGTCTTGACCGCAATCGTCTTTCAAAGTTAACGTGAGCAAACCTTTTGCACGAGCCAGATTTGCAAATTCCGTTAGGTAATCTAAAGATTTATGTAAATCATTAACTCATTTGTACCCCTAGGGAAGAAAATAATTAACCGTTGTACCTGCAGCTGGCATAATGGGCACCAATTTCGGTATTCTCCTTTCTTTTAGTATTTGTACTTCATCATTGGAAATTTCAGGTATGATTTCTTTTGAGGAAACTGCGATTCGATCAGCCTCGTGCAACTGAAGAAGACGGCGCTTCCGACTAAAATGTAACGTCATTCTTTATTCTGTCAAGACAAATACTATATATTATCTTATTTAAAAAAAAAAAAAACTTACTGGTTGATAGTCGGTGACGAGCTCACATATTTATCACGTTGCGGAATGGTCTCTTCTTTCCCTGAACATTCTTCCGGCTTCAAAATAAATGATTATTTACTTTAAACATGTTATCAATATTTTTTAACACAGATAAAACTTACTGATGTTGAATTTGGGGATGGAATAGAATACATTATTGGATTAAGCAGATGGTGATTTGTTGTTTTAGATCTACACTGTCTAATGTTGTTGCAAGTTAATTCCAAAGGTTGTTGTGCCTGTTGTAGGCTTGCATCTACTAGAGGATCAACTTCAGCAGTTTTAAGAAACCTGGAAGAAGTTCTATCACTCGTTTCATGCTCTGGCACTACCGTTACAAACTCGTGCTGATGATAATTTGATGAGCTGGTTGCTTGGTTAGTGCAATCCTTGCTTTTATCATTGGGGTGATATTGATGGAAAGTGATGCTAAGATTCTGTTTTCTTGGATGTGGAGAGCTCTAGAATAACAATAAGAAATCAAGTTTATGGAAGTTTCCTTATTCAATCAGCTCATTTAACGAAATAAATAATTCTTTCTATGTAAGTGAGTTTGCTATTTGCAAACTGATTGGGTTCACAGATAAAATTAACAGAATTTTTTTAAAATCGCACCAAAGGTCAAACAAATAATTGTTTTTTTATAAACGCATTTCCTGGTGGCTGCACTGACTGCTGCAGGCGTACTAATAACAAAAAATGGATAAAGCTAATCTACTTTCCCTAATTAATAACGATATTTGTTTAAAAAAAAAAAAACTAGTTTTCCCGGTTTTGTTTGTTGTTCACGTGTTCATATAACCAAGTAATACTTACGTTGCTCCTCTCTTTTTCTCGGAAATCAAATTATCATAGTTTGTTGCCTTTAGACATTGTTTCTGATAAGAATTCAGCGACGCAGAACGAGAGTCTAATGGCTCGTTTCGAAATTAACTGTCCAGTAACACAAATCTCTAATACATTTTGGCGCAATCCAAAGCGGTTAATAAACTGGATCTTATAACCCCCAAAGAAAAGACTCCATATAAGGAATTATGGAAATTCACGAAATAAACGTAACGATATTATTTGACCTTCAAAAATCAAACGGAAATCCAGCAAAAATGTCTCTGTACGCCTTTCTATTCATTTTTGTCAAGGTGATAGAAAATCAAATTTTACCTGTATACAAAGACCCGGCCTTTCCTAGGGCTACAGAGTACGCGATCGTATAATTCGAGTCTTTCTAATATACTACTGTTTGGAATCATTCGATATACTTCACTGATTTCTCTATCAATAATTAACTACCTTTTCAAATAGGGCGTTGGTTGGTTTACTTGGATGTTGTGCATTGAAATTGGAACTTGTTCCCACCCACTCTCTTCCTTTCTCCCATATACTGCGCGACCCTCCCAAAATATATAACTGGTTTTTTCTGGTATTAACTAAGTATGGTCACCTTCCAACGTCTTAAAGACCTCATGCAAATTTACCAGTCTGCAAAATTTTCTATCTGATAAATTAATTTTAATAGCCCGTTTTCACACTGATAAAAGCAAGTGAAAGAAAGTTTAGACTTACACTGATGATGTTATAAAATCTTCGGAAATTAGCTAGCCAACCATTGCTTGCTCCGAAGTTTGAGATTTCCAAGAGAGTTGCATAATGCCTGGCTTGCTTTTGCAGCATGGGCCCCGTGACTCGGAGACCGCTGGCTGTCTGCTGCTGATACCAATCATGGACAGACCGGTTTATCTGTTCATTACGTGAATGTCGAAAGCGCTTGCGGGCACCAATTGAAGGATTATTGCGACCCATAACTTCCCATTCGTGAATGTATCTATCCTTTTGCGTCAAAGTGTTGAGAATTTGAGTTTTGCCACATCCAAATTGAGTAGCCAACTAAAACATTAAAAATAAAGGTAAATAATTGACGTGAGTTACGAAACATAACAATAAAAATTTTGTTTACAACCTGCCGCATTGATTTTCCCATTTGTCGAGCTTCAATCACTTTAATCCGTTCGGCGAGGGACAATCCTAGGCGAGTCTTTGGCACTGATGTTGATGTCAGCCTGAAGCGTGATTGCTGAACTGCATCGGCCATCGTGATTTAGGTAATGGTCTCTTTCGAACTAAATTCATGGATGAACGACACTCAGACGGCAACAATAATAGTAGTGACTTGAAACTTTTGAGTGCGGACTGGCAGTCAAGTCATCGTGACTGCACAACAGCATTCTGAACGCGGCGGCAGTGAGTGGGTAAGCCAAAGAGGAGGAGCACAGTGAGGAGGGTCGAAGGAATATTTATCATCGCCTCTGGCCCTTATTACTATAGAAGGCGAGGCTGTTATCGTATAGCCATATAATAATACCTCTCAAGGTCTTTGAACTGAAATCCAACGCCGTCCTTCTAAAACTCGTCCACACTTTCTGCCCCATTTCAAGGTCGAGAAAGAATAATTTTGAATCTAGAGAAGATTGATAATGTTAATTGTTAGCCGCGTAAGGTTTGACGCATCGCAAACTCAGACGCTTGACTTTGTTGCCAAGCGTCTGATTTTTTTCCAAAGTCCTTATATGTAAACACAGGTAGGATTTAAGCTATAGAATCCGGTTCTTTTGATATTTGCATTGCTTTAGTTATTCCCTTTGCTGATCTTCTGTCGTGATCGCATTCAGAATGGCCTATTACATGTTAAAACCTGTTGGCCAAGAACCAGACGGTTCAATGCTTCATTTGCTGCAAATGGGAAAAGCTCTGTAAAAATTATCAAGGACTGATAAGTCCATTTTTCAAACAAACTGAAAAAAAAAGCTCAAGGTGGTATGTTGCATCATCAGCATCGTGTTGCGCAATAGCCTCCTATGACGCCATGTAGGCGTAACGTCATTTTCAAGTAATACGACCACATTTTGAAAAGCCAAATCAGTTCATTAAGAAACGATCTTTTCGCGCGAACTGATTCAAATATTTTTTTGTAAATCAAACGTCAATGTCAAACAAATGCGAGACATCTGTAACTAAAATCACTGGTAATTCAAGATAAATTAAGTTATGAATTTATGTTACGTTAAGTGCTTACCTAAATTGAATAGATTGTTTGGTTAGGATCCTTAAAGGAGTGTGGATCACAAACACTTATTCTTATAAAAACGTCTTATTGGTTTATAGTCGATAAAACCGGTAGCCTATATAACGAATCAAATAAATGAAGACAAATAATCATCAACTACAAATTACTAATTGCTGTGGTATAAGCCCGACGATCGAGGTGACAGCCTTGATCAAAAAGAAACATCAGTCAAGTTAAATTCGTGAAGGAACCTGATTTATTTTATTCGACCCACACCAACAGCGATAAAAGTTACGTCGTTTTTCTTCTCTCTGAAAACCGTATTACCTAAGTCCCATTTCTAAGTAATAGTGGTTTTCAAATTCCAGTGTAAGTGCACGTCTGAACCAGTTTTTTCTTCTAGAAAACTAGTTTAAAATTCAATACTTTCCCGATTCCCAGAACTTAACAGAAAAGTAAGAAACAGGTCTTCAACAACATAGTCTTGAATGTTAATGAAAGATGTACGCCTAGCGGTTTTTGTTAATGATTTATGTTATATACCTTAGGGCGATATTAGCGTGAAGTAATTTAAATACAAAAGAACTGCAATTTCAAAATCGGGAACACGCGCGCATCTTCATAGACATCTCATTTTTTTCAGCGAAGGTATACCCAGAACACTATGTGCTATTTAATTTATGTTCAAAATTATTAGAGAGCTCACGAGAAAATTGTCGCGTTTACGCCGACCTGATTTCTTCATCCTTTTTTCACAGATTTCACAGGTGAATAACAGGATAGTGTTTCCCCCCGTTCAACTTATTTTCGGTAACCTACTTTTTACCAGTAACCATTACGTTTTCTAGACTAACTAGTCTATATAATTTAGTCAAACAGAAATTACCATTGTGGCGGACTACCGGACTTTCACTCCATTTCATCCAAGAATAGGAAACTCTGACGAGCCGACATGCTTTAAATTTTTAACACTGTAAGCGATCTGGACTTGTTATAGTTTCTTTCTTTTTTTTATATACATCAAAATTCAAATGTCGTATTTCGGTCGACAATATCCTGAATATCGTGTTTATTCAAGATATTGGGGGGGGGGGACGAATTCGTGGTTTCCTACACTGTTGCTAGAGGCGCGACAGTCAAATGTCAAAACATATTTAGATATGTTGTTGCTACGAAGTGAATAACACGGAAACCGAAAAAGTGTGCCGTAACACAGTATTCCGAGAGATTTCAACCCCGTACATGGAAAGCGTGTCTTCTAGTCCCTGGTACTGGACAGATATCTTGCACGAGAAACTCGCCGGGGAATAGAAATTGCTTGGCCAAAGTCCAACAACGTTCATTCGGTTTCTAGACCCTGCGCAAAAAGGATGGTCTTCACGCAATCCCCGGCTAAACAACAGTGATATATCGATCCGCAATGAAACGTAAATACAAACTACTAGTCTATTCCGTATTGTGGGTTATTGGAATAGGTTTGTTTATCTGTGTTGTAGGAACTAAGGTAATTTATAATTCAGATTATTCTATTAGAAAGTTACAAACTAACTAACTCCCTCCACAGAAGGATGTAGGAAACAAGGCTCTTCGCTTGAAGTTGAAAAAGGATGAAATTCCATCGATAGACCTACTTGCTTCCAACTCATCTTTGGCGTATTTCAATGAAAAGGCATACATTTCAAAAGGCAAACTGAAACCTGGCGAAGATGCCTATCACAACAACAAATTCAATCAAGAAGCAAGTGACACATTAGAGTCTAACAGGGCAATACCAGACTACCGCCATAAAAAGTGGGTGTGCACTGTGCAGTATCAAATGTCACAACACCAGTGAAATATATAACTAAATCATATTTTTCAAAATATTACATAGATGCCTTGATTTGGAATTTTCAAAGGATTTACCCTCAACTAGTGTTATCATAACCTTTCATAATGAAGCCAGATCAACATTACTTCGCACAATTGTCAGTGTGCTCAATAGAAGTCCATCACATCTAATCAA
This sequence comes from Daphnia pulex, assembly GCF_021134715.1. Classification (NCBI taxonomy): domain Eukaryota; kingdom Metazoa; phylum Arthropoda; class Branchiopoda; order Diplostraca; family Daphniidae; genus Daphnia; species Daphnia pulex. Next base: position 9,556,705 of record NC_060023.1, on the reverse strand, counting down.
GGAAATCATTCTTGTAGATGATTTCAGCAATGATGCTAGTGACGGAAGGGAGCTGGTCCAGATAGAAAAGGTGATATTAGTGCGAAATTCAAAACGAGAAGGATTAGTTAGATCTCGCGTTAAAGGGGCTGAAATCGCTACAGGTATGGTCATTTTTTTAAAATGTGTACTACTTTTTACACGTACCTAACGTAATTTGTCTTTAGGAGAGTTTCTAACATTCTTAGATTCCCATTGTGAATGCAACGAAGGATGGTTAGAACCACTTTTAGCCCGTGTAGTCGAGGTACTAATGTTAAGGGTTTCGCTTGAGAATTTATTCTAATCCCATTTTCTTGAATCATATACACAGGATCGAACTAGAATAGTTTGTCCCGTCATTGACGTAATAGCGATGGATAGTTTTCAATATATTGCAGCTTCAACTGAACTACGAGGAGGTTTCGACTGGAATTTAGTGTTCAAATGGGAATTGCTGCCAGCCGAAGAAAAGGCTAACCGTAAGACCGACCCTACCATCCCAATTAGGTAACAAATATTTGAAAGTATCACGCTTTTGGCTAGCACTAAATTGTCAAACCTGTCTCAGGACACCGATGATAGCCGGTGGATTGTTTGTCATTGACCGGCAGTACTTTCAAAAATTAGGTTCTTATGACCTCCAAATGGATATCTGGGGTGGTGAGAATCTCGGTAGGTGTAACCTATTTTTAACTTTTTCCTTAAAAAAATAATAAAAATAAATCCCTAACAAAACTGCTTAACATTTTACGGTTTTACCCACGTACAGAAATTTCGTTCCGCACTTGGCAGTGTGGTGGTCGCTTGGAAATTGTTCCTTGCAGCCGAGTGGGACACGTTTTCCGTAAACAACATCCTTATTCTTTTCCAGGTTAATTAACCAATAAAAATTTTAATTCAACAGAAATGCTAATAAATATGAATTGGCTATTTCTTAGGTGGTTCCGGGACAATCTTTGCCCGAAATACTCGCAGGTAAAAAAACAAAATAATAATGAGCAAATTTAATGCAGGACTGACATTTCGCATTTAGGGCGGCGGAAGTTTGGATGGACGACTACAAAAAATACTACTTTGCAGCCGTACCGATGGCTAGAACTGTAACATTTGGAAAGTAAATCAACTTGTTAAATTTTACTGCGTTTACAGCGCTCTAAAAAAACGTTTGTTTTCAGCATCACCGATCGCCTTGCTCTACGCAATAGTTTGAATTGTAAACCCTTTAAGTGGTACGTCGAAAATGTTTACCCGGAGCTATTGAAACATTTGCCTACAGTGCGTGACCCAAGTGGAACAAACTCAGGTGCCATAAAATATAAGTCGCTCTGTTTCGACACATACGGCCGAGGTGCCGGAAGCCACATTGGTCTATATGCATGCCATATGACTGGTGGCAATCAGGTACGAGTCAAAAAAAGAAAGGTGAATGTTTAAGGCTGACCTACATCTAAATTATCTGTATCCACAGGCATGGACTTACCTTAATGGTAGATTACGTCATGGGTCATGGTGTCTGGCTCCTCCAACTCCAGCTTACGTCGGGGCCCAGGTGATTACACTGCCCTGCAGCTCTAGCAACGATCAGCTATGGGACAAATTGGAAATAGGCCAGTTGCGTGGTGTTACCGTTGTCCATCGCCTCTCCAATTTATGTCTTGATGCACGAAATGCTCAAGAGATCACAGTGCAAGAATGCCACCCCAGACTGGATACCCAAGAGTTCGTCTTCACTCGTTAAGAATCAAATCCCTTCACAATTTGCAAATCAGAAATCTAAGAACGTTTTTCTGTAATGCAACCATCGCCACATGATCCTGCTTAATATTAACAACGTTCTAGTCATAGGCAGATGGAGCAGCGTCTTCATTCATGGAGCTTGAAATTTGTGCCAGACCTTACGAAAATTTACCTTTTTACATACTTAAAACTATGAATAAATTTTATAGTGCCATTATTTACCGTCTTTATTTCAGTCAGTTGGGAATTTCGTTTGGATTTTACACATGTTTACGTTTTGCTTGGCCTTTGCGGATTTTGTTTTTCAACTCTTCCACGTTAATGTCAGAGGTCGAATCCTTAGCTCCAGACGATGTGCTTGGTTCTTGAGGGGGAATAAACGCACTTTCTCGACGTTCCTTTCTTCGTACTTCAGCTTGCTCTTGCTTTTCTTGATTTTCGTTCTTCTTGCGTTGTTTACGCTGATCCTCTTTTAAGAAGTACTCGCCAGTAGCCAACAATTTGTCCACCTTGCTTTCTGGTGGTGCAGGAGGGAAAGGGGTATATTCCTTCTTAGCACGCTTCTTGGCAGGTTGCTTTCTCTTGCTCGTGTTCTTGTGTGGAATTGTAGGTAGGAAGCGCTCCCATGATTCATTCTTTAACTTTTCATCTCTTGCAAGTTCCCTTTTTATCATAAGGGCCTTGATGTGATAAATAGGATGAACGTTTTCCATTGTGTCTTCCACCACTCTTCGAACTTGCTGCAATCCCCGATATGGTCCAACAGCTGAGACTGTATTTCCCTAAAATTAAAATCCAACATCACACAATTTCTTTCAATATTTAAATGTTTTAAATTAATACCTGAACAAGGATATAGCAATTTGTCAGTAATTCCAAAGCTTTAAGAGTAGATCCATTTGGTCCAATCAATCTTTGTCTTCTTTTAACAAAACGGTCTTTATTCTGGGTCTGGGTTCCGATTTTGATAATATCACAAGCAACATCATCATTCAGGATTTTGACTGCTTGTTCATATGGAACACTTCTTGCAAGTAACTTTACCATATCACGAGCCTTCAAAATGATGTAGGGATCCCATGTTTTTCTGCTGGTCTTCACAGTCATACTACCTTCAATTACATCGAGTTCAGCTTTTATATTGTATTCGCCAAGGGCTTTCTTAACAAGAGGCCAACATTCTCTGAGATAGACTTCTCTGTATTTTGGAAATAGTGTTGCAAATGAACTTTCTTCTAAAAGGCCATGAGGATTGTGCTCTTGTTTGAACTCAGGTAGCTTCATTTTCCATGCGTTAACTATTCCCCCCTCGGGAATTACTTCTTCTTCGTTAATAGGGTCACTCATTTTCGAATTGTCTGATCGAGATCTTTCTACTGAAATTTAAAATAACTGAGAAACGCCCGTAACTGTCAAGAACAGTATCCCACGTGTCCTCTCTCTTACTGCGCACAATTTTACAATGACGATACAAGAAATGTCGTCTGCCATTTTGTACTGCGTTGCCGGTTTGATTTTTTGAAATTAAATACAAGAACCAAATTTTTTTATTTATCATTTTTCTCGCGTCGGACGCGGATCGATAAAAACTTAACCGTTTATCGACGAAATAAAAATAAACTTTAACCTATTCAAGGTCAGAATAAATTCCAAGTTAAACTGTAGGCCTGTAAAATCTAGATTCGTAAAGAATGAGATACACATGAGACATGAATGAGATATAAAAATGGATTGTGAGAAAAAATGTGACAGGATAAACTTGTCTTCAAGCCAACAGCCAAGCTGTTGGACTTTCTTGCCAACCGAAATAGTGACTATAGATAGAAAGACAGAAACGGGTCGCCAGGACCGGGATATCAAGCATTTATATTTGAGATACCAGCCTTCATTTGTTCCTTCACGTTTAAACATATAGCTTGAAAGGTTCCAGGGCGCTCATGGAAGGTTCCGCAGGTAACATCAGAGAACTACATGAAAACGGTTAGTATTTTCAATCTTTTAATTTTTGAAGACCCGTGTGTTTGAATACTTTTTCCAACAACTGTACAGGTGACTGGCGAGGAATAGTTCAACTGTACGAAAATGGTTTTACTGACGAAAAAATTCTCTGGTTTCAGCCGGACTCTGATGGTTTAAATTTTTTACACAAGAATCTATCGGAACTTGGAGTACAAGGTGTATCTAGTATTGGTTGTGGCAGTGGTCTGTTTGAATGGCTCATAAAATCTTCAACAGGTGAGAAAGAACGCCAATTCCCTTTTGATGTTTTCCTTATACAACAACAAAATTACCACATATATATTGTACAGGTTTGCCGGTAATAGGCTATGAAATAGACCAAGGTTGGTGGGAAAGTAGGTACAGCCCACCCAAATTTTTAAGTGGAATCAGCTGCATTGAACCAACTACATTACCGGAACTAAATTCTAAATTTGCTCTTCTATTTTGTTATTTCAACGACTCGAAAGCCTTTGAAGCATACCTTGATAGCTTCACAGGCGACTGTGTGATTCTTGTAGGTCCGGATGAGAAAAACAAAATTCGATACTGCGACCCACAGCCGTTCCAACTGAAAGACAGTAAAGGCTGGCGTACACATGCAGTCTGGCGTAGCAAGTTTCTTGAAGCAATTGTTATTTATAAGAGGTCAACCACCTTTTGTCCACTGTGATAATAAAACTCTTTATTTACCCTCTGATTTAACACGCATGCATAACGAATGGTAAGATTACAAAAAGGAATTCAGTGGCAAAACAAATCTGCATTCACGTTGGAGCATCGCGCGAAACACAGGAGTGTAACATGGTCAACACTAGTCTTGTCGTGTGTACAGGCGGCTTTAGAAGTGAAACAGATTGACAAATTATCATGATTACTGCATGTCTTTAAATTGTCATTAGCAACGGATCTTAAAGTGAATGGAAAAAAATATTTTTTTGTTTTTTTTAAACGAAGGGATGCGTATCTCACAAAATTTCCCTACAAATGATTGCAAAATGAAACTACTTTTTTAACTGGTAGAAGAGTGAAAATAGATTTAAATCGGAGACAGCATGGCGCCAGGCAACATTTGACTTTGTTAACATAACAGCGTCATTAAAATGAACAGTCAAACAAATCCATTCCATGAACGGAACAAAACAATTACAAAGTGCGTCTCGCTACGCGTTCCTTAGACCAGGTGTCACACACAAGTGTCAAATTGCAAAATAATTATTCAGCGGTTAATGCTGCTTGCTCCTTCTTATAACTGTTCGGATTTACAAAGTCTCGCGCGAAATTCGTTTCTAGATACTTCGATAGAAAGGATTCACTTTCTTTATCGGTAGAGGATGCGCTTCTGTGTTGAACACCCATTCGTCGAGAGAAATCAATTCGTCGTCGCTAAAGAGAAGATAGAGGTACTGCGAAAAAAAGACAAGAGATAGTACATTGAAACTCATAAATTTCACTCTTTCGTTGAATTATTGTTTTAATCACCTTCAACGTTTCAGCCAGGAAAAAACTTTGCTGGACGTCATCCTGTGTGGGCTCATCGCTGTAAACGTTCTTTACGCCAGTATAACCTCCATCGACGCGGCAGTGTTTCTCAAGAGCTTGCACAGCTTCCCAGCCCCATTGTCGATAACGCACATCATGAGTCAACCTCCAAAGAACGAAGTAAGATTCAATAACTTCCGGACGTAAGATGTAGTATTTTTCATTGGATTTCAAGGCTTTTGCTTCGATTGCATCGGAAAAACGGAAAGCCTCAGGCCCGAGTTTTGTATTGGATCGATCGTAAGACTCGTGGCAGGTGTGTGTTATAGCCTTTCCCAGAGCTATATGTTTACTCTTTAGGGGTTCCTCTAAATGGGTACCTCCCAAAGCCAGCATTCCACCTGAGAATAGAAGTATCAGTACGCTTTCGATTTACACAACACCTTGCACCAACATACCTGTAAAACATGCCAGGTGGTCCATTTTATGTTCGAGACGTCCAAATTTCATTTCAGCAAAGTAAGTTAGACCTCCATTGGATTTCTGAATCAACTTCGCCACTGCAGCATCCATAGCGTCAACGTACATTTCTCGGGCTTCATCATTAGTCTTACTACTCTGCAGCCATGATTTTAACAAATATTCGTAAAATGAATCTCCCAGTGCACCCATGGAAATGTGTTGCTGGCCCCAACGTCCAGTCTTTGGATTAAGGTAATTAGGATATAGCCCTTCGGGTTTTTCCTGTTTCTTGATAACCTCAGTGATTTGGTCAATTTTTTGGCGAAACACTGGATTTCCAGTAATATCCGACAAATAATTAAACTCTAAACTCATTGTTCCAAATTCGGAGAGAATACTAGAACCACTACTGGCCCAGGCGTAATTCTTGCTAGTCTAAAAAATGTAACGGAAATTAATATTTTGAAATCAAAGCACTGATATAGAAAAAGAAACTTACTCCGGTGCCGATGTTAATTAATGCATGCGGAATACCCGTAAGGGTATTAAATGCAGGCAAAAGTCGCTCGGCGATATGCAGAGCTTTTTCACGAAACATCGAATCACCAGTAATAGCAAAGCAGGAGAGTAATCCACCTACAAATCGAATATTTGTCTCAAAAACAGACAACTCCGACGACTGACGAAACCAAACAAATACGAGGGTTATTCACTGAGAAAAGGATTAGGGTAAGATATTCTAATGATTACCACTCCTGTTAAATTCAAATGTTCTTCCACCCAGTCTCGACCGCGCTTGTATTCGTCCATGAATCCCATGATGTAAAGAGTATCGAGACCATCAACAATTGAAGCGCCAAAATTACCAGATCCAAAAATTGAGGCACTATGGCCCTTGTGACTGATGGGCCGCAACTCATTTTTACCCCACGCGTAGGTTGCGTAGTTATCCCATGCGTGTTTCATCATCTAAGTTAAAAAAAAGGATACCGATTAGAGGGGAAAACTTTTACAATACTACATCTTAGAATTCTCATGGTTCCGCTGTAGAACTTTCTGAAATCCGACTATTGTTAGAGCTTCAGATATTAAGCTTAGAAATTGTTTCATATTCCTATAAGGTTTACACTATACAAACAAGATTACATTTTTTCATCCAATGTGATTAATGAGATTATACTCCGGAATTAAAATCCGAATGATATGTTTGTTAAAAAATAACAGAATACGGAAGCGATTCTAGAGATTATTATTTTTCCGATAAAAACAACACACTGTAAGTTCAACGTCCATGCAATATTAAAAGTAAAGGAAACTATTGATTTTTTTTTTTACCTTACGAACTGTTTCTCTTTTCGCTTTTATGTCTGGTTCAACGTCGTCTCCACCCTGAACCTTAGGTAGCCGAATTTTGGGTTGGTCAGCAATGTTTTTATCACTTTCTTTCTTGAATGACCCATGTGATAGGGTTGAACTAGTAAAATAAATATTGTTAGCTATTTTAATTTACACAATTATAAAAATTTGTATGATACCGAGAATCACCAGCTTCACTTTTACTTGAAGGAATCATTGGTTTGGGTAGAACTTTCAACTGGTTTTGCTCCAGTTCTAGTCTCTCTTCTGTTTCAATCTTTGCTCTTAATCTGGCTTGATCTTCCAATAAATGGAAATCTGGCTTATCAATTTGGCCATGATGTTGTTGAGATTTGCCGTCATGTACATCATCCTTTGCTAATGGAGGTAACTGCAATATGAACTCAGGGCCAACTTTTTGTACATGTTCATAAACCTTGTACACACTATTTATTGATGGCAATGCAATACCAGTGCGTAACTCTGGAAGAAAAAAAACTGTTCCAAAACAAGCAACTACAAGCCCAAAACACACAAAACCCAGTAAAACTCTCTCCTTTGAACGGCACAACTTGTTTAGAGATATCGGCAACTTAGTTGGCGACCTATGATAGGTAGGTAAAATGTTCTCGAGACCCATTTCGAAACGAGTTTCTCCACAAAACAAGAATTGCACAAGAATGAACTAGACGAAGCACACACACAAATCTATTAATTTCCATCCAATTTAATTAATTGGTCTGGTTACGCCGTTTACTTGAAATCACCCGGATTGAAGTAGCATGATTTATCTGCTGACTGTATTTTGTATTCCTATCTTACAACTGACATGCTAACACAACTCTCTGTTAATTCCAAATGCTGTTGTGGCAATGAATCAGAGAGGCAAGCAGACTGCTAACTGATAAGCTCTCAGCTCTGCTATGCTGGCAGGTCGAAATAGACGGAATAAGACCGGCCACGCATTGGTTGTCACTTTCCTATACAACGCCACCTGTACCGAGACGGCGAGACGGGCTGTAAAGACTAAAGCCTAAAAGTCCCGCATCATCTTCTTAATTTTAAGTTATAACTAGAAACTTCCTACGATAAATTTAATATTTCTGTAACTGACAATCGATCACCTTTAGTTATTAGCCTTTTTCGAAATATCATTCCATTCGAATATTCTAAAAGAACAACGGTATATTCAATATTGAGGCTAGTCTATACATGTCTGTATTGCACGTCCAGAGGTGCCACAGAGTAGAGAAAAGTCGCAATAAATCATCTCAGAATCCAATTTTTCGATCATATAAATAAAACGTAGAAAAAATTTTTGGCGATTCATTAATTCATATTATCACATATGTAAAAAAAAATATTACCTTCTTATTTTGTTGACTCCTCCAGCATTCCGGCAACTCTGCCTCAAACATGCTCTTGACGTTTTGGACTACGGTTGTTTCTTTTCGCGGTTAATAAGCAAGTTTAGTTTGAGATTTTGAGCTTATTTTACAAGTATTTCCAAATGGCCTCAGTGGCAGCATTACGTGACTATGGAAGTAGTGACGATGACAGTGGAAGTGGCGAAGATTCCCATCTTAATCCCATTAATACGACTGAATTGGTCAACCAGAAGTTGGTCGTTTCAGTAGTTGCAGCACCCGACGTTTTACCGAATGTAAGCCTTGATTTTCTTTTTCGAACTAATTGTTGAAATGGTAAATTAAACAAATTCTTTTTACAGGAAGAATTAGATCCTTTACGACATGTGGATCCGACATCCAAAGAACTGCTTTATAATCCCAAAGCAGAAGAACTCTATGCACCTACACTCGGACCAGATTGTCCATTCAAAACAGGGCAGCAAAGAGCACACAGAAATACAGTAGCTGGATTTGTCGAACCTGCCCACTTGAGTGAATTTCAATTTGAAGCCCAAAGAAAAACTTTCACCAGTTTTGGTTTGTATACATATTTTTTAATTTGCTTTCGTTCAAATAATTTAAACATTGACGTTTTCAGGTTATGCCCTAGATCCAACAGTTGGTCTAACTCAAAATGAAGGAAATAGTTATGTTGGAAACATTGAATCAGCTGAATCTTCCTCTGGCCGAACAGTCTTTGAGAACCCCAATAGACCAGATCCCAGCAGAGCTACAAATAAGAGAAAATTAGAAAAGAATGATGATTCTGCTGATTTAGAAGGATACAGAGGACCATGGGCACCATATGAAAATGAAAATCGAAGTGCGAAGCCTTCAGAGGTAAATGAAATATTTAAATTTGTATAATGAAATATTCATATAATTTTTAAAAATTTAGGCTGACAAGGAAGAACTTGATGCATATTTAGCCAAAATGAAGAAAAGGGGTAAACCCAGGTATGAGGAGAAAGCAATTGAAGAAAAAACAACTCTCCATAGTAAGGAATATTTAATAAATATTATGAAGACCGTGCATAAACTAATTAATAATCGAAATTTACAGTTGATGACCCTGTGGACTACCAAGGCCGAAACTTTTTACACGCACCTCATGACATAGGCGTCAACTTACGTTCAGACGCCCCACCTAATAAATGTTTCATCCCGAAAAAACAGATCCACGCCTGGACAGGACACAATAAGGGAGTGGCGCAGATTCGGTGGTTTCCTAAGACTGCTCATCTGCTCCTTTCGTGCAGCATGGATGGAAGAGTCAAGGTACATTTGTGAGCCTAAATTATCCTCAAATTCTTAGTTATTTCAACGCATTAACTTGTTAGATCTGGGAGGTGTACAAGGACAGAAGATGCGTCCGCACTTATTTTGGCCATCGGCAAGCTGTGCGAGACATAAGCTTCAACAACACTGGCGATAAGTTCCTTTCTGCAGCGTATGATCGTTACATCAAATTATGGGATACAGAAACAGGACAGGTTATTTCTCGATTTACGAATAAGAAGGTGCCCTACTGCGTCAAATTCAACCCTGAAGAAGATAAGCAACATCTTTTCGTTGCTGGAATGGCGGATAAGAAAATTGTCTGCGTAAGTTTTTAGTCATTCTATTATTTCCTACTTCAAAATCTTAATCTTTTTTTTTTGTATTAATATAGTGGGACACTCGCACCGGTGAAGCTGTTCAAGAATACGATCGGCATTTAGGTGCCGTCAACACAATCACTTTCGTCGATGAGAATCGAAGATTTGTGTCTACATCCGATGACAAGAGTTTACGCGTTTGGGAATGGTAAGATTAAAAGAACGAAGAAGCTTCTAAAAAAAAAAGACAGAAATTGAGACACCTTTTTGTTACAGGGATATTCCTGTGGACATGAAATACATCGCCGATCCCACTATGCATTCCATGCCTGCTGTAACGCTGGCACCAAATTTGAAATGGCTTGGATGTCAAAGCATGGATAACAAAATCGTCATTTACTCTGCACTAAACCGCTTCAAACTCAACAGAAAGAAAACTTTCAAGGGACACATGGTTGCTGGTTATGCGTGTGGTCTTGATTTCTCACCTGAAATGAGGTATGTTCTTGCAGTATCTTTATATTGTTGATTCTTGTTCGTCCCCTCTTAACTGTGTTTATTTTCTTTTTTTTTTAGTTACGTGATTTCCGGCGACGCTGACGGCAAAGTCTTCGTTTGGGACTGGAAAACTACTCGAGTGCTGGCTAGGTGGAAGGCTCACCAAGCTGTCTGTAGTTCCGTCTTATGGCATCCTCACGAGACATCGAAAATTGCATCAGCTGGATGGGATGGATTAATTAAGTTTTGGGACTAGAGATACGTGTCATTCAGGGTTTATCAATTTGAAAAATGGACAAATTTAAAAGGCTTGGCGCTCCGATTTCACGTGAATGATTTATGAGAAGTACAAATCTTTTAACACATACAAATGCTTGTACTGTACTCACGTAACACACAAAAAAAGAAAAGATATGCGTTGTCTACAGTTACATTCGTAACTGAATTATCCGTTTAAATGCCCGAAGAATTTCTTGACATTCTATCAAAGGTCAACGAACACAAGACAAACGCCCAGAAGTACTTAAGCCTCTTTCACAAAAGACACAATGAAACACAAAAACATTTAAACTAAGACTCTTATTCTTTATGGCAATACATTTTGTATAAAAATGGTTAGCTCTGGTTCAAGATCTAAAAATGTAACACGCCCCGTTGATGTTTTGTGGGGGAAATCGAAAATTAACAAAATATTTAAAAAAAAAAGAAAAAAAATATTGCATCTCTTTGACTTAATGGACAGTTGGTCCCTGTTTTTTTCTCGATATAAAAAATGAGAATCTTTAAGTTGGTTCACTTACTAATCGGGTCCCAAATCACGATATTTTAAGTAGCTGCTGAACCTTATAACATCAGACGGGAGGATACTGAATCGGAAGTCGACGTGCTCTCCTAAGCAGAAAGTAGTGGAGAATTCCTGCTTGCGCCATCACGTCAATTGTTCCCATTGCGAGTTGATCAAGACTGTCCGGAGTATCGGTAGGAGCTGGTCGTAACAAAGTAGGGCCGAATACAGTAGCTAGGTTATGGAGAGACATTTTGTTCTTCACTTCTTTACAGTTGACACTAAAAAAAAATAATGATGAAGGTAAGTATCATTACAGTCTAAAATGTATTTGACAAAACGAACTTACCAAATCAAATGGTCTAGCAAGTGCATTATGACTGTTTGATTCAATTGCGGCAATGAGGAGAATAGTATGGCTAGATTTCTAACCCCAACATCGCGAGTAATAGTAATGTCCTCGACGGCATTCATTGAAGCAACGTCTAATGTACTGAATGCCTGAACAATGCGTCAATAAACAGACTTTTCACTAATCAATTTTTTAAATATTTACTTGAAGAAAATGCGGATAAAGTCTATCGGTAAACAACGCTTCGGGCAACTGGCGAAGGTACAATTTCAATAAACCGCTTATAGAATTCACATCGACATCTTTCAGTACGGTATCCCACTCTACGCCACCTTAGAAGTAATTCAAATAATTTATGATACCTATGATATGATAATGCGGTAGGAATTGTAATTGAGTAACTCACGAGTATCGAAAGTTTTGCGCAATTTAGCTATTTCAGTGGCTAAACCAGACACTCGATAGATACCAAGCTCTTCTAGCCCTCTACGCTCAACTTCACGGACACAGCACGAGATTATGTGTGGTATAGTTCGTTTCTCTCGAGAGCAGACCTTTGATTAGAAGGTGGCAAGGTTATCAAAATGTAACAACAGTTAGAAGGATTTGTGCAATCTCACCTCTTCTATCGGTACACCAAATATGGTTACAGAATTACCGCGCAAAGCTGGCCGGCGTAAAGTGACATCATGCGAGACGTATCGAAAACTTATACACAAAGTTAAATCTTCAGCTGGTGTAGCTTCGGCTACTGATAATCTCGTCGAAAACTGATGAGAGAGCGGGATATATTGCGGACCTTTCAATGATTTTAGCCAGGCACCAGAGAGCTAGATACGACAATAAAAAAGTAGATTGGTGTTCTTTAAGTAAAAAAATAAGGTAAACCAACACATACCTCAATCTCGGCCTTGCCGCGTAAAATAGCGTTTTGTTTTGCGTCTTCCTCGTAAAGTAAAATTCTCATTCCTCGTGCCCCTTCCAAATCAATGTGGAAATCTTCTTCCCAGCGCGGTTCCAAACTTTTAATTGCCATCTTGGTTCGGGCTTTATGAAAGTAATGACCATAGGAATCCAATTCGAACACCACATAAACATCTAGAAGTTTTTAAAAAGACCAATTAGTTATTGCATTATTCGCTAGTTGCTGATGTTGTTATACCGCAATGCTTTGATAATCCGCGAAGTGAATGAACTACAACCTGTAGCTCTCCCCCGATGGCTTGTACGGCCAAACTTTTCATAAGTCCAACAAGTGGTTCAACTGCTGTCCGGCAAGCTCTGATGTGATTTTCTACTTCTTCCGGTTGCAAATAAACTACAGGTAGCCGTTCGATGTTCCGTTTTAAAGTTTCAGCTGCCTCCACCCAAAGTGTTCTCTCAAATTCAGAGGAAAGCAAGAAAGTGAATGACTGGCTTGATTTACTACAGGTCCCTTTAGGTTTGTATGAGATTTTTAACGGCAGATTTGGTGAATCCAACAAGAGTTTAGCCTCCAAAGAGGCCAACTTCTTCCGCTGCCTATCTGAACCGGCTGTTGAGCGTTCCAATTGCGTTCTGACAGCAGCTGCTTGTGATCTATGGATAAATTTTAAAACAAAATCGGTGATGAGAATAGTGATCCATCATAGCATTCCTTAAATTTTCTGAGTTGTCACTGACCTTAACGACGCAACATTTGTTAGTGCAGAAATGTTCAGCTTCGAAGCAGAATCGTCCGTTGAAACCGAAACTTGTGCTAATGGAAGATACCACTTGATTTCCAAATTACCTGCACTTCCTTTATACTTGGTACAAACAATAAGATCGGTGAAGAGAAAACAGTGTCGCTGCTTTCTCTTTCCATCGGGTTGAAGTTCCACCAGAAATCCATTTTTCACCAAGTGTCTCTGCATAAGATTTTAAACAATTTAAAATAATAAAATACAACTTTTTAATAAAAAGAACCGAAATTACGCTAGTTTGGACGACCGGATGATTTTTAGCAGTCTGGGCAGGAAATAAGGACTGAAGTTGATTAGTGCTGAATTCGCTGAGAAATGTTTTCGTTATTTGCTGAACTTCTTGCAACATTCCATAGGCCGGTTCGTCTGGCGTACTCACGTCAAGCAAATCCTAAATTAAAAGCTGTATGTATCCTATGATAAATTCTATTTTGTGCAGGTAATATACCTGTACAACAGCGACATGGCGTTGGATACGAGCAACCGGTTTGTGCAACAGCTCGTCCAGAGTTATCACCATCTGTTGATTGCTAGATCTCAACTTAATACGGCGAACCAAATCTGCAAACTGTGTAGAATTTTGACAAGCTTTCCTAGTCATTTCCAGTGCCTCTTTGAAGTTTGACAAGAAAATAGCATACTCGGGAAGGACATTCTCGGAAAAACCTTTTAGCAACTGAACAATCTAAGATAAACACAAAAACAAATTCAATTAAATCCAGCACAACATAAAATGCTATCAAAACAAAACATAAAAATAAATATAAATAAATAAAAAAATACCTGAATCAAATTCGAATCAACCAACTTGATACTTTTAATGCTCTGGAGGAATTCTGAATGATTAAAATGTAACTGAGGGATATGGAAGAAAATGCAAGCAATTTCCTCTTTGGTCAAAACAGGTTGAGAACTGTTCAAGGCAGCTGTTAAGGCCTTACTGTAATGCAGTACTACATTCAAAGCACCAACATAGTTTTCTTCACTATCAAAGAAATTCTGTAGTACAAGCTGCTGTTTAGCTGTCAGGGGTCTAATAGAGTAAAAATGTTGTCAAATATTATTAATTGCAGAATCAAAGTAAAACACTTACCTGGGAGAATCTAAATCGTCCAAATTCGAGAGATTAGCGTACAGGCGACGTCGTAGACTTCCTGTACTACTATCGTCTGATATCGTACTGCTAAACGATTTTAGGGTTCCATTCCGCTCTATTTCTGCTTCGCGATCATCAATTTCTTCTGGTTTATCGAGTAGATAAATGTAGTTCTCAGCTAAAACATAAGATACGTTAGTAGGAAATATATTATTACTGTGATCCATGTAAGTTTAACTAACCATCAATATAGCTAATATTTTCCTCTTGGGGGACGGAATCATAGAAAGCATCTTCATCAACCACTTGTGTTGGCTGGCGAGGAGAAACTGGAGGAAAGGCAAGTTTGGAGCTTTCAAAGAGGGCAATATTTCGTAACACTCCTCCTTGTTCAGAATCCATATCTGTAATTGGCAGGGTTGGAAGTCTCTTGAGATCTCCATTTTCTGGTTCTCTACAGTTGACAATTATAACATTTTATAATAAATATTTCAAAATATATTACATTATTCAATCAATACCTGCTGCTGTTTGGAAAGTTACCCAACACATTTTCATAGTCTGCTCTTGGATGTTTAACATTTTCATAGCTGATCCGACGTCTTGAACTCACATCAGTTGGGTTATCAGAATTGTTTTTAGTTGATATAAGGGAAGTTGAATCAGACAAATCTCCATGTGCAATGGTCTGCTTTGTTTGAAGCTGCTGGATTTGCTGCTTCGTCCATGCTATTAAATTTTCAGGTTTTACTTTGGAAGGGCTTTCGGATGGTGTTGAAATGCTCCTAGAATATTGCTTTAAAGGCTTTGGGGGTGCTTTGGGCCTTTCCACTGCCTGCTTTGAAAGTTCTTGGGAATTTTCAAGTTTGTTAATGATTGAAATAACAGTGACAAAATCAGGCTGCAAGGATTCTGTATGTGGTGTAGCTGTCGATTTGCTCACATCAGTAGATACTGATTCGCTGGTAATGGTTTCCGACACTTGCTGTTTTCTGCTTTCAGCATTGGATAAGACATTTTCGAGAAATTTAACATAGAACTCTTCTTTACGTACTTCTGACTTCAAATAATCCAGATTTTTCTTATGCATAAGAAGATTAGCACGAGTGTCAACTTCCCAAATAGTGGGCAGATCTTGCCCTGGAAATTCTTGCTTCCATGCTTTACAAAACTCATTGAACTCATTCATGATTTAAATCTTGAAACCCTTTGAAAAGTTTCTTCATGCTAAAAATAACAAGCATGGAAAACACAAAATATATTATCTATTTCGTGTCACAACAATCGGTGGGGTAACAGCTTTTACTTTATACTTTCTCCGTTTCGCTTGTCGACTGACTGTTTGCATTTGGGTACATTACTTTAACGCAAGATGGCATACCATTATTATCGACCGATGATTCATGGAGCGGAATTCAAAAACCTTATCGGGAGATTTCGTCGTAAATAGAAGAACCGTGTAAAAAATTTTAATATTAATTATTATTAATTATTACTATGTTAACAAGCTTTAGCTCATTATGAAAGAAATTAGAATTACCATCTGTTACTTGAAAAACTATTTTTACTTTAACGGTGGAAATAAAAAAAAAAATATTATTTAAGTAGCATTGTAGTAAACCGGAACGTCCCGAGCAAAGTAGAGCAAAAGCGCGCTCTTTTTTCTTTGTTTGCGGGTTTTTAAAGAGACCGCTTTGAGCTAATTGCATGCTTCGCCCCAACTCTGGCTCTATGCTTTCATTCCGATGCCGAATCGCCGCCTACGAACCTTTAATCTGACGTACACATAATCAAACATTAGGTAAAATATTTCCAAATTGAATTTGAACTTCAGCATCAGACGAGTTCGCCCTACTCAGCGCATTTAATTCAGACATGTCATCATTTGTGAAACGCAATAGTGATTAACTGGCGCCACTATCACATTTTTTGTCATCAAGTCGCGTGCGCGTTTCATACGCCCATTTAAGAAATCGGTATTTTTGAAAAGCCTTTGCCGAAAAGAACCGCAACAAACTTTGGAACTTCAGTCAACAACAGTCACTAAACTGCCTAGACATACACTGTATTGCTCAACAAAAGTTGACATGTCAATACTTTTGACAGCTGTCACATGAATTTTCGATAAGAATACTGTGTATATCTTCCCATTGGACGCTTCCTAATTTTTCTAGAACACAGTTCATAATTTCATATGACAATTCGATTGGAAATTTCAGATTGAATTAAATTAAGGTATTAGACAATAGTCGAAACAAAAATTGAGAATATCTACATTGGAGGGAAAACAATTCGACACCTTATGAAATATATGCAGGATGGCGGTAAGAGCACAAATTAATCACTCAATGATTCGGCCTATTTAAAAATGAAGGATGTGTGAGGTAAATTTTTTAAATCAGTAACCACGTAAAGGAGTACGTAAAAGCCCGCGCACTCTTCTCTCTTGCGATCCGTAGCTGCAATAAAGAAAAACCAATTAATTTGGAAACACAATCCGAAGATTTTAAATTTCTTCCATGTTATTAAAAAAATATATAAACAAACCTGTTTTCACTTGGTGCTTGAGTTAAAGGTAAAAGAGGTACATTGTTTCTTCTCCTGTAACAAAATAGTTTGTTAAACACAATTGAATGTAAATGATCAAGAAATATAACACACCTTGCATATGTGATGGCGAGAATAGTGAAAACCAGAAGCAATAGCAATAGTAATCCCACAACAACACCAAGTATCACATAGAATTGAGTTTTATTCATTTTGTCGTTTAAGTCATTTGGATTTTTGGTTGGATCTGTAGTAGAAGTAAACGAATACGAAAACTCCGTCGAAGTGGACATGGAAGAAGAAGAAGTGTCAGTTGGTGTTTCTAAAAGAAAAATTCGGTCAATAAGTTAGAAAATTTGAAACAAAATCTTTAGAAACAAATAATTACCTGGAGAATTGGTAATGGTTGTTGAGTCAGAAGTTGTCCAAGAAACAGGGGGTTCTTTTGTGGATTTTAAAGTGGTTTCCACTTCAGACGTGGGAGAAATGGACTCTGTATTACCTGTAGTCGAATCTGTGGTTGTACTATACACAGATGTTTCTGTTGGAATTAATGTGGATTCGAATGTAGAGGAGGAGGATGTCGCCTCTGTAAAATCAGTTGTCAATCCATCTGTTGATAAATCTGAGGGCAAAGTTTCGGTCTCTGTGCTGCTAGACGACGGATCGGAAGTTGAAATAGAAGAAGTGTTCTCAGTGGAGGTACTAAAAGATGTTGTTTCTGTGACCGTACTCGACGAAGGATCCTTTGAAGAGTAAAAAGAGGATGGAAAATCTGTGGTTGAATCAGTTGTCCAAGCATCGGTCGACAAAGTTTCGGTATCCGTACTAGAAGGTGGTTCAGTAGACGAAATCGAAGTCGTAAAGTCTGTAGTGGTACTGAATCCGGACATTTCTGTTGAAACTTCCGTTGTCAAGTCAGTGGATGTTGAAAAGTCCTCTGATACAGAAGTTTCTGTTGTCGAATCTGAAGTTGAAATATCAGATGAAGAAGTGTCGGTTATCGTGCTTGACGAGAAGTCACTTGAAGTTGAAAATTCAGTAGAAGTCGTTTCCGCAACGGTGCTCGAAGAAGGATCCGTCGAGGAGTAAATAGAAGATGGATAATCTGACGTAAAATCTGTGGTTGAACTAAAAGGGACTGTATCTGTTGATGTTTCGGATGTTATTTCAGGAGAAGACTCAGTATTAGATGTTGTTGACTGCAAGGTAGAACTATCCTCCGAAGATGTTTCTGTAACCGTAGACGATGAAGGATCCGTCGACGAGTAAGTAGAAGATGGAAAGTCTGTGGTTGAATCAGATGTCAAAATTTCGGTAGTTTCTGTTATCGACGACGATTCCGATGAAGTAGAAGATGCGAAAGGTGTTGTCGATTCAGTTGAAATATCGGTGGACAACGTTTCGGTTACTGTACTGGAATCCGGCTCACTTGACGAAATAGAAGAAGGAAGGTCTGTGGAGGTACTAAAGGAAGATATTTCCGTTGACGCATCAGTTGGCAAGTCGGTAGAAATCGAAGACGTCTCCGACGAATAGCTTGTTTCTGTTGTCAAATCTGTTGTCGACATATCTGATGTTGAAGAATCGATCATGGTACTGGACGAGTCGGTCTCGGAAATTGAAGTTGATGAAATGTCTGTGATTGTATTAGTCGAAGGTTCCGAAGAAGAATAAACAGATGATGTGGCGTCCGTGGTCAAAATCGTTTCTGTTGAAATTTCTGTAGAAAATGTTCCTGAAGTGTAGACGTCACTGGACGAAGTTTCATACATTGTACTACTCGACGATGGTTCCGAGGATGTAGAAATAGATGTCGGAAAATCTGAGGTGAACGGCGTTGTTTCTGTGGTTTCTACCTCAGAAGAGAGTGAACTGGAATCTGTAAAAACTGTCGTCAATTCGGTTGTCCAAATATCGGTCGGAGAAATTTCTGTGCTCGACGAAGGTTCCGAAGAAGTGGACACCGAAAAAGTCGAATCGGTGATTACTGTTGTCATTTCGGTTGTTACATCTTCTGAGGATGAGGTCGACGACTCTGTAAAAACTGTTGTCCATTCAGTGGTATCGGTAGAAGATATTTCTGTGAAAGTACTCGACGAAGGTTCCGAGGAAGAATATATTGACGATGGGAAGTCGGTGGTCAAATCAGTAGTCGAAAAATCGCTAGACAAAGTTTCGGTCGATGTACTAGAGGAAAGTTCCGACGAGGTAGAAACAGAAGCTGTGATGTCTGTGGACGTACTGTAGAAAGACGTTTCTGTTGAAGCTGAAGAAGTGTCAGAAAAATCAGTTGTTTCAGTTGTCATTTCTGATGTCGACATATCAGTAGAAGTGCTTGTTATGGAAGCCTCGGAGGTCGAAATTTCAGTAGATAACGTTTCTGTGACTGTACTCGATGAAGGGTACGAAGAAGAAATGATAGAAGATGTAAAATCTGATGGCGATGTACCATAAGCAGTTGTCTCTGTCGATGACTCAGTGGTTTCTACTTCAGAGGAAGGTGAACTCGACTCTGTAGAAATTGTCGTCCATTCAGTTGTAGAAATATCGGTCGAAGATGTTTCAGTGATCGAAGACGATTCCGACGAAGCAGAAGATGTGAAAATAATTGTCGATTCACTTGTCGAGGGAAATGTTTCGGTCTCTGTACTGGAGGACGGTTCAGTAGACGAAATGGAAGTTGAAGGGTCTGTGGATGTTTCGGTTGAAATTTCCGTTGTTAAGTCCGTGGATATCGAAGAGGTCTCTGACAACGAAACTGTTTCTGTAGTCGAATCTGAAGTTGAAATATCAGGTGAAGAAGTGTCAGTTGTTGGCTGTAAGGTTGAAGTATCCTCCGAAGATGTTGCTGTGACTGTACTTGATGAAGGATCCGTTGACGAGTGAACAGAAGATGGAAGGTCTGTGGTTGAATCAGTTGTCAAAATTTCGGTAGTTTCTGTTATAGATGATGATTCCGATGAAGTGGAAGAAACGAAAGGTGTTGTCGATTCAGTTGAAATATCAGTAGAAGACGTTTCGGTCACTGTACTGGTATCCGGGTCTGTGAACGAAATAGAAGATGAAACGTCTGTGGAGGTACTAAAGAAAGATGTTTCTGTGGAAATTTCAGTAGTCAAGTCAGTTGGAATTGACTCAGATGAAATTTCCGTTGTCGAATCTGAAGTTGAAATATCAGGCGAAGAAGAGTCAGTTATCGTGCTTGACGAAGATGAATCGGAAGTTGAAAATTCAGTCGATGAAATTTCTGTGACTGTACTAGAAGTAAAATCTGTGGTTGAACTAAAAGGAACTGTATCTGTTGATGTTTCGGTTGTTATTTCAGGAGAAGACTCGGTGTTAGACGTTGTTGACTGTAAGGTTGAAGTATCCTCCGAAGATGTTTCTGTGACCGTACTCGATGAAGGATCCGTTGACGAGTAAGTAGAAGTTGGATAATCTGTGGTTGTATCAGTTGTCAAAATTTCGGTAGTTTCTGTCGACGACTCCGACGAAGTAGAAGATGCGAAAGATGTTGTCGATTCAGTTGAAATGTCGGTGGACGACGTTTCGGTGACTGTACTGGAATCCGGCTCAGTTGACGAAACAGAAGAAGGAAGGTCTGTGGAGGTACTAAAGGAAGATGTTTCCGTTGACGCTTCAGTTGGCAAGTCGGTAGAAATAGAAGAGGTCTCCGACGAATAGCTTGTTTCTGTTGTCAAATCTGTTGTCGATATATCTGTCGTAGAATCCGTGATGGTGCTTGTCGAAATTTCAGCCGTCGAAGTTTCTGGGTCCGTAATCGGCGTAAGTTCCGTGGAAGAAGCAAAAGAGGATGTAACATCTGTTGATGTTAAAGTTGATACTTGTCCCGATGAAATTGAAGAGGACTCTGTAAAATCAGTTGTTTCTGTTGTGGTATCGGTTACTGAGCTTGGCGAAGACGACGACGACGATTCTGCAAATATCCGCATAATGGAAGAATATTATTACGGAACCTATTTTTTTACTAAATGGAAGCTCAAGTGTAAGCTATCACAATTTAATCTTGTTGCTAGCGATTGCTCGTGTCAAAAACAGTTTACACAACTGCACAAATATTTTAAAACAATAGAAGTAGCATATTTGCGGTATTATATAAACCTTTTAGTTTCGTGTTCTTTTTGCCAGAGTAGCAGAGTCTTATCTATTCAATTTTGAAAGTGCCGCAGTGTAGATTAAGTCAAATAGGGATTAGGGACATCACTTACCTTCTGGTGACGTTGCGGAAGTACTAGGAGATGATGTGGTCGCTGGCGTTGTAGGGCAAAGGGGGCCAATGCAAGGTACGGTCGGAGGAGTAAAACCTGTTGTTGTTACCACGGACTGTTCCGTAGTCGAATTTTTATTTGCTATAATGAAATAAAAATAGATTTTTACTTTATGAAGCTTATTTTTAAGGAAGAAATCATAAAATTAAATAATTCTACAAACTTGTTGAAACACATGGTGTCGTAGAAATAGGAGTGGTTGAGGACGAACAGCCTACACATGGTACCGTAGGCGGAGTAAAAACGGTGGTTCCAAAACATGAACTGTCTTGTGCGTGCTAATCATTTCAACATCTAATGAGTAATTAATCAATTCAAAATTTTTAAATTAAATTTAACTTACAGAATAGGGCAAGAAAATCAGGAGCGCAAAATATGCAGTTGAAAGGAATTTGCTTATCCAAAAGAAGTTTTTCATATTGAACTTTAGCTTTCGACGACTAGGAAATTACTGATCTGGTTGTTGACAGACCCGCCCGTCTATTTAAATAAACATCGGCATTTTTAATCTGTGCGTCTAATGTTATCTTCGTCAACCTTTTGTCGCCTTGATCGAACCAAGACAGCACCAATGGGAGGCAGACAAAAGATGCCGGAATGACGTCATTAAGGGCACTTGACGCCACAGTTCTGTCGCAGTTTGCTCTTTTCACACGACACGCTTCAGTTACCTGAAATGATGAGCATGTTGTAACCTCGCATTGACAAAATTATCACCTGTCGAAATTCCACCCCAGATTACGGTACAGATTACGTAGTTTATTACACGTTTAACTGTAAATCGTCAATCCCCTCCCCGTGTGGCGAAATTGCGACAAAGATCTTTGCACTCAACGTTGATTTTATTATTTTTTTTTTACTTCCAATATTATCACCAACATATTTTTTTTTTTTACTAAAGCAAATATTCTTTCATGGTACCGCGTTGTTGGTTCTTAAATGGATTAATCTGCTAAAACAACAAGGCAGAACCGCATAAAAATTACTATGACATTTGGAGGATTAGATACTGTCCATGACAGTGAGACTGGCAATGCTATTGTATAAGATATGACACGTCTGTTATTGTGTGCTAAAGCTTACAACTCTAGCTGTTGACCATAAACTTGATTCTGCGTTGACGATGACTTTTCGAATCGCTTAAACTACGTAAACGAGTAGTGTCAAAGCGTTGTCTATAATTTTATCATCTGTCAACTCAATTTATTTTGTCACCCCGTATACGTGATGACAAACGAAGATTTGGTTTTTGGGTGATTTATACACCAGGATAATGATTATCAATCTTGGGTAAATCCCTAAAGTCTAGTCTCATAGGTTGAGTCCCCTGAGTTAAACTCAATGGGTTGATGTGTGATATTTAATGTAAACAAAGACTTAAAAGATTTACGACATAAAGCATATGAATCAAACCATGTCTAATTTTAACGACAGTAAATCTTTCAATTTTAAAGACAAATACGTGATATTTTCGAAGAGAGTGCATAACGTAATGTGTCTGTAACCTTTGTCATTTCAATCTACAACTACACAACTACGTTTGATACGTTATACGTAAGACCCCATGACATGAAAGTACGAGACGTACGCTATCAATCAAAAAAAATTTCCTTAGCAAAGATGATTTGTCACGTATTAGCTGTTTATCGGTATTTTTTGTTCTTCCATTGTTCAATAGTTCAATGAGATGACATTCTATGGTAACAATTGACGCGCGATGATAATCTTTTGACGTACAATTTTCCATGGGATAAAACAAAAAAAAATTTAAAAAGATTAATAGAGCAAAATCACTTGGACACACTTTCTATTTTATACTAAATCGAGAAAGTCAAGCTTAGAAAACGAATTAGAGCAAACGGGAAAAGAAAACATCAGAATGATATCGACTGCTCATTTTTCTCTTCGAATAAACTTGTATGCTGCAAAAGTGGTACTTGATTCCCCAAGCTAACTGTGTAGGGCATGAGAGATCGCGCAAACAATTCCAATGTCTGATTGTCAGACGTGAGAAATGGTCGGAGGAGCTTTTGAAGCGGCGGTTTGAACGAATGTATTGCGCAAGGGACAGACACAACCAACTTCTTATCTGGAACTGGTTCTATTTCCAGTGTTCCTTTGGTTGGAATTATTTTACGCGCTAATATGATTCGTTCAAACGGATGTTTGCCACTTGGTCCGTTCCACGGGCATACAAATTTTCCAGATTTAGTAATCTGAATCGGGTAAAAGAACACCGGTAATGCCTAATTACGAGGAAAAAACTAATTGTGCACTTACTTTGATCCAGAACCAGGTAGCAACGTAGGTTAGATTCCAGAGAGGTAGTAGAGTATTTGAAAGGTAGTCTAGATGAGTTTTGGAATTGGTGCACCATACCACAACCAAAGTTCCTTGGGTGCACAACTTTGAAATGGGTAAAGTTGCTAAAATGTCGTTATCCATCGATTGATAACTATTTGGACCACCAGCATGTCTCTTTCGCTTAACAAAGCGGTTCGTCCAAGATGGGTCCATAACGATGAGAGAAAACGTACGTCCACTTTTCACTAGTGTTTCCAGGTAGCCAATGTCACTCTTGTAAAATTGGCTATGAGGTGGGAGAATGAAAGTTTCTCCATCAATGTCCTTCTCTATTATCTGTTCTGATGAGTTGACACAACTCATTTGAAAATTGGTGTCTTGTATTTTTAACCCTGGAACTGATGAAAGAAACTTGGTGACCATGTTACGAGCAGGTGTGTTGTTGACAGTGAAATCTAGTGGTGAAGGTGGAGGTTTGAAAAAACTTGACAGCTCAGACAAGAGTTCTAAAACTGATGATTCTTCAAGGGGTAATGGTTTAACTTCGTGGTTTTTCTTACGCTTCCTCTTCTTGGTAACACCACTTTCCATTTCTTGTGCTACAGATGCAGCTTCTTGGTCTTTCAAAAAAGGAGTACGTATATCGAACAAATTTCTATTGTACGGTCGTCCACACATTTCCTCAGACAGATTACGATGGCATATAAAATATCCAGCTTCACTCTTATGCAAAATAGACATTGTTGTTATCAATGCTTTTATCAATATATAGTAAACAGACTGTCAATTTTTTTAATGATTTTCACTGATAATGACAGGAGATTTAATCATCTAAGATGAATAGAAACTGAGTTGGTCTAAAAATAAAATAGAGATTGGGTTGTTAAATGTTCGCGCGATGACGAGCTATCAGCTGAGACGGCTGAGACTCTGAGAAGAAGAAAACACTACAAGACAAGAAGCCTCTTCTAACCAAGAAGCAAAGTTGCCTTGACAACAATTGTTTTGCCAGTTTTCAAAACAAAATAAGAAAGCAAATCATTCTAAAAAACCTTCTGAGAAAATAACTTGAAAAATGGGTTATATTCTTCAAGCGTTTCCTTTATTGTATTTAAATTTAGGAGGGGAGTTGCTGTACATAATAGAACAACGACTCCAAGCTCAGGATATTTTGAAAGAAAAATCTGAAAAAGGTGAGAAGATTTAGAGGATATAAAAATAATACAATGCATTTCTTTAACTTTGATTTTGATTACTGTTTTATCACTGATAACGACGGACGGGATTTAGTGTTGAATGATTTACTTTCAACAATGTTGAACCGTCAGTTCCTAAGCGGAATATTCCGTCCGGAACGTCTAAATTCAACATCCAACTTGAAGAATTTAATGGAAAATATTGTTCACTCTTCCATAATGCGACTCGCTCAAGATAGCCTCGATAAACTGTACGATTTGATGGCCATGTCTATAAAATTTCAATTCATGTCAGCTCCAGACGCACAGTCATTGTTATCTATTACGATAAACCATGTGGACAGTTGGATGCAGCTATCCGAAGATCCAGAAATCCTGCTGCAAATCCAATATTCCAAGGACTTATTGATGACGGTACATCCTTCTCTATTTTATTAAAATTTTCTTGATGGTAAAATAATAATATTTCATGATAGCATTACGCAAAACTTTCGCCATGGGCGTGGATGACGATTCGACATGGCTTGCTCAACTACCTGCAACCATGCAAGACTCGTGTTACCATATTCCTAAACCGAGAATTACAGAGTCAATCCGGCTATTTTTATTTAGATAACAAGCGCCCTCTTCCGGAGGGTTTCATTCTGCCTCAACTTGCTCTAGGAAATTGCAAACCTTACGATTTTCAGTTCAACGAGTCTAGTAATCTTGGGATAAATATGTTCAACGAATCTCAGCGACCACACTTTCGCACAAGCGGATTCACTTCCCTGCAAAGAATTATGGCTAAGCCAACTATGGATAATACTCAACCGAATATAGCAAACGTTGGCACCGCAACAGTAGAAGGAAAGGTAGACTCGATTCAACTGGAGCTCAAGGCGATTTCACTACCGGAACAAGAAACTCTTCATGTCGCCGAAGAAACGCTACTAGATCTGTTTGATCAAGCCAGTGTATCTGATAAATAAGAAAATTATTCTTTCCACGCTTTTTGTTTCTTTATAGCAATACATTGGTTATTTGATTTATTATAGCCAGTCGTTTGATGGCATGGTGAAGGGGAAGCAAGGAAAAGGGCTGGCGGGGAGGCAACGGGTGGAATAATTAAATGTACATTTAGGAGAGATTTAGATATAATATGACCGAGAGGTGGATGAGAGGTGTGTGTGCGAATACCGTAATCCACAATGTTCCCGACACATGTGCAAGAGAGTGGACGAAAGAGCGAAAAAATTTTAATCAAGAAAAGAAGACGACGGAAGCATATCTTCAAAAATAACAAACTAGGAAAAAAGGGATAACAAACTAACAATTACATATTTCAATTCTTTTTCCACTTCCTTCGTCAGAGAACACAGAAGCTGCCAATTTCTCTTTTTAACTTCAGCTCCATAGAATGCTAATGTGGTAAAAAAATAGCCGCTTGGGGAAAAGCGAGAGAGAGAAAAAACCGTTCACACTCGTTGACTTTGGCTTGATACTTCACCAACCTCACAACACCTAGCCTCCCGGTCGACAATAAAGCACTGGCAGTTCGTTCGGTTGAAATCATCTAACACTGAGAATCGGATACGTGCAGTTTTTGTAGACGGAGCTCAAGGTGATTTTTCTCTTCCTGGTATCACAAATGAAATGTCAACGAATACTCGAACTTATGAGCTGCAAATTTAATTTACCTGGATGTCAAACAGCTGCTTGGTCAAGATTTGTTGCTGTTTCCGGAGAACTTCACCCCGCCGTTGGTGATCCTCGATGACCGAAGTCAGGCTTTTGGTAGCCGTCGAGGTGGTATTGGATAATACAGCGGGTTTCTTTTCCGGAGTTGCGCAAGTGCTGACAACAGGAACGGCGATTGGCCCGGTGGGTCTCCGATAAACTTGGAATGCCCCACCACCAGTACTTTGATTGCTTGACTCATTTTCTTTCCTTGGGGAGCCCTGATGAGTAAATGGAAACTTTGAATTATTCATGCGACGGTTAGAAATGTTTGTACTTGATGTTTACTTACCATACTGGGAGAGACACGAGGAGGAACGGCGGGAGGTGCCGCAGAATTCAGTCCGGTATTGCGACCTAGAATAGATAATGCTCAATATTATCTTCTTGGGTCAATTAAGCTTCAAGATAAGTACCAAGTTGGTTGAGATCCAACGAGGAACTCCTGGCGTGTCCTCTGTACGGTCGAGGTGGAGGAGGAGGTGGTGGTTCCTTCTTGCCCACCGATGAGCTAGCAATTGAAGCTGCAGAAGGGATAGAAGTCACGTGGCTAGTCAAGTTGTTTCCTAGGGAATTAACAGTCGAAGTTTGGGGCAGGGAAACGGCGCCTGAAGAAGGGCCTATTTCTGACAATTGTTGTGACTCGGGCGTTAACCGTAAGGCGACTGGGTGGAGAATTCGTGGATCCTGTTCCACTTGGACTTGGGCTCGTTTGAAATCAAAATTCACTGGTTGGGGACCGGGGGATGCCACCGATCCTGTAGGGGAGTCGACAAATTTGGTCCAATGCTGAGCAGTGCCAGAACCATCGACAGCAGATTGTAGGCTAGATGAGGAGGGTTTCCCTTGGGTATTCTGCGGATCTTTATCATTGATTGTAGTTGCCACAGTCGAAACGGCTGACGACAGAGATGGTTGCGGTGAAGCTTCAAACATTTGCAATGGATCTAATGCTGGAGGCAACTGCTTGGGCAACATAATTTTGTTCCTTCGCAATACCACCAAATGCATAGCAGTGCAAAATTCACTTAAAGACAGAGCCCCATCCTTGGTCACATCACTGAGTTGCCTGTAATATATGAGTTTAGAAAATTAATCAATGACTTTGGTGCATCAAGGCCTTCTTATTACCAAATATGAGAGAGTTCCGCGGTTGGCAATCGGGACTTTTCAAAGAATTGCTTGGCTTGAGAACCTCCAATTAGTCCATTTGGGTCAGTTTGAAGTGTCTTGAACTGAACTTTGTAATAGGATAACTGGTCAGGATTTATTTTCCACAATTCTTCTTCATCAATGTCATCTACTAATTAAAAATAAAAATGTTTTGAGGATACTTTGTCTGTCTAGAACTCTAGATAACATCAATGTTAGAAAACATACCATCATTTGAGTAAGAGAGATTGCCACCATCAGAATCACTACTTGGATTATTTGAAGTTCCTACTTCAGAATCAGAACTGTTGATATCTACCAATTCTATGTCTCGTTGGTCATCTTGATCAACTTGTTCTTCATCATCATCTTCTTCTTCACCTTCTGTTGCTAACAACTCCCTATGCTCTTCTGCTCCTTGCCAGTAGTTTTTAGGGTCGATAGTTACAGCACTATTAGTTGGTGTAGGAGATTCTGTATCACAGTAAGAAGGATCTTCACTATCAGCATCAGTTGTCACACCTGGGCTGCTGTCATCTTCTAGTACCTGAAAATTAACAATATATAGTTTCATTTCCCGCTAGAGTTGTATCCTCTTAGACAATAGGAATAAGAAAGACTGTGTTTTGGAAACATGTTAAGGGTAGTGCCAAAGCATTAATAATCGCTATACTAACCGAAACTGGTGACTGGCCTGCATCAGAGAGTTCTATCAGATCTGGACTCTTTGGAGGCATCTTTTTATTTCCCCTTGCATGGTGGTGCAGATTCCTTGTCCTAGGTTGGTGAACAGTGTGCACCAAGGAGTGGCATTTGGGAGAACTAGTCGAGAGTATGTCAGTTTCACTGTTCACTGTGTGATTACCAGTTTCCACATCAACATTGAGAGGTAAAATTTTACTGCTGGCCAACATGATGGGTCATCGATTTTTATTGAAAAACAAAAAACTCGCTACGACAGTTTCATGCAGGCACCAACAAACGATGTCACAGAGATTTCGTTTTCCCCTCGACCAACCGTAAGAACCTAACGGTTTCAACTAAATTTGCAATTTCGCCAATGAGTTTTCCTTCGTCTTCAACTGTTACATTTGCCCCACAGGTCTGAAAGGTGAAAACCAATACCACTAGACAATCAAAATTTCTGAAGGATCTATCGCCGTTATTCCTGAAGAATGAGTCGCATGCGAGTACTCTTAAAGCAAAGCCCTCTGGTGTCAAATAAACGCAGAGCGAACAGCTGTGTGTTTCAACTTCCTTATTACCGTGTAAAAATTTGTATTTTTAGTTTTCCTGATTATTACACGGCTTTTTTCTTCAATTAATCTACACTATCTTAGATAATTTCTGTTTCGTATCTGTTAAAATATTTCGAAGCTTAGTGCTGTCCCAAGGTTTTGCGTGTGATTCATTGACCACACGACACTGTCATGTGATGAAATAATATACAGCTCAGTTACAAAAGAGTTAAAACACGGCGACGAGACCACGTGCAGGCTACAAATTAATCCATTACAAAATGCTAAATTAATTGTGTTCTGTATTAAAATTAAACGTACGGCGCTATCATATAGCACAGTTACTCGCATAGTTTGACTTCGTCATTGATTCAGATTTCAGAAGCATGAGACGGCGCATGACAGAGTCAATTTTTAAATAGAAAGTCTAGATTTCGTGTCAATTTCATTCACGATTAATTTTATTATGAATTAAATAGCTTGTCTTCTACCATTTCTACTAGCCTAAGGATTACTGGTGAACTAATTTCCCTCGATTATTTATTTTAAAAAAAGGTTTCACCAAGAATTATACTAGGAGGGTGTCGAACCCCAGTTCAACCGCCATCATTTGTCTGATTTATGGGGAAAAAAAACATGTTTGATTTCAGTAGCATTTTGACTAGTCGCCGGAGCACAGCTGCATACTTAGGCTCGCATTTCACGATGGAGAATGGGAGCTTTGCATTGTGTATATTATTTCTTGAACTTGCTCTGTGTTGGGCGTATGCAATGTTTGTTGACTATACTGGAGAATCGATTGGAATCGTCGTAGAAAATGATTTTGATCGTGTTCGTGGGACTCACGTTAGAAAACATTTGTCATCGATTTACTACTACAGTAATAATGCAATCATTTTTTAAATTACATTCATCATGGAAAGGAATGTCGTCTTCACTTTCATTTGACAATTTAAATGTTTTAGGGTTCGCTCCCGTATAATTCCGTTACATTTTTTAATTGATTCTGCCTATTATAAACGGATGTTGAGGATCGTTTAAGATTAAATTAAATGCTCCGGCTGGTTTGTCTTCTAGTGTTTCAGGATGTTCATTTGACGGTGGTCATTGGGTTCGGTTTCCTTGCAACTTTTTTAAAACGGTATGGCAATAGTTCTGTCGTTTCGACTTTATTGGTCGTGGCAATTACACTTCAATGGGCGACTTTATGCCAAGGATTTTTTCAAATGCAACGCGGGAAAATTCACGTCAGCATTACCAAGTAATTTGTGTTTATAGTTAATGACAATTTGTTACAAGTGAAACATTCCTGTGTCGCAAATAGTTTGGTGCATGCTGATTTCGCTACGCTAGCGATATTAATTTCATTCGGAGCCGTTCTTGATTTGACCACTCCGACTCAGTTGATAATTATGGCCATCTGTGAAATACTTTGTTTCGCCACCAACGAATACATCTGCCTCGACATTTTACAGGTATTTTCCATCGTTGTTCTTAGTAGCTTGCTCTTCTCTTTTTACATTGGAAATCGTTGATTCTCTCAACAATCAAGTTCATTTAGATTTCGGACGTTGGAGTTTCAATGTTGGTTCACGTTTTTGCTGCTTATTTCGGCCTAACAGTGAGTTGCGTCTTGCGAAAAAACAGACCGGAAAGAGAGACGGTCAGTATCACCCTTCCAACTTCCGATCTATTCGCCGTAATCGGTATTATTTTTTATGTCGCTTTATTGAAAGAAATAATTTTCCGATGGGAATTTTTAGGGACGATGTTTCTATGGCTTTTTTGGCCTACACTAAACGCTAGTTTAGCTCAGGGCGATGCCCAGCACAGAGCTGTTATTAATACTTACTATTCTTTAGCAGCGAGTACTGTCGTGACTTTGGCTATAAGTCTAAGTTCCCTTTTGGACAATAAACGATCCTATACGGTAAAAATAAATTTTAAAAAACTTAATCAGCAGTTTGAAATATAAAGTGTTACCAAACTCACACAGGTACAAATTCAAAATTCAGCTTTGGCAGGAGGAGTTGCAATTGGCACAGCTGCTGACATGATGATTTATCCATTTGGTGCGATTATTGTGGGATGTTTCGCTGGGCTAGTTTCAGTGCTCGGAGTGGTGGTTTTTACTGTAAGTTTTTCTTTTTTTCAATTTAAATAACAGGTTATAAAATAAATATGCTTTTTCTATTACCAATTAAACTTATCAAAGCCAGGAATCAATCGAATATTCGGTATTCGGGACACTAATGGTGTTCACAATTTACATGGCCTTCCGGGATTAATTTCCGCATTTGTAGGAGCTATTGCAGCGGCTTTTGCTACAGAAAAAAATTACAATTACACGTGAAATTGCCTTGATTCACTAGAAAAAAATTGTCCGTAATCACATTTTAATTTGTTTCAGTTTGTATCGGCTGTTTCCTGCTAGAACGCCCATGGTCAAAACTCCAGATTACTGGAATTTGGAACACCACGTTGGAAATGTTGTGCCAGGGTTGGCTCGTTCTGCTTTAAGTCAAGGAGCTTACCAAATTGCGGCTCTAGGAACTACTCTAGCATTTGCTATATTCGGAGGACTAATTACTGGTAAATGGGAGATGGACTTTTCAGAAAACTATTACCAACATCTGTTTAAATTTTGAACAGGGTTTGTTTTACGCTTACCGCTTTTTAATCAGCGAAGGAGGAACAATTTCATTAACGACGAGGTGTAACATTAATCGACTTATCATCTTCAATAATGAATATTTTATAAAGAAACACTTATGGCTTATTGCATTTAATTTAACGGTAACAATATTCGTAGTTGTCTAAATACTGATCTAAAAAACTGTAAAAAGAAAAAAGGTTCCAACAACAATACAGTTTGCTACATAGGTTTCCAAAATAAAGAGTACAAGATAATTGACAATGAATGGTATGATATTAAGGTCGGAGGTTGATCGATAATCTCACAACAAAGGCTTCCTTAACTCCCTAGCCATGTTAGATCCACATATTTTCCTTAGAAATAAAATACTGAGAAACTCTATCGTTGAAGTTGTCAAAGTGTGGCCTCGTCATTTTGAAAAATCGACTGCCTTAACCAAAATAGGCATCAACCGGAAGTACAAAGAGAATCCTGTGAGTATTTACTAGAACCGGTTCTGTTGGAATTTCAATACACAATTTGACGTAACATATTGAAATCAATTGCGTACAATAATTTGACAAGAAAACAAACTGTATTGACGATATTTTGCGCATTGCTGTTTCTTTCTCGATACAAGAACAAGAAAGAAACTGACAAGCGTCCAAGGTACAGAGCACATCGGAATCGAATTCATTAATAGGAGCTCTAATGCGCTTTGTTAGTTGCATTCTGTCAAAAAGTCACAGTTTCATTTTGTATAAATTCATTGCATCTTTGAAGTTGAAAATTTTTCTCGAGACCAATTAGAAGATGAGGTGAGAAGGGGGAGTACAGTACAGTACATTACAAGCGATACGAACTCCCTCGGTGAGAGTAAAAATTTGGGATCGGTTTTGTTTGTAATTGTTCCTCAGTCAGGCAGTCGTCAACACAATAAGATAATACTGTGGCTTCAAATAATTCACTAGCACATTCAGAGATAAGACGACCCAAAAGAAACAAGTGGTCTGAAAACTGAAAATCCTAAATTTAAGACTTCACAACCCTGTTCGGAACGAAACCGATCGGTGGTGACGACCTGGTGTTGTATAATGGATTCTATCTTTTCATGCTAAAATTTATTTTATTTTTTTTGCTAATTTTTTTTTTATTATAAAGTCGGCCCGGAAAGTCGAAACAGTAACAGACAACAAGTCGGACAACAATGAAAAAAAAACGGGGAAGAACAGCCTAAAATTTAATTTGGTTGGGCACCTATTCGGATTAAGAATTTAAAACGGAAGGAAAAGTTGCAAAGTAATTATCTAAATGACGAGCCCGACGTCCGTTGAGACTTACGTAACAAAATGGGCTAAAGAGAAGTTGAAAGATGGCATGTACGCAGACAGTCGCTATTTTGGCAAATCAACGGTCAAAAACGGGAACAAATTACGTTACTTCAATACACACCACAGTGCACGAACTGGGTATTATTGCAAGCGGCTCATACTGTGCATCGAAAACCATTAATCTAATACGTTTTTCTCGACAAAGTGGCAAATCAGACAGACACCATAGTCTCTTTAACAATGGTGGCCAGAGAGCTGCCCATGTCTAAAATATCTTCCTCGGAGCTACTGTTGGATGATTCGGTCTTGGGCGCTCCATTGACGGAATCGAGAACTGCGTTGCCGTTCGAAGCACTTC
This sequence comes from Daphnia pulex, assembly GCF_021134715.1. Lineage (NCBI taxonomy): Eukaryota > Metazoa > Arthropoda > Branchiopoda > Diplostraca > Daphniidae > Daphnia > Daphnia pulex. The sequence continues at coordinate 9,523,416 of NC_060023.1, read as the reverse complement.
CGTAAACAGTATTGGAGCTAACACCGCCGAGTGCAAAGCCCGAACCGTCTTCTGAATAGTTATAAATCTCATCAGCGGTACTATACGCGTCGCTAGTCGTGTGGTGATAGCTGAAAGATTGTGGATCAAAAGATTGATAGCTCTGACTATATTCGCTGTAAAATTCACTTGCGCTACCACTGACGCCACCACCGGTATAGCCAGAGCTGCTGCTACTATCTACCAGTTCAGTGTAATGCTGCTGGGAGTTCTCGCCTGCGACGTCGGTAGAATGGTATCCCAGTGCATCGTAAGGATGTTGATCGTATGCGAAGACTTCCGCGCTGCCAGCTGCACTGGGTCCAGAATAAAGTGAGTAACTGTTGCTTACGTCGTTAGAATAATGACAAAACCACCCATTTTCGGACATTGGATCAGCTACAGGGTAACTGGTATGATGCTGTAGCGCCTGTTGATGCTGATCTTGAGAAGGAGCCAACTGCATGACGCTGTCCCAGTTGTAGTGCGATTCCGGCGGTGCTAGCGCGTTAACCACCCCGATGTCTATTTCGGCTGCAGGAAGCTCTTCGATGCTTTGAAGTAATTGGTGGTGCTGAATCTGTTGATTATGATGAACAGGTTGTAGGCCTTTGTTGGGCTCCTGAGTATTTTCCAGCTCCATTCGCATTAAAGTATGTATGAAATGGGTTCGAACTCGCACCGGGTTGAATTCTATGCGTCCTGATGGATTACCACATGCATCCCGTGAACAACCGCATGGAAAGTTAAGCCTATCGACCTGGCATTGGATGCCCGATTGAGCGCAGGAGCAGGATTCCGGATCGCAGTATCCCTATTGAATTAACAGGAGACATAATCAATAATCAAATCTGACCTAAGAATGGGATTCGAATGCAACTTACTTGACATGAGCATCCACAAGATTCTCGAGAGACGCGGATTTGGCGGCAATCGTCTTTCTCTGACGTTTCAATCTTCCCTATCCCTGATTCTCGGAGTAAAGCTCGTCGTTGTCTTGTTGGAACAGGCTATATTAAAAATTCAACGATAACGGATTATTTTCTTTTTTGTTCTATATTTGCACAAGGAATGTTTTTTTTTTCTTCTTCTTACCTGTAAAAAGTAATAGTTGTCCACTTCTAGCTCTGAATCAGATATGTCGCTAATTTGCTGTCCATCTACATCACTGTCGTCGCTTTCCGATTCCTTCACTTCATTCTTCTCTTTGGCTTCTGGACTACTTTTTCCAGCCAAAACCTCTGCAGTATCGTTCGTGGCCTCCAAAGCTGTTGCTGCTGCTGCTGCTGCCACTGCGTCTTCTTCGCTGGCTTTTGTGGCGCTACGATTCTTTCTCCTTTTACGAAGTTGAAGCAACAACCTGGTCAAAACATTACAGAATAATTAAGATCATACATTATTTTAAAAAAATGTAAATTTGATGTTTGAAAACATACCTTCGGTGGTTTCGTCTTTGATAATTCGCATGTTCGGAGAGTGTGAAGCTTTCTTCATGGCTGTGCTTGAGAGCCATGCCCAATGTTGAACCTCCCTGAGACGGGATACACGTGAAACCTTGCGCTCTGGGGAAGTAGTAAGCCGTCACAGACGAAAACGAGATCTTCTTTTTGGGTTTTTTGGCAGAAACCATTCCAGCATCATCGGCATCAGAGAGCACAGAATTTGGTCTCTTATTAATGTTGCTCTCGTTCTTTATAACTTCTTTTGTCAAATCAGAAGCATCAGAGGAAGATTCCAGGATTTGCCCCTCTTCAACTTCCGAGAGACTAGTAGACTTTGAAGAAACAGGATCGATTTCTTGATATTCACGAGTTAAGTCTTGCAATGCAGTTAAGGGTGACACTAGGGCAGGAGGCACCGGATCAGCCACAGCTTTTTCCTCCATTTCAAATTCAGTTTCTTTCACTGGTTCTTCTTTATTTAAACACTTAACTACCACATTATCAATGTCTGCTACTGCTGGTTTCGAAGTGAGCATACCCATTGTAACACCTTCATTTAGTGATTCCATGGTGTAACCACATCAGGAACACTCCTGTGCTAGAGTTTTGTGTCATTCAAAAGGGGGAAGCGCGCTTGTCTAAAAGGGTGAAAATCAATACTCAACTATCGGCGTAGCGGGAAAACATCATAGCAACAACGTTCTTGTTTGTACCTTAGTCGATCGTTAAAGTGTTTTGAGGTAACACACATAGCATTTAAAAGACACTTTTTCCAAAAACTGCTGGGCTGGACTAACAGTTCTGACATTAATAGTAAATATAACACAAATCTTACGCCTAAAAAAAGAAATGCTTTCTTCTAAACACACAGTTTCTATTCTTTTCACTCGTTCCGTCGTTCGTCAGCTCAACGCTTTGAGACGCCGCCCATGGCCATGGCCATCTGGCGATTAAAAGTGCAGAGATATTTCAAAACCTCAGTAAATCTGTTAAACGATTTTAACAAATTTAAATAAAATTGTGAGAAGTTAAAATTTCCTAAAATATGAGAATCGTTAGTGATGTAATTTCATATGTAATAAATTGGCGAATTGACGTAAGGGAAGGGGGGCAGGGTAAAATTTACCTACCCTTCGCGCCATCTACCAATGGAAAAATAAAGTAGTCATTAAAATCGAGGGATGAATAAACCCTTTAGATTGATAAACAAAAAACCATTGACAGTATTGTCTTAAATAAAGAGGCGTTGGAGCGTTTTGCTCCTCATTGAATTACACACTATAATGAGTTTTTATTTCGACCACTCTGAATGTCAACTCTCTTAAGTCTGTTCTAATAGTTCATTGTTGTCCTTAATTCCATTCTATCATGGCCAGCGTGATCGAAGATGCCGAAACTTACCAGCAATCAGGGCTAATCGTTCCTTCGTTTAATCTCGAAAATAGCAATGACCTAGTGCCTCTTACCAATCCCGCATCTGATGTAACCACTCTCAGACGAACCAGTGCTCTTGGAAGTGCTTCAAGAGGTGAGTAAATTTTTCGTAAATTTGGCTGCCAAACTTTGGTAAATGATGAATTTTTAAAATACAGTAGGTACCAGCAATCTTGGGACTGTCTTCCTGATTGTGAATGCTGCACTCGGAGCCGGGTTATTGAATTTTCCTAAAGCATTTGATCAGGCAGGGGGTATTGAAGTTGCTCTTGTTGTGCAAGCAATCCTTGTTGTTTTTGTGATAGCCTCACTACTTATTCTGGCAAAGTGTTCTGATGTAAATGGTGCAGAGACTGTGCAGGTAAAAATTCAAGTCATATCATGTGCCAGATAGTATAGTTATTTACTTATGTTTATTTAAAATCACAGGCAGCACTCCATGGAGCAAGTGGCAAGATTGGCCAAAATATTGGTTCCTTTTGTGTAGCCCTTTACTCTTTTGGCACTTGCATAACTTTCCTTATCATTATTGGAGACCAATTTGATAGAGCATTGGCTTCTTTGTATGGACCAAATTTCTGCAGTTATTGGTCAGTTAAATTTTTTGAAATTGTGTGGAAATATTTGAAACATCCTTATTTATTTGTCTTAAATGCTTTAGGTACATGCAAAGAGAATTCTTGATTCCAGCTTCTTCCATAATTTTCATTCTTCCACTCTGCTTCTCATTGAGAATCGATTTTCTTAAATACGTTAGCCCCGTCGGAGTTTTATCAATTGTGTACGTTGTTGGTCTCATTGCGTACGAATATTTCGAAGGAGGTTACGTCCCTGGGTTGATCAAAGAAAGCCCCGATAGTTGGACGGACGTCTTTCTCGTAGTTCCGGTCATTTGTTTTGGTTACCAGGTATACCGTTAATTAATTTTATGTCGTATGCCCATTGGGCCCACTAAATGATTGGTTGTATTCTGAAATGCTGAACGTTTAGTGCCATGTATCTGCGGTGCCCATCTACTCGTGCATGAAAGAAAGAACAGTGAAGCGTTTCTCCGTGTGCATGTCCTCTGCGATTTTTATTTGTTTCATAGCATACACGGTTGCAGCAACGTTCGGCTATCTGACTTTCGGTAGCAATGTGCCCAGCGATATCCTCCAAGCATATGACGCATCCCAGCCCCACGTCCTCATCGCTATTGTTGCATTGGCCGCAAAGAGCTGCGCCACCTATCCTATTCTTGCATTTTGTGGGAGGTATAGATTTCCTACAGAAATATTTTTCTTTCAAAACATTTTAAATAACATTGTTATCTTTGATTGTATCTAACAGGGAAGCGCTGATGAGCGTGGCACATGACTTTGGGTCGGCTTCGTCGGTTGTAACTGGCCAGCATAGAGAAAAATGGGGGCGTATTCTTATTGCCATCACATGGTTCACTTGTAGTCTGATGCTAGCCGTCTTAATACCAGACATTGGTCAAGTTATCCAAATTTTAGGTAGTCTTGCTGCTGTGTTTATCTTCGTCTTTCCGGGTAAACAACTTGATTTTTTTAAATTTGAAATTAAACTAAACAAGCAGCGAAGAGGAGAATGATGCTCATTTATTATTCTTTTATCTCAGGAATTTGCTTGCTGCAAGTTACACTGAGGCAAGATCCGTCTATGATCCGCCGGAAGAATCTTGTTTCGTGCCTTTTCGCTTGCGCCATCATAGTCGTAGGCGTTTTTCTCTTTGGACTTGTTCTCACTCAGGCCATCAGGATCGACATAGCGACTGCTTCATCTGAACGACCGTCACAATTTTCGCCACTGTGCAACGTAACCCAAATCGCCAATCTACGACTAGTAGGCGGCTGATTGAACATTGACTTGAATGTGTTGCTGTTGTCTGTAGTTTACACTTTTCTTTTTATAATGTTGGTTTAATTCGTTTCATGATATAATACACGCTCTCTGTACAGATTTCTTTTGAGTTTGCAATTTTTATCATTTTTTTCGCGAAGTATGTAACCAAGGCGGCAACTTTGCTTACGTTTACTTTTCGTATGGTTGTCGTCTGCTTGAAACATTCAGTATTTGAAAAAAAGGTTAATTGTTATTGTTTATTTGTTTCATCGTGGAAGTTCTTCAAACATTTTGATAATATCCAGAAATGGAAGAAAACAATGGTGTTGAATGTGAATGTGGTGGGTCCATGTTCCCGAATCGTATGACAAGTGATGAGGTATGTAATGTTTTGTACTCTTTACTATACTGTTTTTGTTATTTGAATTGTGACTACAGCTTTTTATGGGAAATCTAGGTATTTCTTCAGTGCCAAGAATGTGGGACTACACAGCAAATGTACGACGCTGAGGATGATGGTTTTGACTTCACAGGAACATACGATGGAGGTACAACATATGTCCATGAAGATGGAGAAGGAGCCAAAACATCAGGCGTGAAATACAATAGAGCAAGTATCTCTGAGGTATGTAAACCAATCATGTTGATTCCTTGTTCCAACTATCAGTGTATATCAAACCATAATCTTCCAGGGAAGGAAAGCTGGGAAAGGTGTAATCGAAACACTATGCATGAAATTTAATGCTGGTCGTTTAGAAAAGGAAATGCTGGACATTTTTAAACATCTGAAAGCATGGCGCAATCTTACTTCAGTGGCAGCTGCTGTCTTCATTTCTGTCTACCGAAGGGAGCAGCCAATCTCCATTAAACAAATTTTGCCTGTCCTGAACGTAACCCCTCCAGTCACCATGTCTTTACTTGGCGTAGCTGTGAAAAGAGTAGACAAATACCGCAGAGAGAAGTTGCCCGCACCGCCTCAACCCTCAGACGAATCAACAACATTGGAATCTGGAAGTAGTACATGCACAATCCCAGAGATTAACAAGCATGCCCGTTCAGTTCTACCCAACTTAAAAGTCCAGGATCCTTTCATGACGTCCGTGGATGTAACTGAACGGGTCTACAATATCACGAATAAGATCGTCACAATTTTCGAGCGGCGGACCAAGCAAAGTTTCGACCGTCGGATCCTCACAATCGCTGCAGGTTTCCTGGCTTGGCAATCGTGTCATTATTATGACAAGCGTTATAACAGTCAAGTGCCTTTCACGGAGCTCAGGGAACCTAAAGAGAAAAGTGATTTCCAAAAATATTTAACTCTTACCAACCTTGGGATAGACGACCAAACTGCCCGCCACATAACGAGGAGTGTGACTTTAATCTCAAAGGAATTGCTGCAGCTATTCAAACACATGACTTGGGTTGCGAAAACTAGGAAATGCAAGAATGATGTACCCAAGTACCTAGAACAGATTTTTCTATTCCAAGGTATGACTACCGACGCGCTGAACCAGGAAGAAGAGATGAAGAGGCTTAATGAACCCATCATCGCACCCATTATACCAAGAGGTTTGATTTGTTTTTCCTTATTCTCTTTATTGACATTGTCTTTTTTGCTCTTTTCCTACGCTCTAATGGACTGTAAATGAAAAGTGTTATTGAACTCTTGGTTTTTTAATGATTTCATTTTATTTTTTTATCGGAAGAACTAACCGCGGAAGAAGAAGCGATCTTGGATGCGCCTGAATTAAGTGAAAAGGATTTGCCAGATGCGGAATTAAGCAAGTATTTGCGCCCAGAAGTGGAACTGAATCCCGTAAACGTCCATCTATCGTTTGCTGCCAACTTGGATTCGGACCTCGCCGAGCTGGAGAAAAAACGAACAATCAAGCAACAACAAAAGAAAAAATCAAAGTCAAAATCCATCAATTACCTCGATGATGACTAAGTTCACTTTCATCGCACTTTTTCCTTTCTTTTTTCTTTTTTTTTTTTTTTCTTATAATTTATAAAATTCCACACCTTTGAGAAAGTTCCCGGACACTCTCCCTTTTGTAATTTTCTTTTGACCGCTCTCTCGGCGCCGTGTTATCATTCTTTTAATGTATTAAATGATTGGTTCTCACAGCCGTAAACTCAGCGGGAGGGTTTTTTCTTAATGTCGCTGTAGGGCGATTCTGCTGGGATGACCGTCGGAACTGTATGCTTGGTTACTCAACTCGGAGAATAAAAATTTTCTAGAGAAAAGAAAAAGGAAGAAAGAAAAAAAAACAGCTGCAAATGTGTTTGTGAATGGGAAGCCCAACCATTTACTTTAACTTTTAAGGAGTCAAGCACCCGCTCTTCTTCCGACTTTTTTTTCCTCCTTTTATCCGACACGTCGTTTTCTCTTCCTCTTCTTCCTGTGTTTTTTCTTCTTGTGTTGTTTGGTGAGAGCCGTTTCTTTTCACTTTCGCTCGTTTCACCAGCAGGTTATTCACCACTTTGGTTGTTGTTGTTGTTTTGTTTTTTCCCTTCCGATTGGCATTGCCTGCCCGGCTGTCGAGGCGCATGGGAGAGGAAACCTCAGGTTTGTACAAGAAGCCGGTGTGATCATAAGATCACTCGTTCACCGATCGAGCTCACGAAGACTCCTCCTTGCAAAGATTGCCTTTTAAAAGACCGCATAGCTTGCTTTAGCGTTCAGTTTGTTGTTGGTACTTGATTCGGGTGATTGTTGTCCTGGCTTGTAAAAGGACATTAGTTCATCATCATCATGGATCCTACTTTAATTCCAACATTAATTATTTGTTTGATGTCGCTTGTTCAGACTAATCCTGTCGGTAAGTTCAATTTTAAATTTTATAGTTGGTCAATTAGAATATTCCCTTATTGTTTTATAATATTGCGGTACAACACACATCCTCTGTTCTGGTTCAGTTGCCAGTTGCCACCATTTAAAAAGAAAAAAAGCTTTCTCTTTCTCGATGGCATTTCTATTTATGACCCGCTCCTTTTTTCTTATCTTTCCCCGAGTGTTCTCGGCTTGTTGGGTGTCTAATGACTATAGCTCCCAAACTTTTTAAAATTAATAACGGAAGTGATTCAGCCCAGAAGCGAGGGATGAAAATGATGGCTAGAATTTTATGGTGTGAAATATCAAGAGCTCAGATGAAATTGTTATCTAGTTCAATTCGATCTCCCTTATTTACATGTGTATTATTTGTCTTCTTTTTAAGGATTTATCGGCGTACCACATGATCCTTCGGGTCAGGAAGGGCCCGGAAGTCTCTGGCACGTCTTCCGTCAAGTCCACGCTTCTGAAGTTGCCACCCGCCAGTTGCTGTCGTCGTCGAGAACCCCTTCATCCAAAGTGGCCGAGACGACGAGAATCATCTCTAAAGAAGAGCGTGGCAGATCTTACGAGCCTTCGTTTACCATCATCAGCCGCATCAGATCGCCCGTAGAGCAAATGTTGGCCCTCCTGCCGCCACGACCCAGCTGGACGCCAAACTTCCTGGGCCGTCGAACGGAAGCCATTCCCATCCGTAAAGAAGAGTCGCCACCATCGAGCCGGACGTCTTCTTCATCTTTTAATGCCTGGCCTCCGCACAACGCCAGCCATTTGGTGATAATTGGCGAAGCGGAACCGGTCGTCGAGGCTGACCAGCAGCAGCGGCACGTGGAGTCATCCAGAAAATACGGCGGCCTCTTCACCGTCGAGAAAGGAATGGTGCGCTATCGGAGTTCTCAGCAGTCAGAAGAGGAGATTATGGAGGGCAACCTGAGCGGAAACGGGCACTACTCCCAGCCGGAATCCCCTGTAACGTTTGGTCTGTGGGAAATGATGAAAACGCGCCGACCGCAGAAATGGGATGCGCTAAACAAGTTATTACCTTCTCGGTCTACCACTGAGCTAGTAGCAACAACTCAGCCAACTACGACAACATCTACGGCTCCGCTCAGCTGGAACGTCCATGATTCCGGGAATCATTCTGAATCCTTTCATCGGCTGGAGAACGACGACTCGGTTCTGGTAACGGACATTAGCAGCAGCCGGACGGAAGAAGCAGAAGAAAAAGGTTCTTCGACCATCTTACCTACCAGCAGCAGCCAGCAGTCTCAGTTACCGGATGCAACTGAAGCCGCAAACCGTGACGGGTTTGTCCAATCTGAAGACGACTCGATCCGCACCACCCCACAGCCGACCGCGCTGCCTCATCGATTCAACAACAGCTGGTCGCTGGTGGTCCGGGTCGACGATTCGACGTGTTACGCCGCGACGGACTCATTTGCCAATAACGGGACCATCGTTTTCAAGCGGTTCCAGTCGGCCGGTCTCAATCAATCTGGTTGGACTGATTTATCAGGCATTGAAAATTATTTTCCCGGCTTTGGCCGGATCGCCGGAACGAAGCCGGATCGTCTCATTGTCCGCACCACCATCGTAATAGCCGATGAAGATGAGCAACCATTATCGGAACAACAATATTCAACAACCCCTCAATCGATAAACACGGACACGACGATTGAATTTCAAACGGTATCTTTTGTTCCCTCGAATTCCTCGCTATTGACGGAGGAAATCATTACCATCCACAATGACAGCACAGACGCTGTTCCGCATCATTTGGAATCGTTGAATTTTGTATTCAGGAAAGTGGAGGATGACAAACCAGCCGTAAATAGCGTTGAACCCATCGACGACGCTGCAGACTTGACGGGTTCGGCTGTTGCAGTTGACGTGAGTAACGTGACGGCCATGCCTACCAGTTCCACAGAGGAGCAAATGACGCCACCGCTCCTCAAAACCTTGGAGAACCTGTTGCTAACCCATTTATTGCCTCCTATTACCTCTTCTTCGTCTGCGACATCTTCTTCTTCATTACCATCTAATTCGACTTTTACGTCTCCTTCTCCAACTTCGAGTTCGACAACCAGCTCCTACCATTTCACTTCTGCCGCCCCTTTGACGTCTACGAGCACCACCTCTTCTACTACTACAACCACGTCCACCGAATCCTATTTTCCGTGGGTGTTGCATCATTCGGAGCCGGTTCAGTCCATCAACGATTGGTCGATCGTTTCCTCCCAGCTAATCGAACCTGCTCCAATGTCGTCGACCTACTCAGCTCCTTCGCCTTCCACTACAGTTTTACCAGAGAAAGTTATACAATCCCCTGCGCACTACGACCCGGCCATCAACAAGGCAACATTGTCGTCGCACACACTCATCATCCCGTCCAGGAATCCGTCCTTGGTCCAGCAGCAACTCACTCCTTCCTATCCGCCACGTAAATCGTCCCCGGATTCGTCTACCGACAAATTTCCTTCGGCTTCTTCCATTCAAATGTTCACTTTGAAACCGGAAGTTGAGGCTCCTAAAATCGTCACCAGCAAACCGGCTCCTAAAAAGAATACGGGCCTAGCGTCGTTGATTCTCGCCCACACTTCCGCTTTAATGTCCGGAAACAATTCGCCATTTTTCAACGACGCCCGACGCTCATCCACCAGCAATAACTCTTCGTCACAGTCGGACGTCCGGCAGACCAAAAAGAATATTTTGCCGGAACCCCTTCCCGTCACGGCGACTGTTCACGTCATCATGGCCAGTCCGTATCCCGATTCCCTGGAACACGAGGAAGAACTCAATCGCCGACGATCTTTAGATTCTTCCGTCAGGACTAACAATCAAAACGCAATTAGAACGGGGAATTCTTCGTGGGCTTTTCCTTCCTTCAGTCAGCTGATTCAATCTCCCGGTCTATTACTGACCAGCAGGAACTCGTCCTCTTTTATTCGTGCGGTTAATGCCTCGCCTATTTCCTCGTTTAATGGAAATACCAACGACGATCTGCCTCCTTCACTCCCGCGTAAGTGATTCAAAACAAAACTTTCGTAAATATGACGAATAAAATTGCCTAATTCATTTCTCTCTGTGCTATAAACAGGATTTTCTTGTGGAAATCAGTCTTCTTCCGACGAACTGGTTATCACCAATCCCAACTATCCGAATGCGGATGATGAATCCGGCAACTGTGACTTTCGTCTTCTAGTGAATTCGCATCACGTCTGTCAGGTAATTAGATGAGGAAGCGTGCCCCAGAGAATTTCCCGCTAAACACATTAAATATTTTGATCAGATAAGAGTGGAATTTCGCGAAAGTAGAATGTTGCTTCCTAGAAAAGGAAATTGTTTACATCAATATTTGACCGTCTCCGAGTCGACTACGGGACGACTTAAATCACCTGCCGTAGAAAACAAATTGTGTGGTTATAACTCAGACCAGCATTGTGAGTTGAAAAACTAACAAGTAATTTCAAATTTAAATTTAACTGAATTATTTTTTATTTATTTCACAAGTTTACGTGGAACTGGCTCAATCGGAAAACACCGATAATCTTCGCCATGTAGATTTTAAAATCAATACCAAAGCGGCTGGATTTCCTTATCGCTACTCGATGATAGTCAATCAGATCAATTGTGATTTGCCCAGCCCAAACAAAGGTATAAACCAATAATAAATTTGTTAAAAAATAGCAAGTAAGTATTTAATTGTTTCTCTAGCTCCCACCGGATGTTTCCAGTATTTCAACAGCCGTACAGGTGTTATTAAGAGCTTCAACTTTGACGGTGGTCAGTATTGGAACAATCAAAACTACAGGATCTGTGTCAAATCCATCGACAATTCTTGCACGCTGGCTCTATCTAGTACCGAAGGAGATTTCGGCATCTATAAAGCCAAATCTCGTAGCGTTCCTGCCAATCGGTATAATGATTATTATTTGTTTAATTGACATTCTATCCAGGCCACGTAATTATCTTCATTTTTCCTGGTATCACAATTTTCTAAATTAAAGAGCTGGCGTCGGAAAGAAAGCTTGTCCTCGTGACTACTTGTGGATTCCGGGCACCACCCAGTCGGAAGAAAGAAGTTTATCCAGTGATACCCACGATCGATATTGCGGATCTAAATTTAGCGAAAGACGCGGTGATTTCCGTCACAGAATAGTCATGGGTACGAAATTTTTAATAATCTAAATTTTTCGAATACTAAAATGGTTTTAATTTGCATTCAGCTCGCATGTCCAAGAGTGTGCACATGATGATCTTCCATACCGGAGCGCCAAGGCACTTTAACGCCAGCGATCACGGCCCAGGCTTCCGCATCGACTTTGAGCAAACGAGCGAATGTCCGAGTCAATCCGCCATTAATAATTACAACTACGCCTCAAATGCGAACATCAATGGAACTGATTTGCTATTGGTCGACGCTGATTATTACGACGAATCGGATGATGACAAGGATCTTGTGAGCATCAATAAGAAATCTTTTGAATAGTGATGATTATCGATTTGATTTTCATTATCGTTCCTACTAACTGTTACATCTAATCGCACAAATATTTGGATTGCGTGTCTGCATTTGAATCTCAGTCTTATATAATCTTGACGTGTGTAAATATCGTTATAATTGAGGTGTCTCTTTACCTGGCGAATAATGTTACAATTGAATGAATTTGTTTTAAAAAATGTAATTTGAGAAAAACTGGATAATCATTTTTAAAAATGTCAAATACACAATGATACAAAACATAAGTACTCGGTTTACTGTATACACATGCTGGAATAAACAAAAGATTAATAAAATCAGGCTGTTCACTAAACAAAACGAATTTCACCAATCTAAAGAACCTTTTCTACTTTCCATGATGGTTTCAATACGCGGAGAATGTTCCGAATAAAATTGCTGGTACCAACGTCGATGTTTGCTGATGGTTCGATCTTCGGAGACTATGACCGGATGTCTGATGTAAGTTTTGTTGTTCCACACAGCCACGTCGCGCTCAAACTAAAACAATCCCTCAATGTCAGTTAAAAATCATAAGAATTTACCAAAACCATCTGATGAATGAATACCTGAATAGCTTCGCCCCAAAGAATCAGTTTGGCGTAAGGTGCGATGACAGTTGGCGAGGCGTACAATCGATGTAATACCCGTTGAGTGAACGGCGCAATGGGCGTAACAGTCTGAACCAAGACGCAACGGCCCAGCGAAGTGTCCAGAGTCAAATAAACCAATCCGGGACCGATCTGTTTGGCTTCGACTTCCATCAAGATGAAGGGTATGCGGCCGAAAAGACGCAAATCGTGCTTGATGGTCGTGACAGCTATGTGGCTATCGGCCGCTCCGTGCTCCGGGCCTTGCCATCCCACCTCCCAGTGATGATGCAGAATGGGCGCCGACGTGTCGTTTAATTTGCCGGGACAGTTTGATTTGTCGATGAATGTCAGGTCGGATCCTCCCAGCATCGACGGACCGTGGAGATGGGCCAAATGAGCCACGTCAGCTCCATTTTCAGGTATCTCTTGAATGTGAACGTTGACTTTGTACTCGGTCCGTCCGCGGTATTTCCAACGGCCTGAGCTGATGACATCCAATTCGGGAACGGTCCATTCTGGTTCCAAACTCTTGTCCGTCTCGGCGTGGTACCAGAAGAAAACGAAGCCGTTGACTTCGTGGCTCGGCCATTTCTTGACTTGAGCGCTCGTCGGAACTGGTATCATGATTTTCAAAACATAATTGTAATTTACATATGACTATAATATTCCTGTTTTTTTATTTTTGTTTAGATGCATTTCGAAATTCAACCTTTTCCTTTTGAGTATGGAATAGAAGTGCATTTGCCATCGTGCCCGCTGAACTTCCAGCCGTGAAATGGACACTCGATGCAATCGTCAACAACTCGTCCACCTATGCCCAAATGGGCTCCCAAATGAGGGCAGTAAGCGTCCAGCACACATACTTTTCCTTCTTCGGTCCGAAAAACGGCCAGATTCTCGTCTGTATAAAGATATACGTAACGTTGGAGGATTACCAATTATAGTGTTACATCATCTAGGCAGCAGCCATTTTAATATATTAGATTATGCGCCTATACTATATAACTGCGTCACGTCCTTAACAGAGGTCACTCTGAACTGTTACGTCATTCATCTGAAATTGATTTAATTATTTGATTTTGATTTTACCGAGAGCTTTGACGGCCAAGACTTGTCCGGCTTTGAGGTCTTCCGACTCGCACAGAGCGAACCATCCGTTGGGAAAGACGGGCGGCACGTCGCCGACTTTTTTGTTCCGTCTAGCTTCGTTGGCCAGCTGGCGCTTTGTCCTTCCGTAGCGATCCCATCTCGCTTGATCTTGGTAGCCCGTGTCGCACAAATCCTGCCATCAAAAAAAAAATTTTATGTTTTTTAAAAAAAGATTGAATTACAATTTGAAACTTACTCTGATCCTGTTGAGCGGTTGGATAAAGACGTAATGCAAGAGCCACATTAAGACTAGCGCAGCAACAGTGTAAAAGACTTGAATGAACAACGTGGTCTTGTCCATTGCCGTCCAGCTGAGAGACGTGAAGAAATCCGCCGACATTTTTGCGTGCTAGTCTAGACCTATGCCGTTGAAATGGAACTGTAGGATTTTGTGTGTCTAGTTTGAATAATAGATGAATGTGGGGGTCTCACCGTCGACGAGTCGCTCAGACACAAGACTGTTGCTTTCCCTTTGCCTTTGGTGTTTTCCAGCAGCAGAGTCTCAGCTACTGTTGCAAGAGTGAAACCAATAATAAAAAAGGAAACAAAAAAAGATACAACGCTGTAAGATGATATAGTCAGCGGCGTACGAAATACAAAGCTCATTTTCCTCTCCCCCCAGCAGCGCTATATCCCTCCCTAGTGACTTTTGCCCATCAATTTCCATTCGACTATTTTTCTCCGAACGTTACGAATCGTTGTATTATTTTACCTTGACCAGCCTTAACAACCTGCGCTGGCATACAGTCTGTGCAATTGCTTTTTATCCTAGTTGCACATCTTCACTTTGTTTGGCTGAAACGGCTACACCACTTTTAGGGGGAAACACTTGACTACAGGTAAAGTGGATAGCCGTTTGGTTGCCGTAGGGCCTTGTGGTTTTTCCTCTATATCTTTTTTTTGTTTCTTTACCTTTTCGTTTGTAAAAATAAAAAGAATCAACGTAAGGAATATATATAGGAGGGGCCAACTTTTGTGCTAGGCCAGCAGCAGCAGAGATAAGGGAAAGTGATGAATCGGAGCTGCTGGCTTTTTTCGCTTGTGTTTTATTTTTCGAGAGAGAGAGAGAGAGGGTGGTTGGTGGTGATGGGGACATTTTAGATGAGCTCCACAAACAGAAAGGCGAGATTGCGTCAACCTTGGCCAGCACCTGACTTGTTGTCGTCCCTTTTTCTTTCACAACATTACCCCGGTGTCCCTATCTCATTTGAAATATATTTACCTGTCCCGCGCTCAGCGTGCTGGGCGCCCACGCTCTGTATGTACATTTCCACCAAACTTTATTCAATTTTTATAGAAATTTCAAGCTCAAACATTTGATTATTTTTTTTTTTACCTGTGTGGTTGAGCCAATGGTGTATAGAAATTCGTGTCGTCGCCGGTAGAAACAGAAGAAATTGACGATGCCGTTTGAAAATTGGTTGTCGACGTGATGAACGAAGCCGAGTCAGCAAACAAATGAATGCGACTATGCTCTCGAGCCTTTGCCTTGGGACTCGTAGAAATAGCTATTTTGGGGGTTATATATATATATCCAATTCACTCTATAATGTACTAGTATAACGAACACAAATGTTTTCTTTTTTGAGTTTAGTAGTAGTCCGACTCCTTTATATTTCCTGGAATTCTTCCTGAATTGGCGATCTAACGGAATATGATCGTCTTTTTGTTAAATTTTAAAAACTGTCAGGAATCAAGTGTCAACGAATTCACTGTATGTTTGGATGGTTTAAACTTCTGACCTCAATCAATTCAAAAAAACCAGGCACAGCAATTCAAAAACAAAAAGAAGAGTTGAAAAACCAGAAAAACGGATCGATCGATTCGGGATGATTTGTATATGAATAATATCGAGAGCGCAGTTTGGGGATCGGTCGCTACACAGGCCAACAAGAATGTGTGGTGCCCGCTCAATGCGTCATGCGTGTTTAAATATGTTTCACTATACTCGGCTCATTATCAGTGCACTTTTATCTTATTTCATTATAGAACCGTAAAATACCAAAAAGGATTTTCTCGATCCTTCGACAACATATACAGCGCACACGGTGCGTTTCAGATATGGGATGTACTACGTTCTACGTTGACTTAGTGATAATAAGGAAAGTGACTAATATTTCAATACCATTGACGTGTAGCCTTTAAGTCGCATATGACGTTAAAGGAACAAAAGATAAGGCAGGTTGGAAAATGTATAAGTGATGAATGTAACCTAAACGAGTAAACTCGCTAAAATCAAATGACTCTTAAAGTCAGTCAACACGTGAGTAAAAGTGGGGTTGAATGCACCATTCAATTATTTAAGGTTAGCATAAAGTCACGCAAGGTAATCTAGTTTCTAAGTTGCAGGGTGATTTGAACTGAAATCAGGTCCCGGCATATATGACGCCGGGACCGGTCGTCTACGTTCTACTTACACAAAGGGCAAGGAATAGTTCCCGAAATGCGTCACTGATTTCATCTTTTATCTAATTATTTCGGCTTGAGTGTGAAGCATCGATTTGACTAATACTATACAAAGCCTTTGATTGAAATTTCGTTTATGTACATAGCGCACAGTATCACGTCATATATAATGACGGTGATTTTCATCGCAAGGTTATTCGGAACCAAACGATATGAACCTTTCACAATGTCGTTGACGGGCGGAAAAAGGGGAAAACAAAAATTTCGATTGCGACAGTCCACAAATCAATAACGACGAGTTTGAACGGAAATGAAAGATATGCCACTATGACCAAACAGAGCCGACACTTGCGCCGGAAATATATTGCCGTCAGTTGGAAAAGTGCCGAGTCTATACCGGCCGTTGGAAAAATAGGGAAAAATTGTCAGGCCAGATGCGCAACCTACAAACAGCTGGGAAGAGATGAATAAATTGAATCAGCATTAAATACACATCGTACGGAAAAAATATGTGTGGTGAACGTGAATATATTCCGAAAATGTAACAATCTACACATTTTTGATCGTATAGTATGATTCTTTCGTTCTCAAATTTACGTGTGAATGCACTTTGATGGACACTGTCGAGTTTTTCCAGTTTTTTTCTGAAAATTGAGCAATAAGACCTCCACGAAATTTTGAAACATCTAGGGTTACGCCCCAGCAACTCTCATCGGCGAATCCAAAATTCAAATCACAGCAGTCCCCAAACTGGATTATAGACTTTGTTTCTTTTTTTGTTTCTTCTTCTTCTTCTTCTTCTGAATCATTTCGTTATCGCTACCGAACAATCAAAAGTGACACTGCAAGAATTGGCTGGTCTACGCATAGCCTTGTAACGTCCCAACAACCCGTACTATTCTATACGGATGAATAACGAATAAAAGAAAGGGAAATTAATTGTCTATTCGTCCTTAAACGTTATATATTGTTTGAATTGATGATTGTCGAAGAAGATTTTTGTTCGTGAAAGGGAAACGATGAAATGGGTGTGGACGACTGGCTGGTCATTGGCCTGTAGAGTGCAGTATTATAATTTATTTTACATGTATAGTTAAAGGTGAAACAGCTCAAACTAAATCGGGCGAAAAAAAAAGGGAATTCAAATCGTCGAGCAAACTAACCGAAAAAAAACAGGTCTTTATAATTCAAAAGGTGCGGCCGCCAAAAAAAGCTGAAAGGAGCCGAACTTATATAGCTGCTTCACTCTCGCAAGCACTTGTTCTTCCACCGTATATCTTGAATGTTCCATCTCGAAAAAGAATAGAGGAGAAACACCTCAACGACGACGGTTTAGCCATAAAATAATTATGCGTTTGGTATAAGCCAATATCCAGTTCGCGTCCGTCCATTTCGAATTCGAACGAAAGTAAAAATGCCGTCTTGTGTTGTGTCATTAATGGATTTATTATCGACGTGGAGATAATGAATTCAGTGAATAATTTAGTGGCCGCAAAATCGAATTTTCGGCACGGATACCAATTCGTTGAACCGAAATGAACAAAGAGACCATTATTCATCCATAGCATATAGTAGTGTATAATAAAAGGGCCACTGCTCTCTCGGTATACTGGATTTTTCGTTTTTACTCTTTTTTCGTGATGATGATTTCCTGTTTTGTATATTTTTCTCAAATAGAGATAACTCGTTTACTGTTGATTTCTTTTCCACCTTATATTCAACCTTCATTCGCCTGTAGCCAGTCTTCTTCTTCTTTTTTCTTTCTTGATTTTATTTCCCTTTTTTTTTATTTTACTATTTCGGATGGACCAACCAAATACGGTCAACTCGATCGATGCGTGTTTATTTTTAACCCTTTTTTTCTTTTCAGTTTCGAGTTATTTATTTTGTTTCTTCTTCTTTCTCTATAAGTATTTCTTATGGTACCTTTGCCGACTCTATATGCTCCGGAAGATATATCCATGCTCTATTGAATGACAGATGACCAAAAAAACGACATATATATGTACAAGAATAGTATAAATGGGTCGAACTATTTATATCCACGACCTCGTAAAAAATAAATCGAAATCTTCTACGCATTCTTCCCATTCTTTTTTGTGTTTTCTGGTTTCCTCTTCTATTTCTTTTTTATTTACGACTAAATTTTATTTTTTCAAAGAAAAGAAAAGGTATATATGTATACTATAGGCTAAATAGAACCTTATTTGGCGGGCCCAGCAACTGTGTTCGACTCATCGGTCCCGTCTATTATAAACTGCGCTAAAATATAACAACTCGAAAAGGGTTAAACCCGGTTAAACCAATTCAGCTGCAATTTCTTTTGTGTGTTGTATCAACTGAAAAATGGGTCCCATATACCCAACAGTTTTACAACTTGAGTGTCATATAACGTTATGTATATAGCCTATATATAGTTATAACCTTCTGATCTGGACAAGACTCTAAGAAGAAGAAGAAGACTCTATATAGTAAAAATACTACACATTCATTTGGGACATTTCTCTGGGTCTTTTTCCTTCTAATACATCGAAGGATATCAACGTTCGATAAGAGGGTGGAATGACAATTATGAAAAAGAAATAGAAAAAACGAAAATGTCGTCCTTGACATTCATAAATGTATGCGAGTGTGTACTATACAAATAGAATGTCTGGAGTAGAATCATACGAACAAGAATGAAAGGACAAAAACAAAGAGAAATCCCTAAAGGTATGTCTATATTGATTTCGGAGGAATGGGGAGGTCGATAGGAGGAGAATGAAGAAGGGTCGTTGAGGATGAAACCAACGATAGTCAAACACACATCACGTCTACTCTAGTACCCAACACACACACACACACACACAAATAAAGAAGAAAAAAAAAAGTCTGCAGAGGATTGGGAAAGATGGGGTCCCACATAATGACGCTACAACTATCTACTATACAGGTAGGACAGGTAGGTAATAAAAGCAAAAGACGAAAAAGGAAAAAGTCAGAAATTCTCGTTTCTTAATTGCAAAAAAAAAAAAAATAATTTCTCTATCGGCACACGTTTGAGACCTTAACAAGTTGTTTGCTATCAGCAAATTGGCGACAAAAGTTGTATACGATCTGCTCCGGAAAAGATAAAAAAGATTTTTTTGATTTGGAAAAATTTGGCTTCCCCTATTTCAAATTTTTCAAAAGGTTTGAGTTTAAAAAAAAAAAAGAAAAGAAAAAGGGATGACAGGTTGAAGAACAGCCCCAACTGGAATCAAGTTGCCCAGGACGAAAGTCACATCAAACCGTACCACAGCCCACAGGTAATAGTAGTAGTCAAGTTTCAACCTTGAAAAGAGCGTTGTAGTGGATGGCGTTCTTCTCACTCTCTCTCGACAGGCATCTTAGTATAGTATATAATACCAAATGAAGTTGAAATAAGAAGCTCAAAAAATAGCAGGAGGATTCGATTGTGGGGTTCTGCCGATTGAAAGCACTGGATGACCGGATACTTATAAAAGTTGCTGTTCATTTTTGAATTGTTTCGAGTTGTCCAACTATGGAAATGCACTGGTTTAAGCTATGGGCAAAGCTGGTCTCTTATTTATTCGGCCAGTCCGGTTTCATCTGATATGAATAATATTTCTACAAAAACAAGAAAAATCCCAAAAAGCGAAAATCATCTCGACGAAAATGAGAAGAAAAAAAAAACAAGAAATTAAAAATGATAGTCAAAGATGTGACTAGCGCATAATCTACGTCTCTATTCATTTATATTTTCGCGGACTGAATGAAGAACGGAGAAAAAACCCATGGACACCCGGACACACCCAAAACCCTGGACTCTTTTTCTTTATTTCTCCATCGGCAGATGTAAAAGGGATTCTGGACGTCTGTCTAGACTCTAGACACATGGGCTCTGACTTTGTCTTCGCTTTTATAGGAGTCGAAACTCTTTTGTGAATTTGACCACAGACAACAAGTTTTCATTGTCTTTCCGAGTCTTTTGGTTTCTTCTCGTCGTCGGATCCCTTTTTCGTATTTTCCCTTTCATCCAGCACATAGTCTCCGTTTACAGCCCCGAATATGAAGAAGGGCCACCGTCGATTCCCGTTTGCCGTCCCGGCAGTTGGGGAAATAAATTTAAAAAAAAATCAATTTAAAAGATTTTTTCTTTCATTTTTTAAATTATTTTTTTCCAATGTATTCAAATTGTTGTTGCCAAAAAAAGATGTTTTTTTTTGTGTTTTTTATTCTCTACGATTTTTCATTCAGTATTCATGAACGGCGAGACGTCGTCGTTCGTGACAAGCGGTATTCTTGAGATCCCGTCCCGAGAGTCATCCAGCCCGGGGGACCTGCGGCATTATAAGGTTATCTACCCGATGGATCACGTGCAGAGTCGGCACTTTTGCTTATTCTTCTGCCGAACCAATTAAATGAAATGAATTCAAAAATCTAAAGGAAAATATCTAAAGACAAAATATTTATTATTTCTTTTCTTTTAATTCTCCAAAATACATCTCTCGAGACCAAAAAACAACCGAACCTAATATACACATAATAATAATAAGCCAAGTGCAAAAGTATATAAGATCGATCGAATAATATCCCGACGTATACATGTGTGAAACAAAAACTCATCTTCCGGTAGCTCCAAATTCATTCCGGCTGTCCAAGTTTTATTCGAACCCTCTGATGTGGAATGGCGAAGGGATGACACCCGAATGGATGTCATCGGAGAACTCTCATACGTGAGCAAAGTTGAAAGAAGAAGAACTTGCTCGACTTGTTCGTGTGATTGAATTTCGAATTGATCACCCGACCCAATCCCATCGCCATGATCGCCACCAAGAAGAAGCGTTAAAATAAAAAGCAAATTCCTCAGTACGGGCATGTAATATTATTTGATTTCTTATCTAATAATAATTATTCCCTTTTGGCTTCCAAGAGGGTCCTGGGGGTGTTATTAGGGCGGGTTTCGTGCAAACTTTTACTTTAATCTTGTCTGTGGTGGGTGGACGTAATCAAATTGTTGAGACGAACAATTTGATTTGAAAATAATACCGATCTGTTCAGCGGATGTTGATTGCTGGCGTTCAAACCGCTTTTTTCTTTGTTTGCGTTTTTTGGATTTAGGGGTCGATTTTTAATAAATTCTAATCGATACCTTAATTATTACTAATTAGAATATTAGTGTCGTCTGCTGCTTTCGTTCGTTTACAAGCGGAGACTAAAATTTCCAAAGGAGACTATAATTTTCAACAGTAGACTAAGATTTCAAAGAAAAACGGAATGATTGACAACTATTGATCACTTTTTGGACGTGGTCACGTGGAAGATACACGAAAATAAAATTACAAAAATGTGGTCATCGCCATGTCAACTTTGGTGTCGCAGCTTTCCATTCTCTCCATGCTGTTTGGCGGGTAAATACTCAGAACAAAAATGGGATGTCTATGGGAGCTTCAATAGCAGAGTTAAACTTGTTCCAAGTTTGTGAATTGTTACTAACTAATGAGTCATTAATTATCCCCTTGTCTATGCATGGTAGTTTGTTTGCACTATATATGTAACCTTTTCCTCTGTGCAGGTTTGAGGCCTGAGCCAGCCATCGTAACAGCAAAGTTTTTCTTGTGCTGGACTTCCAGTCATGTGATTTGATTGTTAACCTCCTGCCATCATCAACAATCACAGTATCATCGCTCAGGTAATAATTTTCGTTACTTTTATAAACCTGCATGTGACCTGCCAGATTTGTTTATGATGCAAGACTTGCATAAATGTAGTGTATTACATTCAAACCTTCAATTCTCCTGTTTAATAACTATTAGGGTATACCCTGGTTTACAACTGTTATTTTCTACTTTTCCTTGCTTAGTATTGTTTCTTTAAATATTTGTCGTATAACTCATTGTTAAAATTTTTTATTTAGATAAACAGTATCCCATTGGAGAAACTACCGATGCCGTCCGAGTTAAGGATCTCTTCAATTCCTCTTCCTTTAAATGCCCTCGTGTACGCCCGTGTACGAATGTGGGTGTATTCACGAGGACACCCTTTACCCTATCCATCCTGGTGGATTCAACTTTGGATGGAGCACTTGTGGATGCCTGGCTGTGGATTTCCAAGGCATAAAGGTAGGACAAATTCATCTCTATTCTTCCTTTTGGACAATTTGGTGGCGTTAATTTTAAATCGTTATGTAGTACGGAGTAGGATTATTCCTGGGCCATGCAGTTGGCTGAAACTTTTTATCTTGTTGTTTTTGTTTTTCTCAGTCAGGGTTTATTAGATCACTCATTTTTGAACGACTGCAGATCAGGCCTGTTTTTGTACATCACAGCTGTGTCTGTGAGTAAACAATCCAATTCATTTGAACTTGAAACACTTGAAGCAAAGTGCAACTTGAACAATTTTTCAACCAAGAAGGGTTTTGCCGCCACACCGGCACCTCCTGGTACGGTAGTATTTTAGTTCCGGTTCACAAATCTTAAAACGCCCTCTATTTCGGCTATGACGAAACAGAGGAATAAAGCAACCACCTGTTGAACTTGACCGAGTGCCGGGCACAACCGGGGGGTGGGTGGGAGAGAGAAACCCTCCGTTTTCACGCGTGTGATTTCGGTAAACGGAGAAGGACACGACTTGAAACGAAAGTCAAAGTAATTTAAATGGTAACACGTGACGTGTAAGTAAGACGTAAGATCTTTCTCCGCCGTTTCCAGGGCATCAATTATATCTCTCTAAACCCGAAAAAGGTCCCGAAACGGACCCAACAATTTTAAGTTTGTTTTGAAATCATAATTATTGGGGGATCCCAGTAATTAAGATTTCTTTCACGGTCAAAAACGAAACTCCGAAAGAAAAAGCTCAGCAACTGTTTATGGCTGAAAATGAGTCTTATTATTTGTTTTGTGCGTAATTGTGTAGAGATTAGCTCAATAATGATTATCTCAAGGGAAAAGAAGAAAAAGTCCCGATTCCCGGATTGCTGTTTATCCCTAAAACATTCAAAGTAGCTCGAGTCTATAATATCCCAGTCAATGACAACTCTCTGGCGTTTCAAATTTCTGTTTCTGAATGGCGTACGTGAAAAAACACACGTCTGCGTATCATTTTGTCATCAATTCATTCCCGATCTAACTAAAAAGGCAATCGAATATACACCCGAAATAAAATTCTAGCTCCGGTCCTTGTATAGAAATGATGTTGATACAACTATTGTTTCGACGTCATTTTTATTTCAAAAGGTTGATATTGTTATTAACTCATTCCATTTCCTGATATATTTTATCGGGTGCTATCGTCAAGTGAGTCTGACGGCTGCCAGTGGCAGAGAGGGAAACGAAAAAAGTTCGAGGGATGAAAAGAATTTTTGGTTTTCGTTTCTCTTTTTTCCTCTGAAATGACCAAATAAAGACTTGAATAATACACCCTCTCTCTCTGGTGTGTGTGTGTATCATCCCCTTCTTTTTCGGTTTGACCCACACACACACACGCTCTTCTTTTTCGTTTTTTGATTGCATTCGAAATTTTCACCCCCTAATCACGCTGCTGGCCTCGGATGCCTTCGTGATAGTATCATCGGCGTCTTCGATCTGATGAAAATACAATCCCGCGGCATTATTCTTCTTCTCTCCCCCCTTTTCTGTCGTATACTGTTCACCCACCACCACCACCAACCACCAGGTATATTTTTATAAGACTATAGTATCATCTAGTCAGTTGGATTCGTTCTTTTTGTTTTATTTTTAACCCCCTTCGGTCTATGGAAATTTTTCTTTCCCCTTTAACTTGAACACGCGTGCACGCTCCGGCCTCCTTGACACATTTCTTTTTCGTTTCACCCCACCACCCCGTTTTAATCAAATGGAAATGGAATCATTGGGTCCATGTGTTTTAATATGTAAATTTTTCATCCCCCGGTAATGAGGGAAGGTGAGAGGGTTAACATTGAATATTAAAATAACACAAATGAAATGAGTTTCTCCGGTTGAGAGAAGAAGAAGAATCAAGAGGGCGTGTCTTGGTGCCCTTCAAAAAATAAAAACAAAAAATAAAAAAATAAAAGAGGAACGAAAAGGAGCGGCCGATCGGTGCGTGTCTCACACGAGGCACACGTGTTGGCACTTAACTCCTTCGTCGTGCAAGGAGAGAGAGAGAAATCCTTCCGCATCGTTCCGGCGCTGTGTGATGAGATGGGAAATCCCCAACAAGAAAACGAAATGTTTTTCGCTCAATTTCAACACCAGGTGACACCAAAGTCTTGGACGTTTTCAAAAAATGTTCCAGGGAGAAGAAGAAGAAGAAGGCGAGTCCCACACGATAAGAACCTTTTTGTTTCCTCTCTCTCTCTCTCTTCATTCCAAAATGGAGAAAGAAATTTGACCTAATTTTCTGGCGTGTTTTTTCTTTCACCATGACGCGCCTGCTGGGGGCCGGTCATGGTGCAAGGGGGGGGGCGGCTATATGGTCGTTTAAGCAGGAGAAGTTAGACACAAAAAATATTCCTGGACAAGTTCACAGATGATGAAATAACCTGGTCAACCTGTGAAATCTAAAACTACCGGGAAAAGAAAAGAGAAAAGAAACGGAAAATGGCGATGAAATTGATGACGACACCCAAAAAATTTGAACGACCCCATCAGCCATCAACCGGATGGGAAATTGAAATCAAGGTAAACGGATCATCATCATATAAGAATATGCCCGTTATCCGATGCACCATGCACGCGAAATGTAATGTGTCCCCACGACGTCACCCGTCGCCAGGCATCGCCGCCGCCGGATACTCCCGATACCTTGGCCGTCGTCGGTGGCGGCGGCGACCGTTCAATTTCAGCCCCATCAGCCATCAGTCCCGAGCCAATAAGACCGGGGGCCGGAAGGAGGGCCCTTCCGGGCGGTTCCGAAGTCCGGATCATATCCACCACAGCAGCCGGGTCGACACATATCTCTTGCGCAACAGGGAAGACAACGCACACAGCACAATTCAGAATTCAAAACAAACCGAACAAAATGTTTTGTTTCAAATCGAAAAATTGAGGTCACCATGACCGTCTGGATGTGGCAAACGACAAAAACAAAAATCAAAAATCGATGAGTTTTTTGTTTTTTTGTTTTATTGACGCGCGTCGAATGTCGGTCGGTCGGTCCGTGAATGGACACACGACGACGACGTCACACAGGCGGTGAAAATCCCGTGAAAGGAGCTGAGCTGGCTTTCTATAAAATAAAAGAGAAAAATCAAGATTTCCCAGCACGCGGAGAGAGAGAGATGGAAAAGCCAAGTCTGCTGTTAGCGTTCGTGACAATGAACTTGAAGGTACAACAACGCGGAAGAAGATAAAAAGACAAATTTTTTTTGTTTGTTTCTTTGCTGGCGACGGCACCACCACCACCGCAAGAATTGCGCGCAAAGGGAAAGAAAATAAAATAAGAAAATGGGGAATTCCGTTGCTGGACAGGAGACGATAGTTGTTGTTGGTGGAAAAATAAAGCGGAAGGACAACCGACGGTCACGACTGCACAATGCAAATCAGCCCCCATCGTAGAGGCCCCCCTAGCTACGTAGTATTATTACAGCTGCTGGGTCGTCGTCGTCATTATTCCCGTAGGTTTTTTGTTTGTTTGTTTCTTTTCTTTTCGGGTACAAGCAAATAAAATTAAAAGTTAAAAGAGAGAAGGTAAAAACCGATGACAAGTCGACAGAAACATAAATCAAGGGAGAAGACCAAATGCCCAGAAAGGATAGGAAATAATAGTATGCCAACGACAATAACAAACGACGACGGAAAAGTACCGCAAGTCGTTTTATTGTGTGGTCCAAGAGAAAACAGGTTGTCCGAAGTTCGTCGACATTTTCTTTTTATTATTTCGTTTTTCACGTGCTCGTGTAAAGCGAAATGGAATTTTTTTTTTATTTTTTGACGAAATTTCAACTTAAAATGATGAAATAATGTGTGTGATTACCAATGACGAATATCTGATAGATAAGCGGGTCACGTAGATCGACAGACAAAAATGGGCGTGAAAGAGAAAATGGTTTGCCAATTTTTATTGAAGATTGCGCAATCCTAAAAAAATACGTTGGCGGGAAAATTTGAAAAAGTTAAATTTTTTTTTTTGAATTTTCAAGCGCGCCAATTTCAAATTCCCCGATGACACAGAACGAGAAATTTCCGGTCAATCTTATTTCTCTTTTAAAGCAAAAGGAGTGCAGTGAGTCAGTAACGCGATCTGATAACTATAGAACTATATACCGTGTGTGTGCCGACTTGGCGGTTGGTTGGGGTTTTTTTTTTCTTCTTCTTTTTTATTTGCCAAAAAACCAAAACACCGCCCAAAGGAGAAAAAAAGGAAAAAATAGTCGTGAATTTTTAGCGATGTGAGAAGCGAAGAATATGGGAGAAGGAAATGGTGGCCAATGATTTCAGAGGTCTGGCGCGCGCAGCTCGGCGTGTAGCGTTGCACTTCTTTTTGGTTTTATTCGGCAGGGGGGAACATTTGCGGGAGTCTGGTTACGCGCGCACATATTGGACCGCGTGATGTGTGTGGGAACTCGGGCGAATCGTACCCTGTTGCTAATGGATATCCAACCCATGTAAAACAAACAGAGAAAAAGAAATTTGTGTCTTGAATTGCCGCGGTCCGGGGGGTGGGCAATCACTACCGGTTTCTCTCGGGAGTGTGTAAACTGACCATTACATCACGAGCGGAACATTATCGGTTCTAGTCCAATCAATTACAACGTACAGTATGTAATAGCCAGCCGAAATGCTTTTTGATTTCGTGTGTATATTTTCGGTTGTTTTTTGTCGTGTATCCATTCCGACCGCCCCACCCACCCAACACGCAGCACGTATAGCTGGGGGGTCACGTGACGCGGAAGGGACGAGACCTCAATTTGATCTACCGACGGGATATTAAAGATTTATTTCAGATTCGAGACGAATTATTTTCGTTGGATTTTCATTCACCGTTTTTCGGGGGGGAATTTGTAAGAAATCTGCAACGTCGCACGTAATTATTTAAAGGGAAATGAATTAAATACATCGGTATGCGTATAGAGTTTTATGCTATGTCATCGGCGTTTTCTAACGGTGCTTTCCTTTTTCCGTCGCTCAACCCTAAAATGAAAAACAAAACAAAAGAAAAATTTAAAAGAAATAAATAAAAATACAAAACTTTTGCATTTTCTCCTTCCCCACTTCTCCGAACTCATAAAACGAATTCGTTTCTTTTTATTATATAAAAACGACGTGCTGAGACGTCGAGTCAGTCGAAGCTTCTCCAACCCATGTTTTGTTTCTAGCATGTTCTCTGCCCCCCTTTTGTCTCGGCCTTTTGATGTTTTTTTGTTCCAGAATGATTGATCGATTTCGTAATCAATTGACACGCGCAGCCCACACGGCTGTAGCTGCCCATTGACCAGATTTTCCAACCTCAATCTATCGGCGCTCTATCTTGTGGAAAACAAAACTTTCATTCAGAAAAATCGCCCAGGACATATCTGAAATGGATCTGCACTTGCGGGGAATTTTAATTCAGTCGATTGAATATTCAAACAAGTGAAACAACAAAAACTGGTTTAATTATTTCAGAGATTTTATGAGAGTTTTATTGTTTTTTCTTTTGGCAATTTTGCGGATGATATCGAATAAAGAAGATGGTCAAAATTTGGTATGCGAACAACGTGATTGGCTGAAGAGCGGCACTCCAGGACCATATTACAACCGCGATTGTAATATGTAAATGGCTTATTGATATTTTATTCGCTTCGTTTTTTCCCGGTCGCATACGAAATGCACCCGAGAAAAAAGCTAACGGATTCACTTTGGGTATTCGCCATGCGCAATGCCTGTGTGGATGGCACCGCCCGTTGTTTGTGTGTGTGGATCAAAATCAAAATGCGGGTTACACAAGCAAACAAACAAACAAAAGCAAAATTGAAATTCAAAGAAAAACAGAAAACATAACGGGACAAGCGATAGATCGGGAGAACAGGCGTGTGGGGTGGCGTGGCGGGAGTGGGGTGGACTTTTTCTTTTCAATTTTTTCTTTTTAAAGATTCGGATTCCTCACCTTTCCCTGCCACCACGCTTTGCAATCCAGTTATTGCGCAGTTGTCTTTTTATTCGAAAAATCTGGATGATGACAGACTTAGCTTGAGACTATAATAATAAATGCCCACGCCCTCCTTTCATTATATGTACTATATAAGAGAAAGATTTAATTCGATTTATTTGCTGCTGCTGCATGTGGCACAGTTGCAAATTTCTTGGACATAAACTGAATGAGGGACTCGCGAAATCTCTCTTTCTTTTGTTTATAGCGTCCCACATTCGTGAGAAAATAAAAATAAAAAAAGATTTTGGCACACACCTGGACTCGATTGTTGTCCCACTAGATTGCGAACAGTAGAGCATAGCCTATAACAATAATAATAATTTTTTCAAAAAGGTACAAGAGTGCACATTTTATTGTTTTTTAAATTGAGGGCGAAAAATAGCAAATGATTGTGTCTGGGAGAGAAAAAAAACTAGAAGAAATTCCAGACGATTTCGGTTGAACTGAAATCAAAATTCTTCCGGTGTCCCGGATATTTTCTCTCGCTTGTGTTTTTTGGTTTTCACTGTTTGGAAACCGAGTGATGTTATGGCGCTGCTGTTTGGTTGGTCGGTCGGTCGGTCGTGTGGTGCAATCTAGGAATGAGAAAAATCCAGGACATGCCCTGCCCGTTTCACGCTGGACCCACGTGAAAAGGACATAACAACCAAAACAAACCGACGACGAGATTTTTTTTTTTTTTCTATACTCCGATTCCGGTCAGCGCGTGGCGGAGGGCCGGGCCAAAGCGACGAAAGTGACGAATAGAAAGAAACGAAACAAACCGATCCTATAATAGTATCTGAGCCAGATATTTCGACTGCATAACGACCGAATAGATATATCTATGTATTACATATGCATATGTATATGTGCATGGCCACATGAGGAGTCCAGCAGCCGACCCCGGCGCTCTCTCTCTTTCCCGAACGTCCAACGGTCAACCAATCAGCCAAAGCCATCGCCAATGTAACGGGTTCTTTTCTTTTGAATTTTCTACACCACCACCACCACCCGTTTGGCTTATCTTCTATCTTCTCCATGATTTTCTCCGGCGGTCAAACAGCGTTGCATTGCACTCGCCAACAGTCCAACAGAGAGAGAGAGAGAGACGGGCAACAACAACCAAACAAAAACAAAGCCCAACCTAAAAAAGGCGGACCGGTTGACCGGCGTCTATTGTGTGCGCGGGAGCCGGGCATGATGTTATATAGCTCGCAGACTTTCGCTTCTTTTCGCGGAATAATAATGATACGTACGCAAACCAATCACGAGCTCTCTTATATATATTTCTATCTGTATTGCCAACTTGATTGTCGTATTATTATTCGAATGCGATTTCTACACAGCACATTTCGCCACAGCATTTCGCGCGGGTTTGAACAGGAAAATTTCTTTTCTGCCAACTGGCGAAATGCAATTGATAAGTATGTGTGGCATCTTCTTCTTCTCTCTTTATTTAAATGGCGATCGCCTCATCGGTGCCAGCAGCCCGAAAACGGTAGGAGTTTTGTGTTGTTGACACACTTCAAAACTGCGCCAAAGGGACTCATTTAATTTTGATATTTTCTTTTGAGAGGGGGGTACCAAATAAAATTTTTATTATTATTGATTATTTGGTCCTGTTTGGCTGTTTAAGACAGGGTTTTTTCAACCACAAAAAAATGGGGCGGCATTTTTTATTTAGAAGGGGAATAATTATGGCGCCAGGTACAAAACACACAGACGCCAATCGATTTGAGGCGCACGCCAAACAATCGCATCAAAAAGATACGTCCACAGAGCAAATATGTGTTCTTTAGACAGCCCTGCCAGTCCCCACAGGTATTCTAAATGAATTGCACATTTTCGGTGGCTGATGCGCTATCTAGTCGAAAAGGACGTATGGCTCTGTGTAGGTATAATAAAAAATATGAGGGGGGGTAACACTCAAAAAAACAACCTGGTCTTTAAGGAGCAGCCCAGTTTGAATTGTATAACGTTTATCTGTGTGTTTGACTTTGGGACGGTATAAAAGAAAAACAGGAAAATCTATTCATTCGAAATAGGGGAGTTTTATTTTCTGGTTATTGGAGGTTTGGGATTTCCCCGCGTCCCTTACCGCAAGTTTACTTTTCATTTTTAATAGTTTGTTTAAAGAAAATTGAATTATTCTTTTTTTTTTTTTTTTTGACGTAGAGATGACCGAGTATGACGTCAATCAGTTGAAACACAGATCCGGGATTCTAAAAAGTTCACGGCCATCCCTTGTTTTTATTCATATTTTTTTTTCTCGTTCCTGTGGGCTGAGCTATTTAGACCTTTTTATTTTCCAGTCTAACCCGATGCGATGCACCTGTTGCTGACGCGTTTGGCCGTCATTTTTATTTCACTCCGTTTTGTTTCCGTTCAATATGGCGGGACTGGCAGCCGTGTTAGGCGGGGAGAGTATCCGTGATGGAAAAGATATCTACGGTCGATTCAAATATTCCATTGGCCACATTTCTTGTTCTCCTCTCCATTTTCCAGTAGTTAGTCTACATTACTCGGCAGAATTTCAGGCGTTGACGTATGTCTATTGGTGTCAGTGTCGAATGATCATAGAGAGCCCAGCTGTTCAAACAACACATTTCTCGTCACCTATGCGACTCACACATGTGGCAGGGTCGCACGAAAAAAACTTCACCCGGATATACTAGTCACACACACACCTTTTTCCAACGTAAAAATAATTCGAACTTGGAATTGAAACAGTCGAAACGGCAGGTGTTTTTACTCTCTCCTTTCCCATTTGTCGCGCAAACTGCGTGGCAGTTAATCAAAATAAATTTCATCAGAACTGTAATATGTGTCAATATCTAAATATTGACAGTAGATAGGCGCTCTATAAGTTCAAGTGCGACAGGTGTTGTTGGCCGAGCCGGCAGTTTTCAATGTTAATCGATACATAGTTGGCCACCTTTTTGTTATTCATGAACCAGAATATGTCGGCCAGGGCTGTATTGACACTAGTTTTATTTTCGTTTGTTCATCTGTTTCAAATTGGCCGCCCATTCACTTTTTTTTTCGGGTGGGAGGCGTGAGCGCATATAGCGGGATCGAGTGGCCGCTGACGTCAAGTCACGTGAGAGTGCGTAGAGGAAAGAGAGAGGAATCGAACCGACAACAGGTAGAAGAAGAAAAAAAGGAATTTTTTCGGTTTTCAGGACGAGAATAAAAAGGGGAAGTTTTTTCTTCTTCTTCTTCTTCTTTTTCCAACGTGAAAAAGAAGGAGGTCTAAGAAAAAAGGGAGGGATATATAGAGAAGAAGAGGAATATAAAAAAGAAAAAAAAAAGATAAAAAAGAAAAAGAAGAAGATGATAAAAGAAGAAGACCTTGGCCTTGACCAGAAAACCGAAAAAATACCAAAAATAAAATAGAAAATAGAAAATGAAAATCCCCTTATAGCTTGTTTGTCGTTCCAACTGATTCGACTCTACATATTCAACGGTTTTTTCTTTACTATTGCCCGGTTTATATTTAGACTTACTACTACTACTACGACTACTACAATTGACTGGACTTAATTACGTGTTACCTGTACAATCTAAACTGTACATGTTTGAAGGGAATCGAGGGCGGAGCTTGAGATTTTGGGTCCGTTGCGGGGCAACAGTTTGAACCTGTTGATTGGTCGTTGATTACGTGAGAGAGAGAGAAAGAAAAAACAAAAATGTTGAAGAAGAGTTTCACTTTTTCATTGATGCGGATCGCAACGAATATAGCAGCAGCCTAACCCCCGGCCAAAAACAGCCACCGGTTCTCTAATTTGTGTTTATTTATGTACACCTGAAGGCTATGTAATATAATCAGAATAAGTGCAAGAAAAAAAGTAATAATCAATCAAATCATTAAGAAGATGGCTTATAAGAAAACAAGTCTAACGGAGAAGTTGGGATTGTCAACTCGAGTTGTTGCGTCATATGACTTGACTAAAATCTCAGCCCCGGCGACCGACCGACCGACCGACACAAGAAGAGGAGAAAAAAAAATCAGAAGTGGGCGGAGTTAAACACTGTCCATACAAACACACAGAGAGAGAGAGAGCAGAGCAAAGCGGTTCGCGACTTTCTTTTAGGAAAGAAAAAAAAAAGTTTTTAATAAAAAGAAATAAAATAAAAATCTTTCAATGACGCAGAAACAAAATTCCAAAATTTAGCGGAAATCTTTTTTGGGGTTTTTTTTCATGAAAAATTCAATTAGATAATTCAGACGAGTTATTGTGTGTCACGTCATAGTCTGGTTATATAAGCAGTCTCAGCGCAGCATTGTATGTATATACTACTATAACTCTACTAGACTACTACATAGAGCGCAAGAGTGTTGTATAGCCTCCTCCCATCTCGTTCCCTCCCCCTTCCTTAATAACAAATTTTTTCTTTTTCTTTTTTTATTCTTTTTGGTTCTTTCCTTCTCCGAGAGTCCGTCAGTTGCTGCCCGCCCCGCGCTCCGCGCTCTTATAAATCGCGCCAACCGCTAGAACCGGGTCCACAGTCGTCGGCGAACCGTACACCAGTTCCCACTTCACCTTTTTCCCCCACCACCACCAACCACCACCACCACCACCGCCTCTCTCTCATCAGTTGAGGAAGACCCCGAAACACACACACCAAAGTCCCTTCCGACACAATAACAACAAATCCCCCCATCCGCAGAATTTTTTGAGAATCCAAAAAACTTCCCACTAGTCCTGCAACAACAACTCAGTTGTCTGTCCCAATTTTATTTGTCCCGCGACGAAAAATCTAAGTCCAAATTTTAATTCGTTCATCTCGTCCCTGCGGTTTGTTGAAACATTTCCGTTTGTGACGAGAACCGCGCCGTTGCCCAGCTCCCTCCCCGCAGTAAAAATACAACAACAACAACAAGAACAACCCGTAAGAAAAATGGAGCTGTTGACTGTCGAGAGCTCGTCTTTTTCATCGGCTTCGCTGGTCGGTGGTTTCAGCGTTGGACAAATTGGCGCCGTCTTCGTGTCGGCCACCACCGTCCTCCTGACCACATTGGCCGCCCTGACGTTCACGCTCGTCTGGCTCAACGGGCGCAAGAACGGCCCCCCGCAAATGGCCGACTCACTCTTCTTCCGCATCAAGAGCAAAGCCCAGCGATTGGTCCGCTCTCACCTGGCCAAATCGTCGGCCGCTAAAGCCTCTGCTGCTGTTCCTGTCGTTACGGCCGCCACAAGTGGCACGACGGTTGTCGCCAAGCCGTGGAGTCCGCCGCCCGGCCCGGTCGGCTGGCCCGTCATCGGCTCGCTCCACTTGCTGGGCCAGTACGAGGTCCCGTTCGAGGCTTTCTCTGAGCTCAGCAAAATCTACGGCGACATTTTCAGCATTACCTTGGGCTCGACGCCGTGCGTCGTCGTCAACAGTTTCAAGCTCATCAAGGAGGTGCTCATCACCAAGGGCCCCCACTTTGGCGGACGGCCCAACTTTATCCGCTACGACATTCTCTTCGGCGGCGATCGCGACAATTGTAAGTCTCATCATTTGATTATTTTCATTTTCATTTCCTCATAAAAATCAAATCGAATAGAGGTGGGGCTATTTTTAGACTTGTTCCTACGGTTAAAACGACCCCTGGGCTTTTGTAATCATTAGCAACTGGCAACAAGTGTCTAAAAATAAATCAGCAAAGGGGGGAAATCGAATTTTGAGGAAGAACGAGAGATTTTTTGTGCTGCATCATTATTACGTTTTTTAAAAAGATAATGACTCAATTCTATTGGGGTTTGGCCGATATATTTCGAGGTCGGGCTACAGGTGTAATTAAATATGATACATTTTTTTTTTCTCGGTGGGGTAAAAATTGGGGAATTTGTATTTCAGTCCAACCCCTATGTGCCCCCTAGAAAATGTGTCTGTCATTGGGTCTACGTGGGTGCCAATGTAAAAAAAAAAAAATGGCAAGGCCCAGAAATAATTGCGCAATTTCCGATCGTTCCCTGAGCTGTACAAATATATTCCGGGGCAACATGTAGTAGAGAATTGTAGGAAACGTTGCTGCAAAAACGTATTTCTCATGTATGCACAAATAATAACGATGCATGTGGGGCCCAGCACTTAAAAAAAAATATGACGAAAATGCACATGAGGGGATATGTATGAAGCAGAGTTAATTGCGAGTGCCAACGAAAATGAATCACAAACGTCCACCTTCCGTTGTGTGTGTTGGGCAGTTCAACAGGTGCGCAAAAGTCATAATATTTTTCCAGAACATATATATAAGTACACACACACAGTTGGTTTTTGTAATTATAGTTTTAGCTCTAGCGCGAGCGTTATGATGTAGAAAAATACGGTCGACAAAATTCGCTTGGGGATTTTATTTTCTGTAATGCTAATTGAATTTTTCCCCTTAACGTAAAAAAAAAAAACTTTCAATTTGGGAATTGGAAAAAAAAATTTGTGTGACAAAAATTTTCGTTTTCTTTGGCGACGTTTGAAATCCAATCGGAAGAATTCGAGGGTTATATAGTGGGAAAAAGGTATCTAGAGAAGGAGATTCGTTATATTTCTTTTCAAGGTTTCGGTCAGTCTGTTTCCCAGGGCCGACCCTGACCTTGATTTTCACTCTAGATGTTACTGTATATAGTCGAAAGCTTTCCACTAGCAGAGAGAGAGAGAGAGAGAGAGCGATACACCTGTTGTATAGACACACACACCCGACTCTACTACGACGGGCGCTTATTGTGTGACGCAAATGGAGAAAAGTATTATATCTGTAATAAGGAAATGACCATCGTTCTAACTCTAGGGAGGGGTCGTCTATATTAATTCAAAATCCCGCCGACTTGGCAGTTGGGAAAAATTACCAGTTTTCCGCTTTCCAAGTATTCCGAAAACAAAAATATATTCCAGTCAATGCCAATATTCCTAAAGAGATGATAGAAATGTTCCAATGTCTAGCGGCACAAAATGACCAGTCGTCTGAGCGAATTCAAAATAATTGACGTGTGCGTGTTATTTTTTTTTCTTCTTCTTTAGCACTGGCCCTGTGCGATTGGTCGTACCTGCAGAGAGATCGCCGTTCGATCGCCCGCCACTGGTGCCACCCGCGCGTCGATTCGATGCAGTTCGACACTCTCAGCCGCGTCCTGACGTCCGAAAGCGACTTGATGGTCAACGAATTGTCGCTCATGACGGCGGCGGCGGCCGGCAAAGGCATCGACTTGAAGACGACGATGATGACCATGTGCGCCAACGTCTTCACCCACTACATGTGCAGCACCCGCTTCGATTACAACAACAAGGAATTCGGCAAAGTCGTCCGTCTCTTTGACCAGATTTTCTGGGACATCAACCAGGGCTACGCTGTCGATTTCCTGCCCTGGCTCATGCCCGTCTACCGCCGCCACATGCAGCAGCTCAAGTCGTGGGGCACGGACATCCGCCAGTTCATCGTCAAGACCATCATCGACGAGCACCGATCCACCATGGACGTCAACAACCCCAGAGATTTCACCGACGTCCTCCTCAGCCAACTGGGAAATGAGAAGAACAACGGCGAAGATGTCCAGGCTGCCGATCACAACGACAACGAAAAGCAACTCGACTGGAATCACGTTCTCTACGAGCTGGAAGACTTTCTCGGCGGACACTCGGCTATCGGCAATTTGCTGATGAGGGCCGTCGGCGAGCTCTGCTCCAGCCCTCACGTCATGGCCAACATCCAGGAGGAGATCCGCAAAGTCACCTGCGATAATTCACGACCCGTCGTCCTGGAAGATCGGCCCAGCATGCCCTACACGGAAGCCACCATCCTGGAAACGTTGAGATTGTCTTCGTCGCCCATTGTCCCCCACGTCGCCATGCAAAACACATCCGTCGCCGGTAAATATTTTTGACAAAAATAATCTCATTTGAATAGAACCAATCATCATCTTTCGAATATACTGATCTAATTGTTTCTCTTTTTCTCATTTTTATTTAAAGGTTACGACGTTCAAGAAGGCACGATGGTATTCCTCAACAACTACGAGCTGAACATCAGTCCAGACTACTGGGGCGACCAGGCTCTGACGTTCGATCCTGCGCGGTTCCTCATCCAGGGCAAAATCGTCAAACCGGAATATTTCATTCCGTTCAGCACTGGCAAACGAGCCTGCATGGGTTACCGGCTGGTCCAGCACGTCAGTTTCGTCACACTCGCCACTTTGCTTCAGAATTTCGACGTCTCAGCCTCAGAGGATGTCATCCACCTACCCAAAGCTTGCGTCGCCGTACCACCCGATGCCTTCCGCGTCGTCCTAACGCCCCGACCCTCAGCGCCGGCGTCTTATTGAAAATCATCCGCATTATTATTCATTTTTTAAAAAAAGAAAAACGTCGACCTCAGGCAACAACAACATTAACACAACAACAACACCTCGACGACACACACACACACATCAGCAATAACCCAAAAACCAAAATTGATTGAGACCCTTCGTTTCCATTCTCGCTATGACCCCACCCAAAACATCGTCAAATCGATCTCAACGATGAGAACATTTTAATTCATTAAAATAGGGGGAAAGAGGAGGTGTTAAAAGAGATGGGGGGGTTTCTCATTAAAAAAAAAATTACGTCATCATCATTCATCATTTAAGTTATTTTCTTGCAGATGACTTATAATTATTATTATTATTTTGAAAAAGATAAAAGAAGCGAAGATTTTTTTTCCTTTCTTCTCCCCCCCTTGTTTGTTATTTCGATTGGTTGGTTGGTCGGTTGGTACATGTAAACTTTTCTATATAATTAATTTTTTTTTTCTGAAAGGGGGGAGAAGGGGGGCTCTATACTCCTGAATTGCGAATGTGTTTTTAGTTTTTGTTTGTTTGAGAAATTCTTTCGGGGATTCGCATAAATTGTAAATTTCTTTCTCCTGGGGTGCGATTGAATGTTTTTTATTTGATTCATGCGTGCGATGTATAACTGCGAGTGCGAGTGTTTTTGATCATTTTCCTTGTTTCCTCTTTTAAATGTCGACCGTGTGTTTGTTTGAAATCTTTTGCATTCGTCAAAAAAACGATTTTATTGAGCTTTTTAATTTTTGAAGAGAAATTGCATTCCCTTTTGTTTGAATGAAAATACGGGATTTGTGAGACGAGAGTGACACCCTCCCCAACCGACCAGCAAAGAGAATAACGATAATAATTATCTTTTTTTAAAAAAAAAGGAAAGTAAAATTCCAGATTTGACTTTATAGATGCTTATATTCCGTCCTTTTATATCATCTGCTAGCTGCTGCTGCTGCTGACGGCAAAACAATTACTACAAGCCTATATTCTACCTAGCATTTTTATATTATGTCTGTTTTTTAAAAGATATAATTAATAATCCCACCGCTCGATCGCTCTCTCGGCTCTTCCCTCCTCCATATCATTTTCAGATTGCTGTAAACATATACATATTATTATTATTGCTATGGAAAATTGTAAAACATTGACATGTGTGTCTGTATTTCTTCTCGTGTTTTTGGTGGGCGAAATGGATTGGAGGGAATTTGAAAATTTCTATCAATGACTGGAAAACCCCTGAAGATGAGAAAGGGGAGTCGAAAAACAAAAATTCTTGAAAAATTTTGAAATTATTATGCAAATAACAACAGCAGCAGCACAACAAATTCCCGGTGAATACCTTCGTCTGTCTGAAAATAATACAAAATTTTGTATATTTGATATCTCTTGTTTTTTGTTTGTTCACTTTCCAATAATATTATTATTCCCTCTTGGAAGACAAGAGGGTCCTGGTTGTTATTAGGGCGGGTTTTCAGTCTTTCTGCAGGTTTCATGATGCAATTGGGATCTTGTCCATCCCGATTTGGAGTTTAAGGGGGGAGTTTGATTTTTTCTCATTTCTAATTTCTATCGATATATCGTATTTCGTAAGCATGCTGATTAGAAGAAAATTGGACAAGTGTCGTCTGCTTGCGTCTAGTCAGTTTAGTTTAAAATTTCGAAGAAGTCAGTTACAAAGTTCCAGATTTATATTCTTATAGATTTATTTGTTTTAGATAACCGTCATACTCCATGCTGTGTAGTCTCTGGTAGCGGGTAAACAAAACTTAATACAAATAAAATTATTGTGGGAGCTATAGAAGAGTTAAACCTGTTCCAGTGAAATGTTATTACTTCTAAAAACTAGCATTTATCATGCGATTGCCCTGTCAATGCATGGAAGTTACTATATAGCCTTTTTCTCTTTTGCAGATTTGATGCCAGAGCCAGCCATCATAACCACACAATATGCAAATTTGGCTTGTGCAGGTGTCAACCAGCAGCAACAGTTTCAGGATCATCGCTTGGGTGATTTCCTTTACTTTTATTGACCTGTGACCTACTAGATATATTTTAATGCTGCATTACCTGCATCAATGCAGTGTATTACATGTGAACCTTTCATTCTCCCATTTATTAACAATTAGGGTATATACCCAGTGTCTCATTTTCAACTTTTCTGACTTGTTGTTATTCTGTCAATAATTATTCGTAACCCATTTTCTATTTTTATTTAGATAAACAGCATCCCATTGCATTGGAATGCAATCGAATGCATTGTCAATCGAGTTACAGATCTCTCTTTTTCAACTTTCTTAAATGTCCTCGTGTACGCCCATGTGAATGTGGGGTGTATTCACGAAGACACTCTTTTACCCTATGGTGTAATTTGACTCTTCAGCGGATGGATGGAGCAGCTGACGTAGATGCCTGGCTGTATTTCCCAAGCATAAAGGTAGGACCAAATTAATCTCTATTCTTCCTTTTGGACAATTTTTGGTGGTTTTGATTGTAAATCGTTAAATAGGACGGAATGCGATTATTCCTCAGCTAGGCGGTTGTCTGCAACTGTATTCTCTCTCGTTTTTTTTTTGTTTTTTTCTCAGTCAGGGTTCACTAAAAATAACTCATTTGTCGAAAGACTGCAGATCAGGCATGTTTTTGTACCTCACAACTTTTTTATTATTTGAACACTTGAAGCAAAGTGCAACAAGACAATTTTTTGACCAAGAGGGACCTGCCACCCCACCGGCACTTCCTCGTTATATCCCAATCATTTTCCAAATAGAAATTCAATTTGTACATAAAGAGGAAAACAAAAATCCGACTTGAAAATTTACTGCTCAATAAAATAATAATCATCATTAAAAACAAAAAAACAATATTGATTTTATTTTGCGCATTCTTTCGAATATTGCGCGCAGCAGCGTGTTATAGTCGTTGGGAACTGTAATCCAGTCCGCGCGCGCAATCCTAGACATTTTGTATCATTGGCGGTTAGCTGCTTCCTCCCCCCCGCTGTATAACACGACACTTTCGCGACTCACGTTTACAACCAAAAGTCTTTCCGGGTTCTGGTCTTTGGTTCCTTTTCCTTGTAATATTGTACAGCGCCGTTTCCACGGTCTTGGCGATCCGAATGAAATTCCTTCCTCATCCTTACACGGGTATGTGCGCACGGTTTGCAGCTCCCGGGCTTTATCTATTGATTCTTCTTTTCTTTTGACGGTAGAGTTAATTCATAATGTAAGACGAGCTATAGACAGTCGTACTATATATACCTAGTCAAATATGGCCTTGATTGAAACTGGCAATTGTTCAGCGCGCTAATGCCCACCGAAATCAAATAATTGGCGGTTTATTCAAATTCAATTGCCCTTTTTTTTCAAGGGTTAATTGATATTTTAAAAAAAGATCCGACAAGTATTTCGAAAGATTCTAGTTGTAAATGTCCGATGAGTCGCGCAACAGTTGCTATTTCACTTTGGTTTTCTTAGATCCTGTACTAATCTCGATCTGTCATCAGGAGCCAGTCGGTGCCTGAAGCCACTGAAGGCCTTCCAGTTTAACTAGTGACTTTCGTTTCTCTTGTTCTATTCTTCAATCAATGCTACGTTATAGGCGATTATCGCTTGGTGGTTGCTCCGGACTTTGATTAGGAGATGATGCAACTGACGAAATCCAAGTGTACATTCTATATACTACACCCAATTACCTTGCCAAAGTCTCATGGCGACCATCAGTCGATAAAGGCGTTGCTATATAGTTTTACCTTTTTCCCATCAACGTCAAGCACCGCGCAAAGGGATTCGACATTTTTAATGGGTTATATTATCCTCGATATAATTACGCAGTCTGGGTAACGTGAGCAAAGGAGTGTGTAAAGCCAACAGATCTAAATGTTTTGACATTTTAATTCAATCATTTGGTCACTGACTCTCCCTCTCTCTAATTTAAAACGTTGCCGGGCACTTGAACTTTTTGATATCGCTCTTGTATTTCACAATCGCTATATTTATTTATACTACATGTTGCAGTCTAGAGTTCATGACCGAGACTTAATAGCCCATATATACTGAACTCTCGTCGTCTCATTAATTACAGACTACGCAAAATGAAATAATGATACATTTGCATATGAACAATCGGAGGCTGTCTGGATAGAGTGAGAAGGCCAAGGCTCTCTATACGGTCTAATAATGCCTCTACTGATATTTCATGACTTGATTTACAACGATATGAACCCTCTTTTTTTCTTGTTTTTAAATAAGTGTATAGCGTATCTTACGTTTCACAACAGATGAGAGAGACGGTAGTTACACCTCAGTTCATCAGCCGATGATTATAACTATAATAAATATGATCGTCTGACCATTGGATGCTGACTATAATAGATCTGGGATTTCTCCAACATGTGTATCATAGGGTCTGTAGTACACACACCTACTGATATTACACGAAGAATTATAACTGTATAAGGTTATACGGTGTCTAATGATTTGTGTCCGGTCATTAGCCCAGCATGGATCTTTTGATGATTTGCGGCCTCTCTATATCTTGTTGTGTCTATGATGGTCGATGATTGTCTTTCACACATGGGAATATAACTAATAGTTCACATCGTTGAGAACGATGACTTGCAGTAATATATTTCAATATGTCTATTAGTTGTACCCGCTCCAATTACATAACCAAAGACGTTTTCTAAAGAAAAAAATAATGGGCTGAATATAGTAATGGCAGCTGCATTATAAGACTGTGTGGGGGGAGGGGGGTTATTCGATTGCGAAATTCTACCTGCCGAATCTTTTAAAAGAAAATTGACTTTACATAAGTTGCACTGGTCTATGTACTCCATGCCCTTCCTCATTGTCTGTATTCACCAAGGATTTGCGCTGTTTACACTGAACTTGCTGCACTGCGATACCATATACGGACAGGGGAGACTCCCAGGCTACGTCGGCCAGCTTCGCCATTGTGCAAGATTGAAACCTGTCGTCTCCTGTCCACTCTGTTCCTCTTTAAAACGCTTCCCGGAACGTCTCCTGCTGTGTCTTACCTGCTGTTGTAAAAAGTCACCCACCGCTATATCCCATTGATGACACTATACACTCTACTTTTCAAGTGACGCCAACCCTATGTTAGGTGCGCACACCCCGTCCGGACCTTGCTGCCAGGTTCTACATACTGGAAACATTTCAGGTTGCCCCCACCACGACCGCCAAAAAAAAAATTGTCTTATTTTTTTTATTACCTTTTTCATTTTGACGTTTTCTCGGAGAAAGGGAACCTCTGGAGAAAAACCCATGGGTTAAGAGAACCTGCCTATAGAGCTTGGATGGGTCCAGCACGCCATCCACAGGAGTTTCTTTAGCTTTTTTTTTTTTAAATGATTTTATGTCTACATGACTGTGCGTATGAGTATTATTTATATAATCGTATGCGCCTAATTCGATGAATCACTTTCGCGGAAAAAATGGGTTTAACTCTCTACGGTGCTGACAGCCCCATTTATTCAAAGTTGATGCCTCCGATACCCATATACTTAGATATATATAACAGAGGCGCAACGTCGTACGTGAAAGAGGCGCACCTGCCTAAAGACGAACTGCGTTTTTATCTAGAAATTAGATCATGTTGCCGACCCCTTTTGGGCCTCTCCTTTGAAATTGATCCTCCCCATACTTTGGGGGTCTTTAATATCCAACAAAAAAAGACCCCACAAAGATGGAGGAATAAGTGCGTCTTTTTATAATTTTTCTGGTTAACTTCGGATTTTTATGCTTAAACTAGTTGTATTACATGTGTTACGTTTTTCTTCGTATTGGGGAAGGGGGCTATGGGGGGGGGTGGCATCGCGCGTTGAAAGTGGTGGGCTTATTATTCTCTCAAAGTTCAACGCTCACAAATATTTCTCTCACAAATGCGCCATATCTGGGTATAATAATAGAAAACGCAATTCTCCGTTCAACGTAACACAAAGGATAAATAAGGGCTGTAAGTTCAACATTGTTTTCGGGGGGAAAAGTTAAGCCCAAGGACGATATAGTCAACAACCTGCCGGGCTTCCTTGTACTAATAATCACGCCAAATAATCTGTATATCCTTTTGGAATCTGTCCAGCAACGCGTTCTCATGCACGGCCACGTGACTTTCTGATCTCAATTACGGTCGACGACTTGTATCGATTCATTATAAAACCCGATCGACTGAACGAAAAAAAAAAAAGAAAAACAAATTAAAAAACGTGGTTCGTTTCTATAGAAATTTTATTTCTCGGAATGAACTCATTTGACTGAGCTGCTGTTGTGTGTGTGTATCTGTTTGACTTCTTTTTGGGGCTTGGCTTCACGGCATTTCTATTGCCAGTATTTATTTTCGCACAACTAACCGGCCAATAACCCCCCACACAACTTTTTATTTTTATTTATTGATTTATTTTCGGTTGAGGGGTGGTTTGATAGCGAATTTATTTTTAGGGTTGGCCCTGTTGGAGTTCATTCAATTTCGTCGAATCAATGCCGACGCGGAATGGAGAGGGGTGTGTGTATGTGTTGAATGTTATATTGGCACAAGATGAGGAAGAAGTTGAACGTGAACAGCAGACCTTTCACTGTCACGTGTCACGTGTATGTCCCGCGTGAGACGCACGATTCGCACGACAAACGTGTCGAGTTGGCCTCAACTACAGCCAGTTCAATATACCTTTCTATATGTATATTTGTGTGCTGGGGACGATTTCGATTGGGATCGTGGGGGCCTCTCCATTTCGATCTCCAAGGTAGCGGAGGAGTGATATGAATTATTAACAGTTGACTAAGCGCATCGCTGTTGCAGTCGACTCCAACACGACGATTCCCGAAAGTTGATTGGGAAATGAGATATACAGAATTCGGTCGAATTTTCCCGAATAACGTCTCACCACCATCAGCCAAACAGCCAAAAATGGCCAGAGAAAAAGCAACGCGAGTCAAACAGTCTAGAATAGGGAATCCTTATTCTGTCTGTCATCTGCTATTATCTTTCGCCGGAGATCCGTAATCACGCTCGGCTGGAGCCGATGGAGGTCATCATGTTACAAGTTCAAAAGAATAAGGCAATCTTCTCCTCCAACCACACAAATAACAATGGTGTCAAACACACGTGTCGCCGTGCTCACGTGTTCTGACGTGAGTTGGACATGTGACCGCCGCCGTCGCCGAGAAATTTGCATCGACAACTTCCCGCCGCCTTTGTATAGATCATATACACGCATAGAAGAAAAGTGTGTGATGTCAAAACAGGTCTGGAAAGCATTTCCCAAACAATGTGTGTGTGCGTTAGCTATCACCAAGTTCGTTGATTTGTTCTAGGCGATCACGTGTACGAAACGAGACTGCCTGGGCTACATCTGCATAACACAAATCGAGACTCAATAACGATGCGATGCCAAGACTGCTGCTGCGGTGAGGGCAAGAGCCGAGCAGGATCAGCGACCTGATTGCACACATTTACTATTTTTTGTTTTTGTTTTTAGTGAAATGTGAGCTGTGGAAATTTCTATTTTCCGGAAAAGGGGAAATCAATATCAGGGCGCTGACTTTTTCTTCTTCACCACTTTTGGGTGTTCCAGCAATCGTGTCGTATTCTCACGGGGTATACACAACATCCACGTGATCGCTCGAATGTTTTCTTGTTTTTTTTTGATTCGCTTATCCTTCTCTCGGTGACGGAGCAATGAACGATTAGATTTGGTTCTTCTATTGCGGGTGACATCGTGAATATTTAATGAAATGGAGGGGAGGATAGAACTCACGGGAGTTGAGAGATGGGTGCGGTCGCAGGAGGACAACCACAAGGTTTTCTTGATTTCCGTAAAAACTGGTCTATATTTGATGGGCGATGTGCAAATGAAAACAGTTTTGAAAAACAAAAGTTTGAGATGGATGGTCATTTATTAAGCTGCCTGGGAACGTGACTACACTCACGGAGTTTACGGCATCGAAATTTGACGCAGTGGGTTGTTCACCTTGGTTTCCTTTAATTTATGCGGCGTGAATATTATGAAACACCCGACGGTGAACAAAATGAGCATTTCCCATCCAAATAAAGGAAAATGAGATTGTGGTGACGTGATTCACTGATGATCGAATATATAAGCTTTCCACTTTATGGAAAGCAAACTTTCTTCTGTCCATAACTTTAATAACTGGGTTCAATCGAGTTCAATTCATTTTCCAAGTAATCGACACGTTATCAAATAAAATTTGAATTACATAGACCTATAAAAGATGAAACAGTAGAAGTAATAAAAATGAACGAAAATTAGAATTCGATTGTAAGTTGAATTATTTTATCCTATATTATTTGACGTTCGAATGTCAGTCCTTTCACCCTCGCCCTCATCTCTGCTGTGTCATATGTGGTCATT
Organism: Daphnia pulex; assembly: GCF_021134715.1. Taxonomy (NCBI): domain Eukaryota; kingdom Metazoa; phylum Arthropoda; class Branchiopoda; order Diplostraca; family Daphniidae; genus Daphnia; species Daphnia pulex. Next base: position 9,478,434 of record NC_060023.1, on the reverse strand, counting down.
ACACCGGTCACAAATTTCGTTTCTTTCACTTTGTCAGCAGCAGCAGCAGCAGCAGCGCACGCCGACTCGACGTGACAGTGGTGCTGTCACGTGTCTCACGTGACCGACCCACGTGAATCAATCGTCGCGCCGGGACAAATAACAAAAAAAGAATAGGAAAAAAGAAAAACAAGTTGCATAGCGCAGCTTGACGTGGATAAAAGATGACTATAACCACTTTTGGGAATAATTATAAAGACAAACCAAAAAAAGGAAAAAAGCGAGAAGGAATTGTAAGAGCTGCTGCTGCTGCTCCCGCCCGATCAAGGCAAAAACGGGTAGACCGATCGTCCGCGCGTGCTTCTTATTCAAATTTTTACACATGTCTGCATACACTATAGTAGCTATAGCACTATATATATTCGACAAACTGACATTTTTTTTTTTTTTTTTTTGCTCTTCTCCCTTTTCCAGACTCTCTACTAGTATATATAGAGAGTGAAAACGTGTGCGCAGCGATTTATTTATTCACGGTGGGGGGGCCGTGAGGATTCCCGTCTGCTCCCTCCCTCGCTATCTCTTCACTATATTTCAAATGAATCAGAGTCTTAGCTGTCCATTTTTATCTATTAACCTTGATTATCATTCCATTATAACATTTCTTTTTCGTTTATTTTTTCTTTCTTTTTCTTATATGTACACCCAAACAGTCCCGTATAGCAACACCGGAGTTGTAGTCAGTCCTACATATTAGCTGATTGCTGACTGGCTGGTTGGCTGGACCATACATTTGGGTACGCGCGCGGTTGCGCCGCTTTTTTCTTGTTTTATTTTTATTTTATTTTCATAAAACTAACTGCTTTGCTGCCTTGTGTTACCAAGGCCTTGTCTCAACTCTACAAGATAGCAGTTGCATGTGCTGCTTGATGCCGGACCTAAAATAGCCCGTGTCCTCTACCATAGCGACCTTGTCTGCAGTATATTTCTTTGACTGTTCCAGCACACGTGAAGACGAAGAGGAATCCCGCCATTTCGTCGTAATTATCAATTCAATAGGGTCTAGACCAGACGCAAACAAATATGGATGCGCTATTATTATATATTAATTCCCTTATTATTATTCCAACTGGTTAGTAGTATAATATACAAGTTACTATTTCCGTCTTTAATTAAAAGGTGCCTTTTGGCTTCTTTCGGTTGTATAGGTTTGGCCTTGCGTACAGATTGCCATTTTTGGCCAATCAGCAATCCCATGCGCTGCCCATATACCGCCTCTCTGTCTACATCATTTCGATGGAATAACCCGTTCGCTTGCCATTATGTAGAGTGGATATCACCGCAGACACGTATTGACGCGAAATTTCGAATAGAACTTGACCCTATTTCGCTTTGAAAGACTGGGTCAAAATCGCTCGTCAAGGTCCCTCAATCAATTGCATGTGATCGGTGTACCCTCAATTCGATCGAATCGTCCGATTTCAATGTCAGAATACTTGCGCATCCCATACAACCTATTTAATTTATAGACTCTAATTGAATCACTGCGGATGACGAGAGGAAAGAGACCTACATAAATTCGATCTGTGAAGACAGTCAGTTGCCGAAGAAGAAAAATCCAAGATTGGATCAGGTCAGGTTTCTGAACTTCTCGGAAACCTCTCGTCATTTGATTTAAAATCGGGTCACGAGTTCATTGTTCGGGATCTCGAGCCAATGGCTTCGGGATTTCTATCTGGTTGAACTTAAGGCGTTGCATGGGGGGGAAAGACGTCGACGCATTCCGTACGCGGTATAATTTGGTGAAGGGCCACATCGCCATAAAAATAATCCAAAGGCTAATATATCCGAATCAGACCAGTTTTTCAAGCTCATTGACATCGACTTTCCCAGCAGCAGCAGCAGCAGCACAAAAAAATATGATATACATATAGGAAAGTTGTCAAATGATCATTCACCCGAATTTACAATGATTAGATACCATTAAGTATAATACCGCGCAATCGAATCTATAAGAAAACATCGAAATTGGAACGGAAGAATATCAGATTTGGCATTCTGGTCGTCGTCTTATTATAGTCGACAACAACATCAATTTTTAGAAGAGACACATTATGAGATGCCTCTAATCTATTATGCATAGAGATAATTATTGGAGATAATCAGCCGAAATCAAAGAGAGAAGGGCGGGAAATCCGCTTGATTGGATATACTATTCAGCTAGCTGCTCCTACTCCAATGTCTTAGATTTCCTTTTTACATGTTGTTCTGCAGCAGCAGGACGCGACGGAGGCCGCTCGAGTATTGTGGCACCATGAGAAGACTCTCTCTTTCTTTTTACAAGGGTCTTGTGACTCTCGCTAGCTTTTGAATCGCACTTTGAAGTTTGTACCCCCCTCTCGTCACGTCCAATTGTATCTAAGATTCAAAAGGCAAAATGAGATGCGCGCCGCTCAATAGTTTTCCCCCTCGAAATAATTTGAAAAAATCTTCACAGAGCGGCCATCTCTCACCAGTAGCATCACTCTCTCTCTCTTATAGCGGAGAGCTTCACAATGGCTATTATACAGAGAGTAGCTAGAGGGCCCTATAATACGCTCAGGTAAAAAAAAAAAAACAGCAAGTCGAAAGAAAAGAAAGAGGATAACATCGTTTGAAAAATTTGCCAGTCTCCCCCCTCTGTTTCCTCTCTATCTTCTCTGCTGATGTGTAGAACCCCAACTACACGTTCTTCTTCTTTCTTCTTCTTTCTTGGAAAGCTGTAGCGTGTTATTGATTACACTCTTAATAGTTAGTTGATGGGAAAGGTGAAAAACATAAGACCGCGTCCCCCCGTCCGCGCGCGCACTTTTGGCTGTTGGGGGGGATGCTGAGAGAGCGAAAAATTCAACAATTTTCTTCCTATTTTGTTTTTTTCTCATTTTCTTCTTGTTCAATTTGTTATGCTGTAGAGAGAGTCTCCGTCTCCGTTTGACAAGAGCGCACAATGCCAAGGTTAAAGGTCGGTCTGGATCGAATCAATCACGCTGCCTTCGTTGCTGATGGTCGACGATAAGAGTCTAGAGCGCGCGAAACCCCAAAAACTACTCCAATGAAAACGTAATGAAATACAAAAGAAGAAGAAGAGGGGGAACTGTATAGAAGGAAGAAAAGGCAGCAGTCGAAGCAGAGACGATAACAAAAAAGTAAATTAGTTTAAGACTCTCGGGAGGAGAGCCACTAGATAATAGTGAAAGGACTTTTTGCATTTTCTGATATTTCGTTATGGGAAAATGGACATGAGAGAATATTGGGGGTCAGGAGGACACGCATAGCTCGTCTCCTATCTCCTCTATACAAGTCTCCCATCTTTTATTTGTTTATTTTCCGAGCAAAAGTTCAACAGAGAAGACCAAAACAAAACCGAAACGGAAAAAACGTGAAGTTCAAAGAAATCTGCCGATCATCACGATGCGCCTCACGTCTCTCAAGGCGGACAGACAGACGTTGGCTGGTAGGACAGCACGTCCTGGTTGGAGGGAAAAAAAAAAAAAAAAAAGACGCGGAAGAAAAATAATGTCTCCACCGCTGGTCGATGTTTCGGTCGGCCGCGATCAGAATCGCAATAATGGTAACAGCCCAGCGCATTTGGGGGGAAAGAAGAAGAAAAAAAAAGCGGCCGCGGCCAATGAATTATTTCATTTGTCCTTTTTGAAAATTGTGTGTAGACATTTTCGCTAGCTGCTGGATGCTGATCTTGAGATCCGGGTTGATGACGACACACGCGTGACGACACTTTCTCCCATTTCTCTCTCTATCTCTCGTCTCTCTCTCTCCTGTCTTTTTTGAGCATTGCATAAATAATGACGTCCTTTTAACGACCTTTTGCTTTGCTGAAATATTTGGTCCCTAACTGGCCTTGGCGGACCAGGTTTAAAGTGGTCGAAAAACAAACAAACATCATCCGACTGATGGCGACCTTCGTAGATATTACCTCCGCTTTTTGGCTGTTCCCAAAGAAAAACGAATTTTCAAATTCGGTCGTGATTAAACGTCGGTCGTGATGTAACGAGTTTTTTTTTTTTCATCTTGAGCAACGAATGCGCACTATATTGTGCTTCTTGAGGTTACAACGCGAGTAATACCTGCTTGCGTCACTGTGCAATGTAATGGATGTAATGTAATGGTGAGCAAATCGGTTAGAATTTGCGTCGTAGATGTCGTCGCAATTTTTCTCGTCTCTCTCTCGTTTCTTGGTTTGAATCGTGTCGCTTTTGGCGCTGCCGTTTTCTTGTTATTTTTCTGGCGAGGAATTTGTCGACATTCGCACACCACCTAGCGATAAAATTCAACACCTGTTGCAGGTGCGATCGAATGGAATTTAATGAATCGCAATTAATTGGTTGAATATGCTAATTATAGGTCGTTTGTGTAGATTATAATTTGATTTTAATTACAGTTATTACTTTGAAAAAATAATACAAGATTTATTCAGTGATTAATTTCATTGTCAAAATACTCGGAAATTCGGATTTAAAATTGACAATTCATTCTGTCCAATTTAATTTGTGTTTTTTCCCAAGAATGATACAGCAGCTATCAGCAGATAACAATACAACGGTCGTGGAGTACAAACTCGCTAAAGAAAAAAGTTGAAACAAAATTGGTTGGCGAATAAAAGCGCAGATAAAGCGTGTCCGATTCGATGAACTGGCAACGCCTGGTTTTGTAATTAAAAAAAAATTTGACAGTTTGAGCGCAAGATCATTGTTGTTTGTGTGGCCAAGGGAGTCCAAGTCGAACGACCCCATTCTTGTATTGAAAAAATAAAGTTCCTCGACAGTGTCGTCTCGTCCAGGAATTCGGCTCTCGACGGTAACAAGCGCCACCAGTTTATTTGACACCTTCCACGACGTTGTTAGTCGCCCAGGGACGCCTGATTGATGATCGAGCTGGAGCCATGAGTACGACACGCGCTGTTCAAGGTAAGACCAATCATTGTCGAGGCTCCCTCTCGTTAGTTATCAAATAGTCGAAGCTTATTTTAGCCAATCACAGACGCACGCACGCATTCCTTGCCCTTGTCTGCCCTCCTCTAAGTTTCCCTGTTCTTGTGGGGTGACGAAACCACTCTCTCACACACACCACAGCAAGTGTGCAGCATACCCAGTGTCGAAAACAAATTCCAGGTTCTCTAGGTGGCCCCTGCACCTGCAGGTGCACTCGTCAGCTGGATGGCAGCCAGCAACCACAGGCAAATGGAGCCCTCAAGATCTGGACCGTGAACAACATCACCAGGTGAGCAGAGCACTTTAATCGCAATTCACTTTCACCCACTCGAGCTGATGAAGCAATGTGCTCAGCCTCACCCACCGTGGCAACCTGTTGATGCAGCTGCCCCCCTGTTCTAGTGACCATAAAAAGAAATGTTAACGGTCGGCTGAGCTTTCTTTTGTGAAATTGTCTTGTTTTTCAAAATCCCCCCCTGGGCTTGAATTGATCCAATCTTTTTGAACGCAGCTATTCGTGTCGCATTCCGCAGATGTCTCTCTCAGTTCACTAACGGTTGTTGTTGCTCTTCAAAGATCGTTTGTTTTGTAACACACAGTAGTAAATTTTGGCCCAGTGTGAATGGGAAATCTCTCTGCGGTTGACATTCATCGGCAGCCGCTAGATGTCTTGGTTGAGCGGTTGGTCAAAATTTCAAAAAAAAGGGGGCACCCCGTACACACGCACACACACTACTACCACCTATATACAGTATCCCCAGACGCTGGTGGCAAACGGTGGTCTGAACCGTTTTGATTTAGTGATACGCAGGCTCTCTGCCCAGCAAAAGTCCGTTTAGAACCCGGAGCAGCCCAGCTTGTGTATAGTATATTCTCTCTCTAGTCGTCTGTTTAACGTGTGGTGTTGGTCGTCTGCGCACGAGTAAAAAAAGAGATAAGAGAAGAAGTTAAAGGTATACTACGTACGTACATTATACCCTTAAAAAACCCCACGTCTAGCCAACGACTGTCAGTTGACAACAGGAAGGAAGTAGAAGCAAACGAAGAAGAGATAAATGAGAAATCAGTGCGCTCTCCCCTCTACAAGAAGAAGAGAGAGAGTCTAGCCGCTCGCTAGGGCGACGATAGGACGTGCCTTTCTCTTTCTTCCGGGCCTTCAGTCATTTTGAACGACGCCGACAGTTTCCCGATTATACAAAAGAGAACAACTCAAGGTGCGTCGTGCGTGTGTGTGTGGGTGTCGCCCGGGTGACGAAAGACGACACGAAAACCTTCCTCGGCTGGCCTTTTTGTCCCTCCAAGGTAAAGAAACACACACACACGCCATAGACATTTCTCTCGATGTGTTTTTCTAAATTTGTTTTCTCCCGAGTGTGTTGCCGTTTGTTCAAAAAGTTAGTAGAAGAAGGGTGAGAGGAGTAGAGGGGGACGGCAGCGAGAAGTTGAACCCCGGCCCTCGTCTATTTTGGATTCCCTTCTCAAACATCTTTTTATAGAAATAACTTTTCTTTTTTCTTTTTCTAACTTTTTCCTTGTGTGTGTGTTGTTGAACGTCGTCTCTCTCTCTCTTCTCCGGTCTGAGATTTGAATTTTATTTTTGCCTACATTTTTAGAAATTCATAGCCCCAAAAAAGTAACAAGGTTCTATCTATCTGGTAGTATAGAGCTGCTGCTGGTTGATTATTGGATTGACGAAGTGCAGTGACGCGACGCCACATTTTTATTTCTTTTTTCTTTTCTCCTAACCGGACCAGACGCTCTCTTATAGCTGCTGCATAGCTCTTGTTTTTCTCTCGGTTATTAATGCAGAGCATCTAACATAACTGCGCAACAAGTGATTCGTGCATGGGGACGGCGGCGGGGGCTCTGGTTTCACACATGTTGACATTGGATATTCCAAACTTCATTTTTTGATAACTCGACAACAACATTTCCCCCTTTCCTTTTGGCTTTTACTTGCTAGTTGCTTTCTCAGCAAGTTGGCAGGTAAAAAGAAGAAGAAGAATATTGGCTTTATTGTTTGTCAGGTTCTTTTTCTCTATGTAGCCGGCAGCCAAAAGAGAGTTGGGGGGGAAAGATGTTGGAAGCGAGAGAGGGGTCATTTCAAGACTTGTTAGTCATCTTCTTCTTCTTGTAGCCGAATTTCCCTTTTCTTTTCTGTGTATGTTAAGACTACCTTATTTCCTCTTGAGGAACACTGCTCGAGGCTATTTTAGAGGGGGGTTCGATGGAGAGAAAACACCGGTCAGAGTTGTACACGTCAGGAAAAGAAAAAACAATTCGCTTGATTATCCATCCGTGATTGCAATTAAAACTTCACAAAAAGTCAGACTAGGATAGAGGAAAAAAGGAAACGAGAATGGAGAGAGAAAGGTGGAAACAAAACTCTTGTCGTTTGGTAACAAACGAATGAACAGCACAAAAAAAAGAATAATAATATGAGCGGGAAATGTAATATTCAATACTTGGGTGCGTGTAGCGCTCACGCTCATGTGTACGTCTGATCACGAACAGTCATTTGGCACCGTCACGGACCTTTTTTTTCTTCTCCGGATGATAACGAGGAAGCAGAAAAAGAGAAATGCGCGTTCCTTCTTCTTCTTCTTCTTCTTTGGTTATTTTTTCAAATATTTTAACCGCGCGGAAAACTAAAATTAATGGCCCACTACGTCAACAACTTTCTTCTTCTTTTCCGTCTGTCCGGTGAGAGAGGTGATGCATCATTCCCTTCCTTTAGCTAAATTCTCTTCTTCTTCTTCTTCCTTTTCCTTGACTAGTAAAAATTTTTATAGGGTTCGTGTCATAATAGATTTCTAATAAAATAAATAAAACGGGGGAAGTTATCGGCAGGGAAACCTGGCGGGAGAAAGCGGCACCCTCACCGTTGTGTGTCATGGTCTTTTCCCGATTTGTGTACACTCACGCCGAGGACAAGGACTAATGTGTTCATATCTGGTGTAACAACAACGGAGAAAAAAAAACCCATCCATCGGCATTTTGCGCTTTGGAATCGTGACGTTGATTTCCAGTTTTTTTTCTCTCTGGGACAATTTTATATTTTTCTTAGTAGAACGCCGTTATGATCCCATTTTCTCGAAATCATTTTCTTATTTTCTATCTCGAATAAAAGAAATCGGGAGCGATGCAAATTTTTGTCCAATGTTTTGTGGCCAGGATATGTAGGATGCAAATTGCTCATCGTGAGTGGCCATCGGGAAACAAATCAATTCAAACAACCGAAAAGGCGCAAAACGTAATAAACCTTGTCCTCAATTCCTTTTTTTTTGTTCCCCAATTTTTTCGGTTTGGCTGCAAACAGCCGCCAATGGATCACAGCCATTTTTGGGTTGCAGAGTCCGGATAAGGCCAAAGTCAAGCCCATTTTTTCTGTTACTTCTTAATAGAGCCTTCATTAATAACAGGGGAAATATCATTTTCTTTTTCCTCCTTCGTCCCTTCGTTTGAACCACTACAGTACAGGGCTCTTTGATATTGCACCTGCCCAAAAGGAAAGAAGAACGGACGTCACACTGACGCAACGTAACGAGGTCGGCCCAGAACAATCGGGGATGTGGTTAGCGTCTTAAGATTTATATATTTTTTAGCTTGGGAAAAGAAACACATTTTCGGGAAATCGACCTTGTCGTCGACCCCATTTCCTTCGCACTTTTTTCTTTAACGATCCCGGACTGGACACGATGGACCTTTCCGTTTTGGTTTTTTCTCACCAACGTCCATCACTTTGAATGGAAGAAGCTCAAGAATATGAAGGGAAGGCTTTTAACCGCCAAAGTCAAAGGAGAAAGGTTTGACCGAAATGATGGGCTAATCATCAGCGATCGATGCTGGTCGGAAAAATTCTGTTGAAGAAATCCAAGCAAAACAACGGCCACGAAACCGAGGCCGGTCCCATTGGGAAATTGGATGCGCGCTCGAAGCGCTCAACTCACGGCTGCGCATTAATCAGATTGGTGGTTCCCGAAGAAAAAGAAAGAAAAATAAGTCGGTCATTTCAAACATATTGACGACTACACACTAACGGGCGTGTAACTTGTGCGAGTTCCCCCCTCTCTCTACACTGCGCTCCTTTTAGGGCGCCAAAGCATTTTTGAATCGTTTGTTTCTTTGGTGGGAGGCAACTGTTGGGTGGGAGAGAGGGGGGGTTCTTTTCTAGGTGGAGGACTTTTGGACTAGACGCCGCCAGGGCTCTCTCTCTCTCTATTCTCTATTCTCTCCCATTTTTTCTTTATCTTTAAGAAAGTAAGTCCTCCTGTTTGCCCGTGTCATTCTCGTCTTTCAGTCCGACCGCGTCACACATACAAGCGCCAGATCCTCTTGTGCTGTTGTGGGCACTGGGTTTCTTTTTCGTTTTGGGGCGGCGGGGGCTGCTGCTACTCTTCATAGAACCTCCACAACAGTGAAAATTCCATCTACCTTTTTTTGTTTGGAGAGGAGGACCCATCAATCTGTGTGTTTTTACTTCCGCCGGAACTGCTCCACACACATTTGAAAAAAAAGGATCTATCGATTTTGTTTGATTGGCTTATTTTTTAAAATCTGCTCAACATGTACCTCATGCAGGTAAAGTTCTGAACATTTTAGGTTAATGTTTTATTCTTTGATTTGGTTGGAATGGGGATGGGGAAGACAATTTTCTTTTGTTTTTCTGTCATTGTGGGATCTCACGGGTCTCCCCAACCGCAAACAGCTCCTCCCGTTCTTCTTCTTCTTTTCGGATGGGTTCGGTACTACCTCCCTCGTGTGCGTACCTCCAAGTTGAAAGGGTCGTGTAATTTCTTCTGGGAGAGACGACGACGACGACACGGAGGAGAGGCGCTTGGAAAATGTTTTGGTTGGTTCACGCAGACTCTCTTGTGGATAACCGAGGCCACAAACTAAGGCCAGAGAGAAAGAGAGGAAGAATCAGCGTCGCGATCCATCCATCCATCCAGAATCCCGTCAACTTATTCTTCCTCCTCCCCCCCACCCGAAAAGTCTCTTTTTTCCTGGTGGGTGGGCCGCTTTTGGGTTTCCAAGGATTCGTCGTTCCCAATTCCCTCGTCTATTTCAAATTCCTTTTTTATTTTGTAGTTCATTGTGTGTGGGGGGGTATAGTACTACCAGCAGCGCCACTATATACATGTGCGTGATTGTTTTTCAAGGTGAGAGCTCGGCAGGTGAAAGGCAAGACACGAAAGGTCGCCATTTAAGTTGGTGTGTGGCATGGCAACATGGTCGGTTCTCTCTTAAGTGTAATATTGCGTCGTCGGAATTGTCGTCTGGACTCTCCCGCGGACGACAAGCGGCGGAACAAAGTCCGAATGAAACTCACCGCCGTACCTCACCTAGTAATAGTAATAGTAGCTGTTTTAGGTGTTGTTAGATTGCCAGTCAGTCACGACAGACCTCCATTCTTGTCCTTCTTGTTTCTTTTTTTCTATTTGGGTGGAGTGAACTGCTTTTATTATTTCGAATTCAATTGAAATTTTTTTGTTGTTGTTGTTTGAAAGCCTTACAAAAAAATTCGACTGGTGTATACACTCAGTCGTGCCAAAAAAAGGGAAAAAACAAAACAAACAAACACAAAAAATTTGTGTGTCCCGAACCAGACCCCCACTCGCCCAGCAGAGAGACCGCACACGTTTCTCTGTGTTGTGTTTTGAGGGCCCATTTCAATGTGAAAGTTTAGAGCTAGTAGTAGCCGGTTGTTGTATAGGCGTTTCATTTTGATTTTATCGATTGATTGGCGACTTGGGGGTTGGACCGGTAAGGATTCGATTGATTTGTCGGGTCTTCTTTTCTTAACTCGTTTCCAACTCGTTGATTTTGTTCTTGTGTTATACAAGATGAGGTAATAATCCAATTGTGTCGTTCGCTTTTCCTTCGTCGTGTAAGTCGATTGCCAAACTTGAGAGAAAAAGACCGTCGGATCGATGAGCCGGTTCACACTGGCGTGGAGGAAAATGATGCCGAGCGGAACGTTTTTTCAAAAAAGAACTTTTCAATCCGTTGTTTTTTTTTGTATTCCACAGCCGGGCAAGAAAATGAATAAGGAAGGAAGGGAAAAAGGAATTTTCTTTTCAAATCTTTTACAGGCGAATGGATCGAGGTTATTTGTCTTGTGAAACTGCGCGTGAGGAAACCGAAACAATTGCGAAAACACCAACAAAAAAAAACAAGTGAAAAAATCTAAATTGGAAAGTTCATTTTTGTCGAATTATGTGTGTGCGGGACTGCGTGTTGGGTGGAACGTCATCTCCCGTTCTAAAAAACGTCCGCGTTCACTACCGAACGCGCTTCGCTACACGGTGTGCGTCGCCGGTTGTCTATTTTTGAAAAAGGATTTTCAAGTTTGAACCGAAAATGTTGTTTTGGCCCAGTCTCTCTCTCTCTCTTTCTCTCTCTCTCTCTTGAGATTCTAAACTGATTCTGGAACACTGCCGGCGTGACCGGGTTTGGCGTGGGAATAGTTTGTCTGTGTGTGTGGAATGGGCAGAGATCTCTATACACCGGGATCATCTCTCTACATTTCTTTCTTGCCGTGTCATATCTTTCTCACACCCCCGCAACAAATAATAATAATCGCATCATTTAAATAAAAAGAAATTTGATTTTTTTACTGGTCCGGGCGGAATTGAGATGGCGACTATTGAGTCCGCGTGAAGAACAGTCGGAATTTTTTGGATTTTGTTTTTTTCCAAACGGCGGGTCCGGTGCTGAACGATTTCAATGGAAGCTGTGCACGTCATTTGGTCTTTGCCATAGCACAGCCAGACTTAAAAAAAGGGGCGTGTTGGGTGTAGCTCGTCACCATAAACAGAAGAGGAGAGAGAGGAGAAGCGGATGCGGCGGCGGAAGGTTTAAATTTAGATATTTTTCCATTCCGTCTCTTCTTTTTTTTTTCTTTTAGCTTCTTCGTTCTCGGTTGGACGGACCATTCCCGTCTTCTCATTTTACACAAGAGGTGCCCCCGAGTACAAAAACCCAAAGGGGAGAGAAGCCAAACGACAACGGGATCGAACTTAAATCACGGCGTAGAAAAGAAAGATGAAATTGGCATTAACGCTCGTATTTTTCTTTTTATTAACGGCGGGTAATTCAAACGACGAAAAATTTGTGAAAAGAAAATTCAAAAATGGGCACGGCAAATTGAGAGCTAGATTTAAGCGGTGGGGGGATAAAACAACAACAACCAAAAAAAGAGTAGAGCCTCACTATATATCTCGTCCGTGATTCATTGTGTCGGCGAATGAAGCGGTGGCTTCTTGCCGGGCCGGCGCCGCAACAACGGCTACTACACACACTATACCGCCCAGCTGGTTTATGGGTTATTCCCATGTCGGCCTTCTGTTTTTCTTTTTAGTCTTTTTTATTTTGTGTGTGTGTGGGGGGGGGGGTTCACAGGCAGGCTCTTTGCAACAACAACAACAACATCTTTCTCTCAGTATGCGGTGTGGGTTGTTTTGGCGCACCGTTACTTAACCAATTTGATTGTTTTTTAATATCTACGAGGAAAAAGAGAAAAAGAAAAGAACTTTATTTATTTATTTTTTAAAAATTGGTTTGGGGGTTTAGATTAGATTTGATTGATTGTTATTTAATTTTGAAATTGAAATTGAAAATGTTTGTTTGTTTTTTCGCTCGCTAGGTGACAGCAGTTGGCTACAAGCCCAAATCGCAGCTGACTGGCCTAGTGTCGAACTCGCCGCCTCAGCTGATGGATAAAGCGTCGCCCAATTTGTCGACGGCTTCCAAGTCGGCCAGCCTGCCCGGCTACAACAATCGCGGATTTCATGGGGCCGTCTACAACAACACGAGCAGCCAGGCGACTGTGACGTCACTCTACGGCGGTGGCGGCGGGAGTGGCGGCGGCGGCGGAGCCAACGCCCTGTCGTCGTTTGTCAATAAAAACCAGACGGACAAGTCCGTCTCGAAAGTGGTAGCGACGGATCAACAGCCGCTGGCTGGCCAAAAGAAGAAGAAATGGACCGGATGGAGCGGCTTTTTCCGGCGCAATAGTAAACCGTCGTCGGCTCAGCAGACGGCCCCGCCCGTTCACGACGACACCATCAGCTCAGATGAAGAAACCGGGCCCGCCCAGCACCACCAGCACCAGCACCAGCCCACGTCTCATTCTCGTCTTGTCGGTTCTCCCGTCGCTTCCGGTGGCTGCCACCAAGCGAAACCTCTGACGTCGGAGGAGGCCAGCAAAAAGCGGCTGTTTCTCCAGCACCCGCCCAGGACCCTGTCCAAGGATCGCTCGCCCGTCGTCGACTCTCTGAGTCCGCTGCAGAGCGACCTGAGCGCTAGTCAAACGTCGCTGAGCCGCAAAGAGCGTCGCGACGCCATTTTGGCCCGTGCCCAAGCCCGTCGCAACAACCACGGCGGAACCAGCGCCGGTGGAAGCAGTTCGGACGAGCAGCCGGACAAGGACCAGGTCCATCATCAGCATTTGAGGGCGCCGTCGCCGTCGTCCTATTGGCGCTGCGGCGGTCACCACCAGAGTCAGGAAAGTTTGACGAGCAACGGCAGCGCCAGCCGTGCCGGACACGCAAAGTCACGTACGGGACGGACGGAGCGATACCTGCAGCGGCGGTCACGCGATGAAGATTCACTGCGACGGGAAATGCAGCAGCAACAACAACAGCAACAACAATCGCAAAGTAGTCGACATGCCTCGCCGTCTTGCGCCGACTGGCCGTCGACTTGTGCGCAGCTCAATCCATCAACGTCCAAGTTGCCGGGCGCTCCAAACAACCAGCGCTGGCTGTCGCCCGTCTCCTCTTCGATCCAGGGACCATGGGGTGGAGCCGCCGCCACCGCCGCCCATCACCATCCGGAAACGGGGCCATCCAATGGCGTCCAGCGGGTGGTGGGCGAGTCGCCCGTCACTCTCAGAAAGCCGGCGTACAACAGCCACAACAACAATAACAACAACAGTCCAGTCGTTGGACGGGCTCAGTCGGCCTTGGTGACACATCCCAAACTGTCCACTCCGCCGCCACCTCCGCCTCGCAATCCGCTCAAAAAATCGTATTTGCTTCAAGTTCAATCCGGCGACCAGCAGACGGGCCAGCAACCAGGCCAGCAGTTGCCACTTCATTCGTCTTCTGGACGGCCAACTTCTTTCTCCTTTGGTGACCTTTCACGTTTCGGACAACAGCAACAACAACAACAACATCAGCTGAGTCCTGGCCCGTCGTCTCTGCACGACTACCAAAATGTCGATCAGGACGGACGGCTCATTCCGACGTCCAACAGTCACGCCCTCCATTTGCCAGTCACGTCGCCCGTTCAGCGTCGAGTCTTGAACAGTTCGCCTCAGCAGCGACAGCAGCCGGGCAGCCCCAGCGGCCGACACCATTCGGCCTTTTTCCCGTCCGTCTCGGCCAAATCGCCTTCGCCGTTCAAATCTCCCGACCAGGAGCGATCCAAACCGCCACCTTGGCTGGCCAGTCCCGTCTCCGCCATGAAGCAGTCGGCGGCCAGCCCTTCCGCCCCGCCCGTCCGTGAATTCTGGCGCTCCAAGGAAGTCCAGCAGCAGAAACCGATGCCAACGTCGACGAAAAGCGCCCGGGAGCGACTGGCTCCGTTCCACTTGACGGGCAACAACGGGTCCGTCAGTTCGCTCAACAGCGATTTGTCCAGCCCGAGAAGCCGTGACCCTGGCGCCCAGCACCACAACAACAACAACAGCAACAACGCGGTGGCCATTTCACCGGTAGGAGTCGATTGCCCGCCCTTTTATATGGCGACGACAACCGGAAACGCTTTGAACTCTGTTAATGGAGCGGCGGCGGGCACGCCCAGGCGGTTCCCGCTCGTGTCGAACGATCACAACAACACCAACAACAATCAGCAGCAACAGCCGCCTCACCACCACGTCAGGGAATTGTCGCAGTTGAAGCCCAGCACAGACCGTCACCTGGAGCAGGCCATTTGCGAGCTGGAACAGATTTACCGCAGTCTCAAGCTGGACGGCGACGAGGATTTGCTGGACAGGGCCGAGCGGAGGGACTTGCCCACTGTCCACCAGCAACTGGCTCAGTTGCCGTACTCGGCCGTCAGCACGGCCAGCGTCTGCAGCGGATCGGAATCCGGAGGCGATCCTTTGGGTGGGCACGGGATCACGTCTGACCTGGACACGATGATGAACTGGAGCATTTCCGGCTCGTTTGAGAATCTGGGCTCGGCCAGCACCACCACCTCCACCACCAACACGGAGCTTCAGCGGGTCCGAGCGCCGCCTAACCGCCGCTCGGCCGTCCCCGACAAAGTGGCCGACGACATGGCCGTCCGTCGCTTGGCGGCCGCTGCCCGCAAGAGCCAGTGCAACGATCCGCAAGCGATCGCCGCCCAGTCGGGCTCTTATTTGCTGCTGTCGCCGTCGGTGACTGCCGCCATGGCGACGGACTCGCAGGATCTCGATGGATCAGGATGCAGCCGCTCTGGTTCTTTTTCACCGGACGAACCGGATGTCATTTACGACGACGTGGCCTACCGACAAATTCGCCAGGCCAATAAATCGCTGCGAGTTGCCGAACCGCAGCCGCCGTTTGGCATCCCGCTCGGCCCAGTCACGCCCGCCTCCCCCTCGGACTATTTGCACAGCTCCGTCACTCCGGAGCAGATGGACTTGCGCCCGCTCCTCCACCCCACCAAGTACCCGGACCTGGTGCGCGACGATTTGGCCTTCCGCAACTTACGTAAAGATGCCGGCCAGCTCCAGCTGCCGCCCGGCCCCGTCAACACGGACAAGCTGGACGATTTGCTCCAGTACGTTCCCCAGCAGTCGGCCACCAAGTCGCTGAAGAAGAAACGGGCCATCCGCTCCCTGTCGGCCAATATCGGCCAGCTGATTCGGATGGACGCGGCCAGGCCCAGCGGCGGTGGCGGCGTCGTCGATTTCAACCGGGCAAACGACGACCAAGAGGAAGAAGATGAACGTTACATCGGATTCAATCCGTTCGACTCGCGGGCTCAGAGCTTGTCTGACCTGCTGGACGAGTCGGCCGGCTACCCGACCAACAACAACACGTACAACAGCAACAACAGCAGCAATCAGCTGGGCAAATGTGCCAAGACTCCGCGGGCCGTCAAGCAGCGCAGCGGATTGAAGCGAGTGGGCAAATCTGTGGAGCCGGACGACGTGGACGCCATCATCCAGCGTCAAGTGCGTCCCATGGCCAGCTGGGTGGAGCGGGCCCATTTGAGCGACGTGCCGGCCAGCAGCACGGAGACCATCACCAACGTGACGGAGAGAGTTCCGGCGCTGGCCAAACTCTACCCGACGTCTGCCCTGGCCGCCACCAGGAAATCGGAAGTGGTGGCTCCGGTCCAGCAACAGCAGCAGCAGCCACCAGATCTGGAAATGGACCACTTGATTTCCGAGTTATCGGAATGTTCCGTCGCTGCTCCTGCTGCTCCAGGAGCTGGACGGAAGAGACAAGTGGATTCAAGTGGATTGCAGTTGGCGCTGAAACCACCGACGGGCGCCGGGTCGTTTTCGAGTGAAGTGCCCGGTGCCAGCAGCACCAGTCCAGCTGCCAGCCACTGCTGGGAGGAATCGCCGCTGTTCCAGTCGACTACGCAGTTTCACTTTACGCAGCAGCAGCAGCGCTCGGCCTCGCCGGCCAACAGCAGCGATTCCGGCCAGGTGTCGTGCTGCGCCCGCGAAGTCCGCCAGATCCTGCACCACCAAATCCGCCAGGAAGAGAAGGAACGGGAGCGATTGGCCTCGATGGCCTCGTCGTCGTCAGGTGAGGGTACATGCTCGGAGCCGGCCGATAGTATCCAGCGGCCGGATCCCATGACACCATTGCATCCGCACGCTGCATGTCGTAGTAGTCCCGTTCGTCTGCCCGTCCAAGTGGCCAGCGACGACACTGTCTGGAAGTTGCATGAAACTATCGTCACTAGCACGTCCGTCGCTTACACCGGCCATGAAGAGACGGCCATCACCACCACTATGAGTCCGTCTCCCATCGTGGTCCAACAGACGGCCGACTGGGTCCTTCCCAACGAGCCCGGCTCTGACGACGGAATCGATTCGCTTCCAGCCCGATCATCGTCTCGCTCCAGTCCGGAAATGGAAGAATGGAGCAATTCCAGCCGTTTGTCGTCCACTTCTTCTTCTTCATCGTCGTCCGGCCATGATGAAGAGGATCGTGAAAATGAAGTTGTTGCTGGGCCTATTCCCGTCGAGGAAGGCCAGCTGTCTGTTTGCCAATCTGCCGCTAGATGGCTGTCGATGAGCGACGGCCAAGGGCAAGGCAAAATGTCGGCTCCCGCCCACAGCTGGGGCTGGCTGGGCGGCGGGCGAGGAGCCGCTGCTGCTGCTCGCACGACAACAACTGCCCAGCACATCATCGTGATGCACCAAGTCGTCTGCGCCGGTTGCATCCTCACGTCGCTCCTAACTCTGTGCGGCCTCGATTTGACCACCTGCGCCCAACTCCTGTTGGCACTGCTGGCCCTGGCCGCCGTCTTTTGCGACATGCACTGACTCACTCACCTACACATATTTTCACTTTCGATTTTTAAATTCGTTAAATCGAAATTTTGTGGAAAACATTTCAAAACAAAACAAAATCAAAAACAAGAAGAAAAACTTAAAAGTTTTTTTTTCTTCACCACCCACCACCACCCCCTTTGCCACCCTTATTATTTTTTCCAAGTGCGTGCGTCTCTGTGTTTGTGTGTGTCTTAGTTTTGTTGGAAATTAATTTTTTGTGTGTGCCCGGCATTTTTCACGGTCCGATTTACTTTGTGTGTGTTACCTTAAACCAAAAAATTACGGTATGATTTCAAATTATTTTTCCTCAATTTAGTAGTAATAATTAATCATTATTATTATTATGATTAATATATATATTTAATCGGCATGTTTTGGCGGGGTTGGGCATCGTGTGTGTGCTTATCAATGATTTGCATTTTGTTTTCTTTGATATTTACTTATTTTTTCCAGTCAATTATCTCTTTTTCCCACCCCTTTAATTATGATCTAATATTATTTTTGCTACCAAAATAAAATTCGGCAACTATTTTTTCTCTTTTCGGAGAATCAAAAATGACGCGAGGAAAACGATGTTCTGCGTTTTGTTCGGGGGGTGGGGGCTTTTTTGGTGGCGCTTATTGCGTGTTTGAATAAATTTATTCTCGCGAGAGGTTGCGTAGACGTAGAAAGGGGGCGGGACACGCTGAGAGAGAGAGAGCGTTTCCCGAAGGAAATGAGACCAAGGTTTTCTTTCTTACACGTCCGTCTTCTTCTTCTTCTTCTTCTTCTTGGCTGGATTCTTTTGATTTTTTGGGGTCCGTCGCCTGTTTTGAATAATCTTTTGGGCGACGAGATTTATCCATCCATCGCGTATAGGCAAACGATTGAGTTTCGTGTTGTTGATTTCTTTCCTCGAGGGGTTGGATTGGAATTTACACATCCATCGGCAGTGTTTGTGTGTGTGTGTGTATCGACAGTTCGTCAGATTTGAGCCAGCGCAGAGAGAAGAAAAAGAATTGCGGTTTTTGGTGATTGCCCATCCGGTTTTTTCGTCGATGATTTCGACTTTCTCCCAAGGTTTCCCGACGAGCCACCGCAATTTTTGTTCTTTTTTATTTTGTTTTGACACTTTTTTTGTTTCTTATTGCCTCCTGGCTCTCGGTGAGTCAGCTGTGCGTGAGTCTGCCTGATTGAATGGAATCGAATATAACCCACACACACACACGCCAACAATGGGAAAATAAAAATAAAAAAAAGAACTTTCTTTTTTTCTTTTCTCCCCCCCCCATCTTTGTTTTTTTACCGCCCCATTCGTCGTGACGGCCTTGTTGACTCATCCGACTTCCCACCCCCCCTTCTTTTACACGGAATGAAATGTGAAATGAAAAAAGGTCGGGACCCATCGGGACGGACCTTGTGTCGGCCCCAACTCAATTGATCGTCAATTGATATGAATGTGTGCGCGCTCATTTATCTTCCGTGCTGGATGGAAGTTTTTTTGTTTCGAGTTGGACTTTGTGTAGACTGGACAGAACGTGAACTCGTCACGTTACCCAGGATCGAGTAGCTTTATTTCAGTTCGTGATGAAGGGGCCGGCACGATCTGGTCCGTTTTTCCAATGAAACACAAACACACACACAACCGGATCTCCAATGGAAACCGGTATCGTCCGGAAGATCTCAGACCACATCCAAAACAAAATAAATTTAGACGGGCCCCGTTTTGTTTTTGTTTCGTTTTGATTATTTTTGGTCATTTGAGCGTTTTGGCAAATGCGGAGAAAAACATTCCGATGACCCACCCCGACAAAAAAAAGCTGGCCCTTCCATGTTGGGAATCTAAAACAAACGCCTCCGGTTGTCATGGGATCGTGTTGCCGGGATGTTTTTTTTTTTTCCTTTTTTTCTTATTTTTTCTTATTTTGGCGTTGGCTCTCTGTGACGTCAATTGTATGGCTCGATGTGCGTTTTTTCTTTTCGATTCCAAACGGCGATAACGTCACCGGACCGAAAGAAAAAAGCTGGCGACTTGCATACCATGTCCGCCCAGCGTGTTGTGCGTTTCTTTCTTTCGTTGTTGAAATTCATTTTCTCTCTGTTGTGTGTGTATGTGTGGACAGGTGTTGCGTCCAAGGGCCGCCAACCGACGACGACGGCCACCACAGCAGCAGCTACCACTACTGCCACTCCGACGTCCAGGTATATTGTTATTCCTTTTTATATTTTATTTTCTTTTTCTTTTTAAAAATGAAGAAATCAACAAGTCCGAAATAAAACCTTGTTGGTTTTTGTTGTTTTCGCCCGCAGCTCCCGAACGAAACAGAAGAATAACAATAAAAATTTCGTGTCTTTTTTTTTTCTTTTTTCTTTTCGAAATAATGTACCGTATTTCTTTTGAAAAATTATTGAGGGATGAAGGAAAATGAGCGGAAATCAGGTCTCGATGACCCAAACGGACCTGATGTAAAATAACCGGCCATTCCTGTAATCAGATGGCCATTGCTTTTAATTGGGATTTTGGTTAGACCAATTCTCATAGTTTCCCTTCCATTTCGATTTGACTCCGCACTGTTGAACATTCCTGTTCTAAATGAAAGAGACTGGGCTATTTTTTTAATTATAAATTTGTTCTCATTTCTCTCTCATAACAAAATCCGCCAAGCGAAAAATATAAACCGGTCCCGAATTGAAACGAGGTCAAAACGGCTATCAAATGTGTGTAATAGCTTATCCATTTGTAGTCGTTTGTTGAGAGAAATTCCGGTTCTGATGATTTTCCTGTTTGCGCATCGTTAACGTCTCGTCTCGTGTTTCATCACTGGGCGAGGGCGGATGACATTTTTTTTTCCCGCGCCACGTAATTCCACAAGTTATTTAACGATCTTTTTTCGAATTGATTTCGCAGTCGAGTGTCCCACTATCCTAGTCACAAATAGTCACTCTCTTTAAAAAAATAAACATTTCGGTAAGTGACGCCATCATTCAACATTTTTTCCATTTATTTATTTTATTCATTTACGCCCGTCACACACATCACACACGACCAAAATGGCGGAAATGGCCATTTTTTTTTCTTAATTTCATCATCGCCCCTTCACTGGCCGTTTTATATTTTTCTCCTCTTCTCAGTTTCCGCCTCCGCATTCCGTTTCTTTGAATGACGCGCCCTTTTCTTCTTCTTCTTTGGTTTATCCACTCGGTTGATTATTTATGCACATTTTGATATCCTCAATCATCTCACGCAACTTGGCAAATGATGAGAAATTCCGGTTTTGACGAGTTTTTCTTCTTTTCTTTTCTGTTTTTTTATTAATCCGGGTGGCAGGAAATCCAGTGGAGGCGGGCGCAAGATGAGCAACAACAACGAGACGGGAAACGGGAGCGCTCCGGTCACGGCCGTGGAGAAGAGGGACGAGCGGATCGCCCGCTACAAGGAAGAGCGTCGAAAACAGTTGCAAGCCGCACGCCATCAGGCCGGATCGGCGGCGGCAGCGGCGGCCGGAACGCTTGGCCTTGGCCATGACCACAGCTCGTCCAGCGAAGATCTTCCGCACGAGGAGCAGTCGTACGCCAAATACAAGTCAGTCCGTCTCTCCGTCCGCCCGTCCCTTTTCTTTCTTCCAATTGAATGAAATTGAATTTTTTAAACAAAAATTGAATTTAGGCACCGCAAACAGATGCAGAAGCAACAGCTGGAATCACGGGCGCCGGAAGAGCATCCGCCGACGACGGCCAACGTCAGTGACCTGGTCAATTGCAACGTGAGCTCGAGCGGGATCAAACGGTTCATCAAGCGCGAGAGTCCCTTGCTGGCCAGCGAGGACAACAACGGAGTGGCTCCGGTGCGCATCAACCGGGCCGCCCGGCTCAGAGCCGCCGCCACCTCGGCCACCCCGCCGCCCGTCGAAGACAAGTCGGGTATTATTTTCTATGTTCCAATTTTGGTTGAATTGAACTCTCTCCAAGTTAATTTGCTTTCAAATTGTTTTGGGTCTTGAACAGTTCAGAGAGTCAAAAGATTGTCGGTTCCACTGCTGGAAATGCCGCCCATCGATCCGTCAGACGGCCAGGCTGCTGGCCCTGTAGTTGATAATGGCGGCCAGCCGGGCGGCGTAGTTGTGGTCCTCCGACAGAAACTTCCTTCTTCATCTTCATCGTCGTCATTACAGGCCGGCAGCCGTGAAAAAGATAAGAGCACCAAACGCAAATCCAATTTGAACCGGGCCTTGACGGATGAGCAGGTCCTCGCCACCGGCCAAATTGAATCTCAAGGTTCGTTCAACTCTTTCTCCAGTTATTTATTTTTCATTTTTTATTTTTATTTTTATTTTATCCCGTCCGTCCACACAAAAATTGGATACTTCCCGTTTTATTTTATTTCTTTTCTGTTTCGGTCAATCGATATTTCCCGCCTCTAAACTCCTCCCCCCTTGGGCGTGATGAGATAATTGCATATCAATTAACTACATTTTGGCTGGATTGATAACCTTTTTTGGACATTTTTTAAATTTAAAACAGAAGAGACGGGCAAGAGGATTAGGAGGCGAAGGACGGCCGAGTTGGTGGCCGGTTCGGCTGCGTCTTCCGCCGAGACGGACATCAGTTCCAGCATCGACAACAGCGCGATGATGTTGCAGCGCCGGACCGAGTCGACGGTCCAGCACCCGCCGACGCGCCAGAGTCCGCAACGAGACCCGGCGGCCGATTTGCGGGCCAATTTACGCAAGACCAGTCAACCGCCGGCCTTCATCCGCCCGCCCGTCCCTGAAATTCACAACATTAGCGAGAGCCTCGTGACGACAACTCCGGTGACGGCTGATAATTCCGCCTCTTTCCCAGCTCCTCCTCCTCCTCCGGTTAGTTCTTCATCGTCCGTTCCGTGGCGGACGGGCAAAGTCGCTTCGGCCGAAAAGCTTCCGCCGCCGACGACGACGACGGAGCCCATCAAAACGGAAGATTTAACAGCCCGGATCGAAGCCTTGACGGCCATGGCTCATCAGACGGTGGCCAAGGTGGACCGGTTGACGGGCGGGACGCCCGATCGGGAATTGGTCACCAACGGAGCGCATCCGCCGCCCTCTGGCGGCGCCGGAAGCGTCAAGGCCGTGGCGACTAAACTCCTCAATCGCGTCGCCAACGTCCAACCGGCTCCGTCCAGTCCGACGGCTCTACCTCGTCGCCCGGCCAGCAAAATCGAGCCTCCCAATGCCTCCGTCAATTCCAATTGCAGTCCGGCAGTTAAATTATTACCAGCTGCGACCGCTGGCAGCGCCCAGCAGCAGGGGAAACTGCAGCAGGGCCAGCAGCAGCCCCAGCCCCAGAGTCCGTCCTTGTTGCTGTCCAAAAATAGACCAGCCGTCAACCCAATTGAGAAGGCGACGGGCGCCAGTTGTAGTCCCGCTGGCGTCGCTGCTGTGCCACCGTCGACGCGTGCCAACTCCGCCAACGCCTCGTCGTCGTCGTCGTCACTGGCCCGTAAGAAATCAGCTGATCAGAGTCTGGAAAAGACGCAGAACAAAGTAGCAGCCGAGTCAGCGGCCAGCGGGAGTGGCGGCCCGTCTTCCAGCGTCAAAGCCGTCCAGGGAATCCTCAAGAAGAAAGTGGAAGGCGGTTCCAGTGCAGGTGCAGGTGGTGGTGGTGGTGGTGGGGCTGCTGCTGTCGTAGAGTCGACTAGTGTTCGCATCCGGCCGGAAGTATCGGCTCCGGAATTATACCCGATCCTCCGCGTCGAAGAAGAAGTCGTCTCCACTCCGCTGGATCCTGTTTCGATCCTGAAAAAGCGGTTCGAAGAGCCGACGGAATTATCGGCCGTTGCGCCAGTGGCGCTCGACGGAATCGCCGAGCCGCACTCGATTCTCAAGCGGCCGCTCAGCCGCGACGGCAGTGCCGAATCGGCCCGTTCCCAATCGCCCGATCCCATCAATTCGATCCTGAAACGAGCGTCGCTCACTTCGTCACCCGGATCAATCCTGCTGCCGGATCCAGTTTTGATCCTGTCCAGCAGCAACAGCTCCGAACCACGTCCGATCCTCAAGAAAAGGCCGTCGACGGACGAGCCGGGGGCCGACGGAGGGCCGCGCCCCATTTTGAAGAAGAAATCCAGCACGGAAGACGAGCACGAACTCGCCACTCACAAGCCGATCCTCAAGAGCGGGCGGAGGACATCGCAGGTCGCCGAGAGAGAGCCGGAAGCCGCCGACCAACCGGAAGAGCCACATCCAGCGGAAGGAGGAGAAGAGCCTCGCCAATTGTCGATAGCCGAGCGGATCAGTTCCATCGAATCGCAAACAAATCCGCCCGCTGCCTCCGCCGCTCCTTGGCGCCTTCAATCGCGCCCAGTCAACTCCGTTCCAGTCAACAGTTCCGCCTCTGAATCGCCCATTTCACGAAGGTTTGATTTCTCCTTTTCCTTCCCAACTTAATCGATCGGAGAAAAAACTGGCCAAGTGGATGAGGGTCCGATCAAATTGTTCCAGTCATTTCAGAATTCCGGCGATCCCAGTTGTTTTTTCCCTGGGTTCATTTTCCTTTTTTTTTATTTTTCTAACCACAACCGCAAGCGACTTGTTAGCCACTCGAGTTGTGAGACCCTCTGGAAAATTCCAAGTCATTTGATACACACACATCCCGGTCCGCCTCTCTCTGCCGGCCAACCGCAATGTCTGGAAATCATTAAAGAAAAAAGAAAAACTCCCAAAAATAAAAACACACAAAAAGGCCTGAGAGAGATTGCGGAGGAAATGAAAAAAAGGGCGTAGCAGAGATGATGTTGCGCCATCCCATCTGGAATTCTTTCGCCCAGTTTCTTTTTTTCTTTTCCGTCCGTCTGCTGTTGATTTATTTATTTACTTGTTTACGTCTGCTGGAAGAAAAGAAAAAGAGGAAATTTTTGTCGGTTGAAAGTGTTTACATGTTTATTTCTGTACGTACAGGAAATCCTTGGATCACGTGATCGAGTCCAATCGCAGTGCCGGCCTGGTGGAAGCCGTCAATCGGCACGTCGTCGAGGCGCATGCGCACACCAATGGCAATGGCACCAGGACCAGTCCCGACATTTTAACCCAACCGGAAGCGGAAGGTAAAAATCAGCCCCCCAAGAGAAACTAAATCAGAATCAGATTTTTGTTTGCCCAGTAGATTAAATTTATATAGCCGGACACAATTTAGAATTTAAGTTATTTTTCAATCAATCGAACGGACAAAACCAAAAAACCCCCAACCAAAAATCAAAAGTTGCTGCAGATGAATTCGATCCGTCCAAACTGAGCCTTCGGGATCGAGTGAAATTGTTTGACCGGCCGCTCTCCGTGGCAGGGCCGGCATCCGCCCTACCTCCCAAGCGACCGTCCCGCAAGGTCGTGGCCCGCTTCCTGACTCAGCCCGTCACCAGCCGTGAAGTGAGAAAGGCTCTGCATCTGGGCTGGACCAGAGGAGGAGGTCCGTCGACGGCCAAGCCCGCTATCCCGACCATAGGTTAAAATCCACTTGAGTGTTTCCAAGTGTCACTCCACTTTTCAAACAAAAAAATTGCACAACTCACTTCCTTTTTATTTACAACAACAACAACAACAACAACCCAAAAAAAGAGCTTGCTGGATCTATTTCAAAATTGACAAAACTTCCATCTTCTTCGAAACAACCAAATCGATTTCCTGCTGGCGCTAGGGGGGAAAAAAGCAAAATCAGAAATAAAAATGAAATTGACGAATGAGGTTTGTGGACGGACAAGGACGGGCGGAGAATGACTGGCTTATATATTCTTTTATTTTTAATTTATTATTATTATTTATTAATTATCGGGGCATGTTGATGCAAATTGACGCTTTTTTGATTATTATTCATCGCTGGTCGACATGTTTTATTGGCTCCTCCCCCCATTCCGGAAGCTGGATTCTTAACTATTTTATTTTTATTATTTATTAAAATAAGGCGGTTCTGGTTTCTAATCTTTCGGCTCCATCTATTGATCAATCGGACTAAAAAAAAATCAACCAATATGATAACCAATTAACTTAATTCAATTCGTAATCATTCATTTGGCGGTTTAATTGTAATTGGGTTTTGATTATTTTTGTTGTCGCAGAAATCAGTCGAGAACTTTGCGACGAAGAAACGAAACCCAAAGAAAACGAGGAAGAAGCGGCTAGTGCTTCCGGCCTGGATAGAATCCGAGGTTGGTTGATATCATTAGAATTTTCCAAAACCGGATTGAATTCATTCAAAGTTTAAAAAACAGGAATTTTGCGGCGAAAGAGTTCGGACAACGCGACGGAGATGAAGAGCATTTTGCGGAGTAAATCTCCATCCAGCAGCGGCGAGCAGCCCAAATCGATTTTGAAGCGCCACTCGCCGGATGTCAACGAAATGGAGCGGTCTTCTTCTTCTTCCAGCAGCAGCAGCTCGGAAGAATTCCCGGTTCCGGCTGAAAACAATCTGGCCGCCCAATTGCTCAACGTCGAACTGGAATCGAAAAATCAGTCGATCGATCCTGCAGGATCGGTCGTCCAGCCGAAGACTGAAGAAACAACTGTGATTAGCCAAACCGATCCGGCCCAGTCAACCCCTACAACTGCAGGCAAACAACAACAGGCGAAACCGAGCCCGGCCGAGCCGAGTCAATCAAGTCAAAGCCTTGCCCAGTCCACTGTCCGTCGTGAAACGTGAGATATATTCTTCCTTGTCAAATAATCCTCCGTTCTTATTTTTAAATAACCACCACCCCGAAATTCCTGGATATTACGAATCCCGTCAGAGAGCCGGGCTTTTTTCCGACTTGGTCCGGCTTCCCCTTAGAACCTAGAAGGGATGAAGAGAGATGGGCATGGCTTCTATAAATCCGTTTTCTTTCCATATAGCTGCGGGAATCGATACTTTTTGAGTTGTTCTAGTCCGGCCATTGACGCCAGTTGCGTCCGGGTCTCGACGAAAGACGCGAGTTGAATCATTTGACTCCGCATTCTTTATTTATTTATTTGTTTTGGTTTTCGTTATCGATCCATGTAGCGAGACCATCATCTTGGAATCGGAAGGCAGCAGCAGCGGGACTGAGACGACGACAACCGTCACATTCCGGCTGGGAGGCGGCAGCGCCGGAACGACAACCGTCAAACAATCGCAGACGAAAATCAAGACCAACAAAATCGCCAAAATGGATCAGCAGGAAACGAGCGAATCCAGCGTCGCTTCTAGGTAATTTTCAAATCATTTTCTTACCAAAATTCAATTCCGTTTTCTTCTCCCCTTTCTCCCCTTCCGCCTTATCCCCTCCCCCTCCCCACTTAATATTACCGGACTTAAAAAAAGACAAAGAAAAGAAAAAATCGAAAAACTTTTTCCCATTATGTAAACGGACGGGAATTGAGTAGCAGACGGACGGCCGTCTTTGTTGACGAGGATGATGACGGCAGTTCATCCGGCGCCGAAGTCAAAACAACGGTATCGTTGAGGTATCCTTTGTGGATGACAGTAGTAAAACCAAACCAAACCAACCAACTTGAATTCACTAAAAAGACGGACGAGAAAAACCAAAACACTTTTTTTTTCCACTTCAATTCGATGGCCGTTACACACTCGCACCTTAATCCAGCAACAATCAATTGGCTTCATTAACTTATGTAGTTTTTAAAACTTTTTTCTCTTTTATGCCCGGACAAACTTGAAAACTGTGTGGTATGTTTCGACGCATGCCGGACCGAATTAAAAAGAAAACCAACTGGAACGTTAAATTGTTTTTAAAAAATATTTGGCACGATCCGGAATGCTGCAAGGCCTTTATTCCAGCATGGCGGAATGAAATGAATTCCATTCTTGATTGTTAATTGATTTTTGTTTTTATTTTGCAAAGGTTGGCGGCCCTGCAGAAGAGCGGCGACACTGAGTGGCGCAAAAGGATTTCCAAGCCGGTACCGGGCAGCCCATCCAGCCCGTCGGCCACGACCGAAGTGGACGAAGCCGCCACCAACTCTGACGGAGACATTCCAACCACCAAGAGCAGCAGCAGCATAGCCGACCGGCTCAAAGTCCTGGAAACGGCCCAGAAAGGATGGAAGAACAGGGTTCACGAGCCGGACGCTGCCCGTTTCACCGTGGCCGGCAAGATGGCCGGACAGCAGCAGCGCCCAGTCTCCGTCCACGTCCTCTCCTCCGAAATGATCAAAATCAGCGCCGGCGCCACGGACCAGAAAATCAAAGTCCCCAAACCGGTTCCGTTGCGGGTCAAGGCCGGCGCTGATGGATCGGCCGGCGCCTCCGACTCATCTCCATCCACCGACGACGTCAAACCGCCATTCAACCGATCTACCTCCGATCCCAGCAGCACTACTCCATCCAGACTCATAGTATAAACCCAACCAACAATTCATCCGCATTCCCATCCGCCCGGAATTTATTAAAATTCATTTTTTTAATTGAAAACAGATTCCGGTAGTTGGCAAAGTCACTTCGCGAATCGTTTCAGTCCCTCGGCCGGACGACGAAACGTTCACTTCCTTCTTTGCCGCCTCCTCCTGGTCGCTGGCCCAGTCGTCTTCAACCCCATCCGTCACGGCCGTCGTCTCATCCTCGTCGTTCGCCGACATCACGGACGAGGATTTCGAAAGGATCGCCGGATCGCGTGACTTGTAAGTCTCAATCCCGTAATCCCATTACTGGGAATTTTGATTTTTCTTTCTACTTTGACTGGGCATTGTACAATATTTTCTGTCCGTTTATTCTTCAGGGTGGTGGTGGAGAAACGGTCGGTCAATGTCCAGCGGAGGAAACACAACACGTCGCGAAATCCGATCAAGTCGCTCATTTTGCGGCCGGACATGTTGCGAGACGAGTACGAGGAAGTGGACACGGGCGTGGCCGAGCGCGAAGTCCAGCGGATGAAATTAGAGAAACTGGCTCAGAATTCCCATCTGGCCGTCGAGGCGTTGGCCGGCCTGGCTTCCAAAGAGGATTTCGCGGCCATTTCCCTGAAATCGGCCAAGGAGACGGGCGGTGGCGGTGACCAGCCCAACAACAAGGCCGGCTCGACCTATCTGATGCAGGTCAAGGGCCGGCGCCAAATTCAAACGCGTTTAGTCCAGCCGACCTACCAGTCGGTCAACAGCGGCGACTGCTACAT
The DNA here is from genome assembly GCF_021134715.1 of Daphnia pulex. Classification (NCBI taxonomy): domain Eukaryota; kingdom Metazoa; phylum Arthropoda; class Branchiopoda; order Diplostraca; family Daphniidae; genus Daphnia; species Daphnia pulex. Next base: position 9,449,864 of record NC_060023.1, on the reverse strand, counting down.
CCTCGTCACGCCCACCGACGTCATCCAGTTCATCGGCCGCTACTCGAACGTCATCGAGCGGTCCAGGTCGACCGAAGTGGCCGGGCGGATCGTGTCCAAGAAAGACCTGGGCAGCGCCAGAGCCTCGCACGTCCAGATCGTCGAGGAGGACAAAGTGGGAACCAATTCCTTTTACGGATCCTCCAAGCGCTTCTGGACGGCCCTGGGCAGGACAGACGCCGAGCAATCGGTGGCACCAGCTGGACCACCGGAAGAGGACGAGCTCTACGAGTCGGCCATCACCAGCACCAACACGGTGTGGCAACTGAGCGGCGATCACCTGGAACCTTGCGAACAACATTGGGGGACGATCCTGCAGACGGATATCCTCGATCCTAACAAAGTGAAAAATTAATTTTAAATGAATTCAATTCAATTTTTATTTAAATGTTTGTTTGAATTTCAGGTGATGGTCTTTGATTTCGGCAGCGAAATGTACGTCTGGAGCGGAAAAATGGCTCCACTGGAAGTGCGGAAGAGAGCCATGCGGCTGGCCAAGGAGCTGTGGGATCAGGGCTACGACTACAGCGAGTGTGCCATCAACCCGGTGTTCCAGCGCCACACGTCGGCCGAGCTGAGCAAAGGCCAGCAGAGACCCGATTGGACTTTGCTGCGCTCCGCCAAGCAGCACATGGAGCCCGTCCTGTTCCGCGAGAAATTCTTCGACTGGCCAGACAAGAGCGGCCTCATCCGGGTCAAGAACCAAGACAGCGACGATAATAAGACGGCCAGCGGCGGCGGTGGTGGTGGTGGGAACGACATTTCCTCGCTGGAACCTTACGACGCCCAGCTGATGCTGGACTACGAGCTGGAAGATCCCGATTTAGAACTGGAAGGTGCCCACCTCGGCCGCGGTGTCGAGTACTACGACCCAGCCGAACGTCGACTCCAGCAGGTTCGTTTTAAATTTAAAAAACAAAAAGGCGGGAAATTTGAAATTTGAATTTGAAATTGATTGGCATTTTGATTGAATTGCAATTAGATCTCGACGCTGAGCGTCAAAGTGTGGCACTTGGCCGATTACGAGAAGGTCCTGCTGGATCAAGTGTCTCGCGGGCAGTTCCACTCGCGGGACACGTACATCATCCGCTGGCAGTATCGGATAACTGTCACGGGCAAGGATTTGAAGGGCCAGCCGTCCGTTCACGGCCTTTTGGGTCGCGATCGCTTCTGCTACTTCATCTGGCACGGCGCCCAGGCTCCGCCCACCGACCAGGGCGCCTCGGCCCTCAAAACGGTCGAGCTGGATGAAGAGCGCGGCCCTCACGTTCGCGTTCAGCAGGGACACGAACCCCCCGCTTTCCTGGCCATCTTCCAAGGTAAAACGAACGTTACTAGACACTCATCGCTCCGTAGTTACTCTGGTGATAACCATCACCGATTCTCGCCCACTTTCTTTTTTTTTTTTGCCCGTCTGCCCGTCTCCTGCCCGTCCGCCCCCCTACCGGGCATCGGATGGATTTTTACTACATGTGCTTATACACACACACAATGTTTTATTTTGCTCCTTTTTTGGAAAAAATATTTTGCCCAGGACGGATGACGATCCAGAACGGCAAGCGCGGCGAGACGGACGAGTCTGAGCGATGGCGGCTGTACATTGTGCGCGGCGAGGTGGAGGAAGAGGCCCACCTGCTGCAAGTGCGTCGCTGCGTGGCGGCCCTCCGCAGCCGCGGCTCGTTGGTGCTCGTCAACCTCTCGACGGGCACCGTTTTCCTCTGGCACGGCGCCAAGTCGCTCAAACACACCCGCCAGGTGGCCAGCGCCGCCGCAGCCGCCCTCAAGGAGCACAGACCACCCGAGTTGAACGTCCGGGTGAGTTTTCTCTTTCTCTTTTTATTTTTTGAAATAAATAAATAAAACACAAAACAAACAGTCTGTCAGTTTTGCCGGCCCAGTCCGCCATCATCCGTCATCATCCTCGTTTTATTTTGTTTTCCATTTGTTGTTGGTTTGTTGGTAGACTGAAGCGAATTTGGCCGTCAAGGAGCAGTACGAAGGAGCCGAGTCGCGTGAGTTTTGGGAAGGCCTGGGGCACAAGAGCCGGGTGGCGGACCGCTCACTCTACCTGTCGCTGGCCGAGAAGCCCATGGAGAACCGATACGATTACACGGCTCGTCTCTTCCATTTGACGTCGTGGACGGGCCAATTCCGGGCCGACGAGGTCGCTCCTTCTTCCCGCCTACCCCAACTGCCGTGCCCCTACCCTTTTGTCCAGGTTGGGATACATCAAAATGTTGGCCGTCTTGGGTTTTAAATTCATCTTTTTCTTTAAAAAACAAATTAATTTGTGATTAGGAGGATTTGTACGGAGCCAATCAACCGACGCTGTTCATGCTGGACAATGAGCACGAAGTGTGGCTGTGGCAGGGCTGGTGGCCGGACCTGCCCGACACGGATAACACCAACACGGGGTCGGGTAAGCTGCGACTGGCCGTCGAGCGACGCTGCGCCATGGAGACGGTCATGGAATATTGCCGCCTCAAAGGCGATCAGCTGGATCGAATCCCACCGCCGGCCTATCTCGTGTCGGCAGGACTGGAGCCGCTGGCCTTCACCTCCCTCTTCCCCTATTGGACGGCCGACGAGCGCGTCGCCCAGCTCAATATTCAGGTCCGTACTCGGCAGAGAGCCCACACTAACTTATTCATGTCCAGGGACTCTCTCTCTCTCTGTATAGACTGCTGGCCAAGGCCGGCAGACAAATGCGTTTTGCCCGAAAGTGACACGATTTGACTAACGCGATTTTATTCGGTGGGTTTTTCTTTTCTTTCCTTTTTATTTTTGATCATTTCCGACACGTTGGAACGGGACGGACACAGGAGGGGCGGAGTCCGGGCGAGCTCCAACCCATTCAAGACGTGCTGGAGCGACTGAAGCGTACGACGTACACGATGAGCGAGCTTCAAGTGCGTCCGCCTCCGGAAGGAGTCGATCCCACCCGACTGGAATCTTATTTGAAAGACGACGATTTCCAGGTGCGTCAATCAACGCCCAAAACAAAAAAACCCCAAAATCTCTTTTTGTGTGTCTGAGAGACGACCTTTGATTGTTTCCTGCTCCGGCCAGCCGTTAATAACCGAGGAAATTGGATTTTTAATCTTTTTCTTTTCTCTTTTTATTAAAAAAAAAGGAAACGATGGGCATGGCCAAAACGGAATTCTACGCTCTGCCCGCCTGGAGACAGACGCAACTGCGCAAGGAGACTGGACTCTTTTGAAAAAGTGGACAGAGACCATTGAATAATTATATGGACGCCCCCCCCCCTTCCGCATGGACATCCACACCCATTTTATGACACACGTACGAAAATTCACTGAAGCCGCCGACTGGAATGATCGAATCATCTGCAACGGACAATATCGCCATTTTGTGATATGTATAATAATAATAGTTAACCAAATTTTTAAAATTACGATTTGAAAAAAACAATTAAGAAGGAGGAAATAATTTTAAAAAAGGTAAATAACAATTTCAATGACGAAATAGGCACGCACTCTCTTTTGAGCGTGTTCATAATAGATGCTGTTTAGTCCTCACCCCCAATTTTTAAACCAATTTCATTTGATGACCATATTGCACCGATTGTTTGTTTCTTGTTAATTGTTTCCCTTCCCTAAATATTTTGGGCGCCATTTTCAAAAAAAGTGTCTTTTTGAAAATGGCGGAAACCTTTTTCCGGAGCTTTTTTTTAATTATTATTATTATTATTCTAAGGTCGAATCGCTTTGTGTGTGTGTGCCTTGACGATCAATTTTTCTGGTTGAAATAGTCGAGAGTATTTGATTCTTTTTTTCATTATTTTTCCAACCAACCAACAAACAACAAAATAAGAGAAACTTTTTGACGTCCCCCTGTCCACTTTCGTTTTTCGCTCGACAGTCGTGAAAATGACGGTCTAGGCAACTGGCGACGCCGCGTGAAAGACGTGTGCGTGCGTTTCGCCTTTTCTTGTCGGCGTCGTCGAAAGGCGAAAGGCGGAAAATGGGAAAAAAAGGGAAAAATCTTGAAAGAGTTTTTGTACAGTTGTCGTGAAAAATACGCGACACGAGAGAGAGAGAGATACGATTTGAATATTTTTCTTCAATTCTTTTTTATTTTTCTTTTCGCGCAACTTTTGGCCGACAAAACTTTCGCTTCCTTTCTACATGTTACGACATTGTTGGAGATGTATTTCCCACCCCCCCCCTTATATTCCCGCGCCAGACAGGAAAGAAATTTTCATTTTAAAAAAATTCAACTAACGACAAGCTTTTTTCCTTTTTATTTTTTTATTTCAATTTTCTTTCCTCCTTCATCATCAAAAGTGAATAATTATGTCAGACGTGCTCTCCCGTTTCGCCCCCCCCCCCTTCGTCTCATTACGTGCGCACTCACACACACAACGATCACTTGCAGACATTTGTGCTGATGATGTTCTCGATGCTATAAATATCAAAATGATATCACGAAAAATAAAACAAAACAAAAATAAATAAAAATGAAAATGAAATGAAACGGATCGATCAAATTATTTTGGAAAATTTCCCCCTCCACTTATAGAGCCCCTGCTCATTAGACATCGTCTAATTTTAATCCTCTCCACCTTTTTCTTTTTAATTTCGTTTATTTTGGTGTTTTCGCGGAAGAATCCAGGCGGAAACCTGTTGAGATGACGTCTCCGCTTCCCATCGATTCACTGCGAACGTAATCGTCCAAAAATAAATAAATAGCTAGACGAATTTTCCCCCTTTCCAGTTCTGCTTCCGCCTGGATGACATCCGCCCGTCCATCACTTTTCCCCCTATCACAGTTATTATTTCCAGGTGACTCGCCAAACGGAATAAAAACGGATTAGTCCGTGTTATTTTTCCAGTTGCAAAATCATTACGTGAGAAATGATGTAATAATAAATCAAATGCGTGTGGACGGAATTGCTAGTTGTTGTCTATTAGATCCCCCAGTTTTTTTTTGTTTTAATTAGGAACAAGTGGGGCACTGCAGACGACGCTCTTCATTTCCATCAGGAGCAGCAGCAGGAGCGTTCGTTTGATCGCAAAAATGGAACAAAGTCTTGTTCTTCATATTCTTTTCCCTTCAAAAAATGATGGCGACCGGTGGAGTGGATCCTATAGCTCGGTTGAAGGATCTATCCTCCCTCGGGCGCTGTTGTGTGTTTCTTTCCAAATTCGCGCTAATTAAACGCGATGATGAACGAGCAGGTCGATTGACAGGAACCCAAAAGCGATCGAGCAAATCTGTCAGGATGAACGACTCAAGTTGATTGGGCGAGAAATATTGCCCCCCCCCCCATACACACACACAGCACACACATAGAGCAGATGGCTGCGGTGTGTCTAGAGGAGGGACAATAACGAGCGCTGGTGTTTTATTATTATTGATCAGGAGCGAGAGCAGAGCAGAGAGTTAGAAGGAGACGGCCAGGATCGCGCTGCTTTTGTTATTGACAGAGAAAATGAATTGAAGAGCCCAGCGCACAGGATCCGCCGCTTGGCTCGTTCGACAAGACTTTGCTGCTGCTGCTGCTGCTAGAAAGAAAGAAAGAAAAACACACACCCATTATTACAGTAAGTATATAGCGGTGGGAGGGGCTCTGCTGGGCAACGTAGCGTGAAATACATCAGAGATCCAGCAGGAGAGATGCTCAAGAGAGAAAGAGAGAGAGAGGAGAAAATATAATTAATTAGTTTGACTCCATTCTTGTCATTATTAGAGAAGATAAACGACTCGCAGAGTGCCCTGCTGCACATCTCTTCACACACACACTGGATGCCGGCCAGATTTTGAAAAGAAATAAAATACATATTGCCCGGCAAAATACTGAGCTATATGCTCCTCCTGCTGCGTCCTCCTGTCGTTGTACACCATTACACTCCATTAGTTTTGGGGTCGGCAGCAAGTCTTTGGCTTTTCTCCGCGATTGCTGTTGTGTGTGTGTGTCGGGAGTTAACTCTATTATACCCGCCCGTCTCTCTAGCTATAGCTACCTTCCGGTTGGTCTATTCCAGCAGCAGCAGCAGGAGCAGGAGCGATATAGATGATGTAGTTTGAAACATGCAACATCATTCATTATGATTATTATTACGACGATGCTGGCGGGAAACGAGAATGAACCGTGACACACACACACGGACTCCCAAAGAGGAGTCTCTGGGGTCTCTTTTTGCTCAGCTTTGATTATTATTAACTTCTCTACCGCCTGTCTCTCTCTCTCTCTCCACCGTGTGTTTTATTTCTTTTTTTCTTTTTTGGCCCCGGATCGTCAATCGTCGTCGATCGTTATTTGTGTTGTGTAATCCCGGCCGCGCTCACGAGGGCTGTGCAATGTAGGGAGGAACTTTTTGGAGGATTCGAACAACATTTTTTGGCTGGAAATCTCATTTTGATTTCATTACGAATTAAAATCAGCCGATTTTCTTTTTCTATTTGGCCCAGCTATTTGGGTAGAAAAGAATTTCAATTTTGATTTTGACTCAAATATTTTCTGATCGACCGTATGGCGCCACTCACGAAAGGCTGGGTGAGAAAAAAATGTTTTTCCCCGTTTTGATATTAGTGACCCTTCCTCCGTATTTAAAGATAAACGGACAACGCCCCCCTCAAAAAAGAATTAAACCTTTACCTGAAATGAAATTAGTTACAGTCGACTGACGGACAGGTGAACAAGTGCTCCGTCGACATGAAATAATCGAGTGATTGTGACAGTTACGCGTCTTGATTGTGTGTGAGTGGATGTGTGTCCAAAAAATGTCCCCCCAGATTCCGGCGGGAGATTCAATTTGCTCGGTAAGTCTAAATGATTTCGACTTGATTTACTGTCGACGCTGTATCTTATCCCGAAAAGAATATTTCGATGATAAAGAGGAGAGGCTTTCGCTTTTCGCACATTTCAAACGAAGCCGGGTGGCTAGACAGAAAGAGAAATGCTACAACCGCCGGCGGAGTTGTATCAAAGAAATGTCGCTTTCATTTACATATATTGCACATAGCGTGTATGTATGTATATATATATTCGTCTAGCTCACATTTGCGTCCGTCTTGTATATTATAATCTTAAAAAGAGGGTCATCATTCATCACGTTTTATTATTATTCTTCCATCTAGAAGAAGAAGAACCGTTTTCATGATCGGCTTGCTGGTTCGGGACAATGTCCCTCCACCGCAGTTGGCCCGTATAAATATATAAACATTCACGCGGTATTTTTTTGCTATTTTATTCGAGAAGAGGCTGATGGAACAAACAACAGCTGCGGTGAAATTCGCCATCCACACTCAATAGATATATCTTCTAGCGCTTATATTCGTTTTTTTCTTCTTGTTATATAATATTGTTATTCTTCTTCTTCTTTTTCTGTCTTTTTACGAGCTGGGAAAGTTATTGTTGGACGTCCGGCGCCGTAGACATAAAGGCCCGTTATGTGTGTGTGTGTGTTTTCCTCTATGAAGACGGGCTTTTTTGGTGTATATACAAACTTTTTTGTGTGTCGAGTATACAGGAGACGGACGGACGGATGGGCCAACCGTCTACTAAACGCCTGTCTTGTCTGTCTGTCTGTCCGTGTGTGTGTATATATATGGACATTAGATAAACATCCGCGTCAAGGAAGAAGATTGAGGTCCCGATCGTTACACCCGTCCCGTGTACATCAACAACAACAACAAAAGAATTTTTATTTTTTTAGAATTTTCATATTTTTTGGTGATGGAGAATTAATGATCAATTTATATAAGACGGCCGGTGTTGCGTAATGTTTGATCATCTACGAATGTTTGCCTATTTTTACTTGGGTGATGTGGCCACCTACGGAATGATTTGATAGATTGCGTGACTGGCGTCGCCAACACACTCGCTCGCTCACGCAGTGTGAGGGGAGCAACAACAAAGGCAACAACAACAACAACCCCCCCAACAAATAAAAAGAAGAAGAGTCGCATCCATTTATTATCGACTTCCGACGTCGGAAAAATAGTGTGTACCCCCTTCTCAGGAACGTTAATTTCTTTCTTTTTTCGCCCGTCTTTGTGTTGTTGTACAAGGCCAGCAGCTTGGCAGAATAGCTAGGCACTTAATACACACACACACAAGTGTATAAGAACTTATAGCCAGCTAGCTGTGCACATGAAGGATTCTTCATCTTTTTTCTTTTGTTTGTTGGAGAGGCTCGACGGACACACTCTGCGTGTGTTTTTCTTTCTTTCTCACATCTTTTGTCTGTCCGTTTCAGCCCGTGTCAGCTGGCCCGTTTCTTGACTTTGCAGCTAGCACAAATATATATATACTGGAGAAACTCTCTATTGTCTTTCTATCTCAAGTGTGATGGACGAGGGGTAGAGAAGAAGAGCCAAGATAATCAAAAAAGGGTTAAAAATGTCTCTGGTAAATTCACTTTTTATTCAATTATTTTTTTGCGGTTTTATCTCCGGTTTTTTTTGAAACGGGAAAATGTTTTTGAAAATGGCGCCGAAAATGATGAAGGCGATTTTTTTGAAAATAATAAAAAAACCAACAAAAAATTCAAAACGAAATGTAGACCAAATTTAGTATACGGTAATGATATAAGGGAGCTGGGGAGGCGATAGGAGGGGGGCGGGCAAGACACGTAACAGTCCCGGAAATGTGAACGAACGAAAAAAAACTTGAAATAAAGAAAATGGGAGCCGTCGTGAGATGAAAATAAACAAACGAGCGCGCATCAAGATCAAATGAAAAAAAAATAAAATAAAAACAAAAGAAATTAGATCAGAGACGGGGGTGGGGAGTCCAGCAGCTTGAGGCAGTTTTTATTTGATCCAGGAAAAAAAGAGAAGCGGGACGTGCATTTTTGCCCAGTCGGAGGAAATAGAAAAGTGGAAGGACGAGGAAGATCATTAAACTGACGCGACAAAACTGAACGGGAGAGTTGCTCTCAATTAGAGACACGAACAACAACAACAACAACAACAACAGGAAAAAGAAGAAAGGGGAGAGGGGGAAGTTGAATATCCGCATACAAAGTCACGTTATTACATACGTACGCACACACACACACGCACTCGACAAGTGAAAAAAGAGGATGGGGTAGGATCAAAATCAATTTCATTTTTCATCAATTTGATAACATTTTATTTTTAATTTTAATTAAATTTTTTGGCAGCAGTCTCGGCGAACTGTTGTTGTTGTTGTTGATGTTGTTGTCTCAATTGATTTTGTTCAGGTGACAACTTTGGTCGAGTGGTACCTCGGATAGGGTTCGTGACGGTAGCGGGAGCGATCCATGGCTCCGGTGGCCGTTAATTTCAGTCCGCCATTGACTCCCGTCCCGTCCAGCAGTGAATAATCGCCCGTCATGACACCTGCAACGATTTTGATTTTCCCAGTCGCCCAAAGGGGGAGAAAAAAAAAGGATTAGCTCACTCCCAAAATAAGGAAATAAAATAATACGCTTTGAGTTTATTAGGTGAGAAATAATCATAACGGGCCGGCCGGCCATCAAAAAACGTGTGAGTGCCTTTTGATGTTATAGTAGGCCCAGCGCTATATGAGACGGCCATATATATAAAACACACCCGACGACGACGGGTCCTATGGTTGCCGAAACTATTAAAGACACACAGCCTGGGCGCAATGGCTGTCAGCTGTTTCGCTTCCGTCCAATTATTTTTCTTATTTTCTCTTTTCTTTTTTCGCCGGAGCAATAACAAACATCTGCGGGTGATCCTGGCCGTCCTTTCCCTCCCTTGTATGTTTAGTCTTTTTAAAACACCCTGTGCAGCAGCATCTAGCGCCTAAACGCTGTGTGCATTATACTTGTGTTTGTCGACGTATACCCAAATATTCACGCTATAGGAAAACGGGACCAAAATAATAAAAATATAAAAATAAAAGGAATTCTTTTTTTAAAAACATTCCCGGGCTGTCTAAATATTTAAAACTATATTTCTTTTTCTTTTTTTGTTTTAAAAAAGCGAAAAAGTCAATTAGTGAAGTTGTGATTTTGTTTCTGCTTACCGTTTGTCGATGCCAAAAGTTCGGATTCGGCCGTTTCGTCACGGTCGTCGGGCGATGCCACGCCATCTGATCCTTCGCTACCGTACGGCTGTTGCATATTATACCTGCGACACACATCAAAATTAAATTCAATTCAATTCAGCATGTGTAGGTGATTTTTTTAAAAAAGAGAAAAGTCGTGAGAATATCCCGACGGCCGTGAGAAATGCGCGTCATAATCAAGAAAAACGACTTTGACCTCTCCCCCCCCCCCCCATCCCCCCAGCGTATAATAAACTGAGAGGGAAAGTACAACTGAACTGAACCATAAATTCTTGTTTGGTTTATTATTTGAACCTTGCGGCCGCCGGGACGGGCAGACGGGCTACAGGCCCACTCTCTTTTTTCGTGTAAATTCAATTGCCTCTTCTTCTTCTTCTTCTTTTGATAGATGGAAGATGCGGAGGCCGAGGCGTGTGGGTTCAAAGTTCATCCATCATCATTTTCTACCCAAAGAAAAATGGCGCCCGTTTCGTGAATTCGTCTCCCCACCCCTCCTTTCGAATCGAATTAAAGATAAAAGGTAAGAAGAAGAAAAACAGACGCACCTGTGATACAATTCCAAGGCGGCGACTGCGGCCACAGCGGCTGGATCGCTGGCGGGACCCATGGCATCTGCGTACGAGTTATTGTCGTTATTGGCCGGATCCTTGAAGGAGCCACGCAATCCACGGCGGTAGTGCTGCTGCTGCTGTTGCTGCAGGTGCTGCTGGATAAGTCCGTTGGGCCCGCACGAGCCACCGCCACCCAATTGCAGAGCGGCTCCCGCCGCCGTGTTGGGTCGGTATCGATTCAGCAGGGCAGACGCCGTTCCGCCGGCTAATCACATCCATCGCCACAGCCGCAGTATAGCAATAGCAGGAGAGAGAGAGAGAGGGGGGTGGGGTGGATAAAAGTGGAACACAAACAAACAAACGAGATAGATTCAGACAGTCACGCAACGAGTTAGTTACACGCAGTTATATATTCTATAGTCTGTGGCAACAATTTTTGATAGCGGCCAGGCCAGCTACTAGGCGCATATAGATATAGATAATATCTAAACGACACGACAGAAATGGATCAATTTGATCGTGTAGTGTAGCTATAGAATAGGTAGACTATAATATCTTATTATTATTATATAAACTATTTGGTGGGTGGGTGGGTGAATTTTATTTTTATTTTATTTTGTTTTTTACCGGCTGCTGCTGCTGTGAGTCCGATGGAAAGGTTTTGCGACGGTTTGCACAAACCCCTGAGAGCCGGATGCATCGTCAATGGAAGCACTGGAGGATAATTGGCGGCGGCTGCGGCCGCTGCGGCCGCCACGGCCCGTTGTAATGGCGCCGTCATTCCGCCCGGCTGCTGATTGGCCATCGCCTTTTTGATTCATTTATTTTTTGGCGGTTCATTTGAAATTGTTAAAATTTGGACAAATTTTCAATTGAATTTTTCTTACCGATAAATGTTGATGGAGGGAACTGTTTAACGTCATAACATTTGGCGTCGAAGACGTCAGGCCGGCCACACTGCGCACAGCCGCCAGATGTTGTTGTTGCTGTTGTTGTTGTTGTCCTTCAGCGTCTTGCTGGCTGGCGCAACTTGCATTGCTGGAACATCCGCTGCTGGCGCCACCACCGCCACCAGCTCCTCCGCCGCTCATCATTTGCATTTCACGTAATTGCTCTTGCCGGATATCGTCGTTGTAATCCTGAAAATAAAAATTATTTATTTATTTCTTCCGCGCGTGTTTTTTCGTTTTTCCCGTTGGAGAAAAATGAAAAATAAAAAATGTTGGGCGAATCAGATTTAGGGGTTGTGGTGGTCGGACGGACGGTCAGAGTGATCGGCCCGTGACTAATGCGACAGATGAGCGACTGCTTGTCGTACACGTTCCGACCTCCGCTCTGTACATTTCTCCCACTCCGCACGAGTCGCATTCCGACAGCCCGTCGCTGCCAATTTTCTCGTTTACTATTTTTATTTTCTGCCCAAGAGTCAAGAAACCCAAAATTGAATTCCAATTCCAGGACAATGTTGTTTAGGGGCTGGACCATTCCAGGTGTTTTTTTTTTCAGGGGGGTTGGACCCGTATACCTGAGTCGGTTTGATGATTGAACGAAATTGAGCATTTGCTTCTAATAAAAACACGGCCGCCATTGCCGGAACTTCTTTTTTCTTATTTCCTGGGAGGGTCGCCCAGAAAAACAATTTTGTCCGGCAGTGACGTGGGCGACCGGGCGGCCGGGCGGACTTATCGATTTCTTCTACACACACACACGTATACTATATATATATCTCAATAAAACAAAAGAATAACGCGTTCATGTTATTCCCCCTCTATTCTTTTCTGTGCTTGTTTAGAGTTGAACAAAAAATTCGGTATGATTATAGACCCCGGGATCAGCAAATTCCGGTGGCGTGTCAATATTTAGTTAAACATTTTTCCTATTTCTTCTAGAGAGAAAGTTTTTCGTTTTTTTTTGTTTGAATCAACAACTTTCTTTTTTTTTCTTTTTTGGTTGCTGTTGTTGTTGTTGTTGTTGTACCGCCTTGATTACAGGGGTCTGCTGCAATATAAGTCGACTGGGGTACTTACTACAAGACGGATGACGTAATGAGACTGGCAAAGGATTTTAAAACTATTCTTTTTTCTTTTTTGGCCAGGGACATTTTAAAATTGGCCCAGGAGAACAACAACAACAACAAAAATTCCTTTTTCTTCTTCTTGTCTATCCAACAACAACAACCGTCGCGTGTTGTTGTTGTTGGCCACCCAAGAGCGAGAGTCTATAGACTGGCTGCCATCGGGAATCGATCACGCATCATTTGCGTCACGGCAAAAGTATATAGAAAAGTAAATATATCTAAAAAGAAATGGGACGGGCGAGAGTGCTGCTGCCCAGCAAGGTCTATCTAATCGCATTTCGGGTAAAAGAAAGAAAGGGAAAAATCTAATAATCGAGAAATGTTGTTGTTGTTGTTGTAGTCGTACCGGAACAAGGAAGCGGCGAATTTCCGTCAATGCCAGGGCGATTCGAGCGTGAGCTTCGGCGGGAGCGGCGTAGGCGGTAATTTCGACGTGGAGATCGTCGTTGAGGTGCCTGTAACGAGGCTCGTGCGAGTGTCGATATTCTTCCTCCTGTAAATAGAACCCAACCAACGATGAAAGACAATCAACCAATTTGCCAACGCGCTAATAACATCATCATCATCCGAGTTTTCTCTCTTCTATTCTGGCCGGAATAGAACTATAAGGAAAGTTGTTTAGATGTTGTTGTTGTACGTTACCTTGTGTTTGTCTCTCATCGATCCCCGGCCGAGGATGGCCATTTTGGTCAGCGTCTCTTCTTGTAGACGCTTGAGGGAGTTGCCTTTGGGACCCAACAGCTTGCCGACAAAATTGAACTGCCGCGCCAAATACAAAAAAGTTTCAAATGTCTATCACAAAAAGGCAATCAAATAATCGAATCAAGACAAATCGGTGGGAGAGGTTTAATCGCATGAAAGTGTCGTCCTCTGACGTCACCATCATGTGTGTGTGCGGGTCTATATACAATAGAGTTCACACGTTAAACGAACCAACTTTCTCTCGTTATTTAGCATTGAAACGCACAGAAAAATCATTGAAAAATCAAAGAAAAAATGAAACTTTGATTTCTTCTTCTAGTTACTTTTGGATGGTCTCTAGTGGGTACCGACGTCCTGACGGTGACTTTGATGGGCTTGTCTTTGGTGACGTCGCAGAATCTTTTGCTTCCGCCGGCGCTGCTGCCGCCGCTGCTTCCGCCGTTGGCTGAAGAGTCTTTCACCGACCCGCCGCTCAGCAGCCGCTCGATCTCTGCGCGTCAATCGAAACAAGAGAAAAAGAATTTCCACCAATGATAAGAGAGAGAGATGGAAAAGATTGATGACATGTTCTTTTTCTTATACACAAGTGCAGGACACGTGCGCACTTGATGATTGACTCAATCAAGAAGAAAAAATCAAAGTTTTGTGCACAGCTCAATTATTAAAAGTGATTAGATTAACGACGACGCAACTTTCTTTGGCCTTTTCCGGCCTATAGAATTTGCCACTTCTTGTTTGAACAACAACAACAATGTACAACGAAACAACATTTCTGCTCGTTTTCTAGAGTGGGAAAAAAAAACTTTTCACTTTTTTTTAGATTTTCTCCGCACCGGATGCGAGAAACTTTTTATTTTAAAAAGATTTTCTCTCATAGTGTTCGCTTCCGGGCAATTCCCTTGGAGCTATTGTTTAAGAAATTTTGTTCACGTTACTTGCTTGTAATCAGCAGGACACACACACATTATATATGCCCAAACCATTCACCTGTTGTCTGGGCAATAACCAAAAAATTCCCAGACGGGAAGAAAAAATCTGTTACATCATTGCCCAGCGGCGCGGCACATTTTGACATAATTTTGACTCAATTTTTATTTTGAAACTTCTGAATAAGAAAAGTTGTGTGATGTGAGAAAACGACACTCGGCCTGATGAAATTCACGTCGCAATTTCAGCCATTCAAATTTCACTCTTTTTTTAATTTATTACAAAAATTTCAAACTTTTTGCGCTGCGCTGTCGAATCAAATCAATTCAAAAAGTGTCGAAACGAAACGGAACACTTTGATCTCCTTTGATAAGAAAAACCCCGTTGGACTTTTCTTCTTCTTCTTTACTTCATCCCGTCCCGTCTATACAATTTTTTTAATGTTATGCCGCACCCGTCGTCGTCGTTTCTCCCGGGCACCACCACCACGTCATATCGACTCGCACCGTGGCGTCTTCATATGCTAATGGACTCGCTTCTCCTCCTTCCAGCCGAGACTTTTTTTCTTTTACAACACGATGAGAGATGCAAGTGCAAAAACGGCATCATCAAAGTGAACTGCTGCAAAAGACGTCAAATGACGTCCAACTTTTTGGATGATTTTCAAAACTTTTTGTCTGCGCGGGAAATTGCATCAAATTTAAACAAACCAAAAAATGTGAACTAGAAAATGAAACCCAACAGAAATTCCACCTAGTCTCTCCTGGAATCTTATTTCTTTTACCTGTCGAAGGGTCTAGCTAGATACATATAAGAGATAAGGTATTTCAGACTGTATATATTTAACTATGCCGTGGCGCGTGCAACGGGCATAAAACACCTCGGCTGTGGTAGTACGTCCATGTAGTCTGAGAAGAGAGACGGTGGGAACGAGGCGAATCGTTTTCGGGTTCTCTCAGAGTCGATGGCATGTGTGCACGGGGAGAGAGAAGGAAAAGAGGAGAGAAAGTCGGTCAGACTGGGCGACCGTTAGACGCTCAACGATTGGCGCTCGAAAGGAGAAGATGGAAAAACATTTTATTTTTTGAAAAAAAATGTACATAAATAAATATGAAAACGTTTTCTTCTTCTTCTTCTAGGGGATAGTAGACATAGGCACATAGCATCGCCTGTTGGACTCTCTGTATAGACCGTCAGCTTTTACTTTCCGATCATTTTCTCTCTTTCCCCTTGTGTGCTGTGTGTGCCTTTTTCCTAATTGGCTGCTGCTCTCACCCAAAACTTTTTTATTTTATTTTTTCAAAAGAGCCGCCACCGCAACCCAAAACCAAACGGGACACGGAATAGGAAGGAAGGGGAAAAAGGGTCAATTTAAAGAAAGCGACGATGGCCAGCACCGCCTGTGGCACACAATCATAAGCAAGTTATCACGCGTCGCCAATGTGAGATGTCCAATCCCTTTCTCTTTCTACTCATCATCTATACAACAGCCTATAGGGGAAGAAAACGGTGGGCTGGAATGTTGAATGATTTGTATTTTCCCGATGATATTCCGCGCCATAAATCATCGGACATTCCGAACATCATCGCCTGTATATATTTCCCCCCCGTGAAAGAATGTGTTGTTATAGTCTCTGGAGGCTTTCACTTGGGCATTCGGCGACAGTTTGATATTCATTGCGACTTGTTTCTTCTTCTTCTCTTTTAACGATGCACCTCTTTTTATTTCTTTTGCCAATTTTGGTCATGAAGAGGAAAAGAAAAATCATCTTATTAACTAAAAGAGAGAAGGAAGAGAGGGGAGAGATATACTCGCATATAAATTCAAATGTCGATTCCACACGGGGCTCCGGCGTATAGTGAAAGGCTAGACAACACTGACCGACGCGACCCTATATGGAATATCCTCAATTTTGATTATTTCTCCTGTCTGGGAATATACACAAGAAGGAGGAATATTCTTATACGCGCGCCAGATTCGAATTTTGTTCTTTTTCTTCTTCTAAACTGAGCGCCGATGTGTCGGATTCAATTCTTGCGTGAGTTGTCGCTGCATTCCAATAGACATACACACACAAAAAAGAGGGGGGGGGAATCATCACGAACTATACGGGATAGTAGAAGCCTAGAAGGTTATTCGGTATCCCAGTTTTCTTCTCAAAGAAAAAAGATGATGTGAAAATCGTACGGGATTCTAGTGGAAAAAATAAAGTTCTAATCAACTGGCGCCCCCGCGCTAGTCGTTTGTGGATATTTCTGTACATGTGCGCGTTTGAAACTTTTTGTTTTTTCTTTTTGCTCATTAAAATCTCATTAGCACAACGAGTTCAGGGATGCGAGAGTGAGAGTGTCCTTTTTTTGTTTTCTTGGGAAGGCCAGCACACCCAAAAAGAAAATGAGAATCTTCTTCTTCTTCTACTTCTATACAGGCCGGCTAAGATGGAAATTCCGGATGGAATAAGTCATCAAAAGAAGCTTTCCTCCCTTCTCATCCAGCTGGCAAATCACCATAGAGTCTGTGTGTGTGTGTGTGTGTGGGATATGTATAAAAGAAATCCCCCCTCTATCTCCGTTTCCTTATATTTTGTTCCCCTTTTTTTTATAATAATACCGGGCGGGATCAAGGAAAAACACACACACACTCCCGCGTTCCATTATTTCTTTGGCACACGTGAAAACAAACAACCAACGTGAACCAAAAAGGCGGCCGACTGAATTTTTCTTCTTTTTTTCGATTTGGTGGTGGTGGGGGGATATTTGAATTTGAATTTGAAAGTCGCGATAGAAATTTGTGTCAACGTCACGACGGCGGGGGAAAGATCCTATATGCTGCCCTGGAGGCCTCAGTCGGATGGATGGATGGATGGATGGGGGATTGCGCTTACCGGCATTGATGAGTTTCTGAGTCCAATCCAATCCGGCCGTCGAGTCGACGATTTTCTTCTCTGTCAACAATCGCTCGAGATATTCGGCTTCCTCGTCTCGGCAGTTGACCACCACCATTTTGTTATTAGTGTTGTTGTTGTTGTTGTTGTTGGCCAAGGGATCGACAACGGCCGGAAGCAGCATCAGCTGCAGATCCATTTCCGATTCCATTTTCTTTTTCGATGAATTCGCCTTTTTATTTCTAATCGAAATTTCTTTTTTTTTATCCGCAGCCAATGACACTAACACACTCACACACACACCACACCACACACACACACACGTAAAAACAAATCACCGACGACACGCCCAGCCAACCGCAATTGCCGATGCAAATTTGTAAATTCTGTGGCAGACAGCCTTTTTCTTTCTTTTAAATTTTTTAAATGTTTGAATCTAACCCGCGGGAATTTCAAATAGTTTAGTAGTCAAGTTAAGATGGTAGGTAGTAGATAGGTCTGGTCGCCAGCCAAGTCGATGGCAGACTGAAGAAGAAGAGGAAGAGAAAGACGGGGTCACCCTTTATTCCACCCAGTGGGGGAGGAGGTGGTGGTGGGAGGAGCTTAGCTTTCCACCACCAACCGAAAGTTGCGCGCACCTGACCCGCCGCCGCCGCCGCCGCCGCCGCTGCACGAAAAAAATAAAAAATTTCGTAGTTCGGGAATATTTAAATTTCGGCGCGAAATTGTCGTTTAAAAAAAAAGGGGGGGAGGGAATATAGATAGATAATAAAAATGTGTGTGTCTGTTTCACACGCTATCGATCACGGTACGATCTTTCTTCTTTGACATTCGCCAGTCTCGGAGTCGTTACATCACCGGACGGACTGGCCGACTCCCCGATGTTCCCAGTTGACAGTTGGGGTGGTGGGCGCGACTTTTTTTTTTTCCTCCTTGTCAGAGGCTGCTGGACCGGATTGGATCCTTAAAGGAAAGCCAAAATAATATGAAGAAGCTGCTGCTGCTGGTGGAGAAGTGCGACATGACGAAGGAGAGCGCCGAGCAGAAGAGGAGTAGACGGAATTCTATTTCCGAGACGCTAATGCGATTCGTCACCATCTTTCTTCTTCTTCCTAACCCGGCCAGGCCGTCTAGCTCCCTTTTTGTATATACACACACGTGTGTGCATAAAAGTCCTATTTGGGTTGAAATGCCAAATGATTGCAGCGGAAAACTTGAGGGAATAAAAAAAGACAATGAGAGCACAGCGATAGAAAAGAGCGTGATCGATTGTGTGATGGTGTGGGGCGTCCAGCAGCACAGCCCATCATTCTCTCGCTCGCTTTCATCTGATTCGACCCTATCTTTTCTTTCTCTCTTCTCCCATTTTTGATGTGTATAACGCTACTGGTTATCTGAATATGGCCCAGTCTACTTTTTTTTCCCATGGCATATCCCAGCAGCTGATGGATGTGTCCGTCCTATCGACATTTCCAGATGATATCAAAGCGGGAAATACGTATAGATATTTATAGACTAGTAGTCTATATAGTCCGTGTTTCTTTCTTCCAACATATTTTGTGTCTCGTTGCATTTTTCCGCCCAACTTGTAAACATTGGGGGGGAAATGTTTGCGCTTTCTTCGCACGCTCTTTTTTGTGAGCCCGCTCGTTTCTATATAGACGAGGCTCATTTCCATTTTCCACCATACCACGTTCTCCTCTCTCTCGGGGTATATATCCTTTAATGAAAAGAAAAGAAAGAAAACCTTTCACAGCAGCAGCAGCAGGAGCAGAGGGTTGATGTGCAGAGTACTAGCTGGGAGAGTTTAGAAACTGGCTGGCTTGGTCGGCTTGGCTAATTGATTGCATTGGTATTCAAGAAACCGTATTATCTCATCGCCTTTTGAGTCTCAAGACCCTGGCCATAGCTAGAGAGTCTTATTAGTCACTGGCGCGCTTCTCCCTAGTAGATTGTATAGACGGGACATTTACTTCATGGTGGAATATCTCTTTTGAGAGTCTGAGACATTCTATCTGAAATCTTCTATCAAACATGAGCGCCGGGTGGTTTTCTAATTGGCGTTAAGACACAGTATACAGTAGAGTAGAGTAGACTAGAGTCGGCCAACTGTTTTTGGAACAGCTAGTCATCGATCGACTGCTGTGTGTTGACTCTTTTGCTGGAGTCGACACTGTTTTCCATTTTGTAGGCTTTTTCTTTTTTAATCCGCTGGAAGGAACTTTTGGGAGGTGCCAGGGGTGAAGCTAGAGATCAAAACTGAAGAAGAAGCGGGTCGCGGGAGTGGTGGCCATCGGCGGTGGCAGCAAGCAATCATTTCCTTCTTCTTTTTTTTTACTCCAACGCAGTTTCTCTTCTTCACATTTTCTTCTGCCGCCGCCCAATTTCCGGCTAGTAGATTGCTGCTCCTCAATCCATCGGGAAACCCCCCCTCCAGCCACCTCTCCTCCTCCTCTGCGCTGATAAGAAATAAAGTATACAACTGCGTGTGAAGGGAAATGAAAAAGCAACGGGTCTCTGTGATCTAAACGGTCGCAACAAAATGCTTCCGGCCACGCACCGAATCGAGTTACCGATTTGCGATTGGCCCTCCTCCCTCCTTTCGATCGACTCTGTGTGTGTATAATGTCTTGTCTAATGAACATACATTACACACAGAGAGAGAGTCGTAACAAGTTTTTGGTGTATAGCAAAGGCGCAGGGGCCAACGGACCGATCGATATTTGCCCAGCCCAGTTGGCAGCTTCCACGTAGAGAGAAGAGTTTCTCTGATAATGGGAGTAGGAGTAGTAGTAGTAGTAGACCTATTAGTACATTTATATAAGGCCTGCGGGCTATACATGGTGTGTAATAGACCGTATTATTATATGGTCAGCTGTTACAAACGTTCACCGAGAAAAAACCTTTTTATATTTTTCTTCTTTGATCTAAAGGGAACATTTCGTGGTTGCGCATTTTGATCAAAGGCGAATTTGCGGGAAAGGTAATAAATAATTCATTTTGTTTGGGTTTTTTTAGGATTTTAAAAGGTGTGTATTGGTCAGAGTTTCAACCCCTGGTTATATGCGTTGGAACATCTGTTGAACTTGAACTAAATTTCTTTTTTAATCAGAAATAATAAAAATAAGAATAAAAAGAGAAAAATCACTCATGTCGACAATTGAATTGTACAAATAAGTTTAGGGCGGAGACGCCTGGCTGCTCTTTTTTGGGGAGATGATAAATTCCATCCATATGAAAAAAAAAGGAAAAAAATCCGGCGGATGTGTTATATACCCACTGCGCAATTCGAACCATATAATATCGCCAAGTGGCATATTCTCTGCAGCAGCAAATAATAAAATGAAAAAGGGAAATATACGTAGAAATGCTGTTTTTTCTCTCTCCCTTTTTTAGATCCCTCCTGCTGCCTGGTTGATCTCTAATATTTCCAACCGGATCTATATACACATCTAAGGAGAGAGAGAGAGGAAGGAGAGGGGGGGTTATATAAGCGGCTTATTAGTCGATTCCCACCAAAGAGGATTTTTTCCCGGCTCTATTCGAAACGGCTTATATAAGATAAACAGAATCTTTTCCCTCCACGCATTCGATTTTTTCCATCGAGATTTTTCTGAGCTCAGATTCCGAACGGGAAAAATAAAAACTGTCGTCTATAACAAAATAATTTAGACATGTAACATCCAAGTGCGACACTGCTGGCTCACTTGATTATTTTTCCCCGTCTCTCTAGCTGATTGAGAGCACGTGTAATTTGTAACATTGTCAATTATTGCCACGAAAGAAACAAAACAAAAAAAGGATATAGACTGTCGGGTGGCACCGGAACTAATTAACCGGAACCAATTGGACACCCCCGAGCTATATAGATGAGTTTATATCCACTCTGTATATATAGTCTGTACATCTTCTATTGAATAATAATAATAATAATCCTAGACAGATCTCTCTTGTTTCTACACAGCACAGACTTGTGTATAATTCCGTCGGGGAGGGAGAAATGTATCCACACAAAACCAACCCACGCATATATGTATAGCGATGTAGACATATCAGCAGTTCTTACTGGTGATGAGATCTTCTCATGTAATCAACTTTGGCGCATGACAGAACACACTCACAGCCCTTTCATTTTTGTTTCTTCTTCTTTTCTTATTTTCTTTCCTGGCGTTATACTAGTAGAATTCTAATTACTGGCCTCTTTTGCACGGACGACAACCGTGTAACAAATGGGCACCGCCAGCAACAGCAGCAGCGGTACTGATATATTTTTTTCTTTCCCCTTTCGTTCAAAACTTTCCCGACACCTTTTTCACGACCTTATTGTTCTCTGCTGCTGCTGCAGCAGTGCCCAAACTTTAAGAGATAAATCGTCAGTATATCTACGTGAGGGGGGCCGCCATCAAACAGCAGCAACTTGGGTTGCTGCTGCTGCTGCTATAGGATTTTCTACGTACAGCAGTATAGTTGGAATATAGCGCAGCGTGTGTGTCGTTCTATAATATTATACACACGCCCGAAAGGATAGTCTTCTACACGCGGCTGGCTGGATATATTTAAGGATCGACGTGTCTCCAGTATTTGACACTTTTTTCTATACTGTATGACGTCTGTCGTCTTTAACCTTTTATAAAATATAATAAGAATTCCTGTCTAACTTTTTATCTTTCTTTTTTCCCAAAAGAGGAGAAAAAAAAAGTTTTTTGGGAATCTCATCACCCGAGGATCAGCAGCAGCTTTTTCATTCGGTGACGATTGATATATCGTATCGATCCATCGGGGCGGATGTCGCCCCCACCAGTTTCCCTTTTTTTTATTTTATCTGAGCTGGGCCCACACCGCGCGCTAGATGTCGGAAATTCCAACTTATTTCAAGAAGAAAAATCCCAAATAGCTCAGCTTGGAATGAGCGTAATTATTATCTAGAGAAAAAGGAGCGATATCTACATTATATACGAGTGGACGGACATCAAAAGCTGCGCCCGGTTCCCATAGCCTGCCCGTCTCTTCTCCGGCATGACAGACACGTTCGCGACACACTGGGGGAATCTAAGAGAGAGAGAGAAACCCATTTACCGTCACGCAGGAATCGTATATATAATATCAAATGCATTCCCGTTTCAACTCCATCTCCACACACACATTTATGTGTGTGTGCATATGCCGGCTGCCCATAGTTTTTTCCATCCATCACACACGCCTCCGCTCTCTCTGGTTTGTCAACATTATAGGCGCACACACATGTATATAGGATATATCACCCTCCATCTTTTCTTTTCATATTTGACGCTAAGACGTTCTGTCGTTCCCGGCGGCGGCGGGATAGAACGTGAATTGCCAGAGCCAACGTGAAGCTTCTCTCCATCGAGTTATGGAGCTATATTCGCATCGTTATTGATGACACCCATGGACCATCTATATATATATGTGTGTGCCACACCCTGCGCCACTAGATGGGTCACATTTATAGACGGCAGTAGAAGACTGCGGGACCAGCAACAAACGAATAAAACATTTTTGTGTTTCCACCATTTTTATTTCTTTTTATTGGCTGCATGTTTCTCTGCTGTATACCCGGCCACGGTGTCGTATTATATGTGTGTGTGTGTTTGTCATTGCTGCACTTGCGTTCTGCCAGCGGAGATGTGTGTAGAACTACTGCGTGTGTATATCGTTCAAGCTGCCGGTTTGGCCGAAGATGGATCGACTTTGGTAAGGCGGCGTGAACGCCGGGTACCGAACATCAGACACCCAAACAATTCCACACGAGATCAGTCGTTCTAATTTATGACTTATCGTTTATGTTATATTGTTTTTTCTGGGCCCGTGTGTGTTTTTGTCATTGTGTCAGGTCGATGGGGATTATACTATCGTGAGGGTTTGTGAATTAATGCCGATGAGAGTTGCTTATGTTCACGACAGATGGCGGCCGTTGTCGTGTCGCTCGGATAGTCATGGCGGCGTATTGCATGTTTGTTTGTTTGCCTCTCATTTCCACAACATTTACCGGTGTTTTATCAGGTAAATCAAACTGAATTGATGACTTAGTTATGGTCGATTTAGTGCTTGTGTTAATTTTCACAATGTGTGTCAATATTGTTTACATGGAATTAACTGAAATGAGCAGCCTCGCAGCATGTGACAAGAGTCCACAGAGGTCCCATGCAATTTACAGTGATAGAAATGTTCTGTTTTATTCAAGTGACAGTTTTTGCGTTTTTGAGGATGGAAATTTTTCAAGGTAAAATAAGCTAAAGACCTTATTAGTTAAAAATGTATTTTACTTTGGAATTATCTTTCGGCCCCCATAGCCAATCATAGGCCTGACTTTTGTAGAATGTTAATGAGGTGAAAGCATTTATGGGCCGGGGGCTTTACATGAATTCTGTTCTGTCCTATTTGCAGAAAAGTTGTCTTTTGCTACCTGTGCAGCTGTATGTCTCATCTTGTGCTAAACAGAAAAAGTACGCAATTAATAGATATGACTGATTTGAAAACGACAATAGAGCCAACAAGCCAAACGTTTCCCCAGTTAAAGGGAAACACAATTGGTTTTAAAATCGGTCATACATATTAATTAATTGATTTCTACATCAAATTATAATTGTACAAGTATGGTAAAAATGTGGAGATTTTATGAATTAGAATTATTTTTAAATAGGAAATGTAGAAATATGGAAATTTTACACAAACATATCGTTTGACTTGGTTGTGGAAGAGCCACGTATCGGCAGCACCTACATAAGGCTGAATGGAAGACGACCATTAATCAGTTGACAACACATCCGATGGATCAAATTGTCTCAGTAATCAAAATGAACACCGAACTGCTTGAAATAGAAATCCAACCTGAGCCATTGGGAAAATCGTTTCGAGTACCAAAATCCGAAATGATTCTCCCTGACTGCATAACATCCGTTATGTGGAAACCTGACTGTACCTCATCATCTCACAGCAATATTACTCACATTGGTGAGGATCCCGAAGAATCAAAGGTCGACCGTTCCCGGAAGCTTGATTCCCAGCTATCGCTTCGTGAATGTGATTCAATTAAAAACAGCTTTGAATCTGACGGCTTATCAATGACAAACTTCGGTTTTTTTCTCGATACAAAGTACCAAATCAAAGAGGGAATGGACTTAACCTTCTGCACTGCTCAACAAGTGCAACATTTCATCGATAAACAAGCTACGGAGATCCTTCAACTCAAGGCCGACCTTCAGTTAGCTGATTGTGAAATTTGGAAAGAAATCGGTCGAAAACTGTTGGTGCAAGATGAGCTTGAAGAGTTTAAAAAGAACGCTGCAGTCGTTCAACGAGAAAAAGAAGAACTGGAGAAGGAGATAGTCGCTCTTAAAGAAAGTGTTATCAAACAAAAAGCTGATTGGCGTTCCGTCGAGTTACAAATCAACGCAGAAAACTACGGCTTGCAAAGAGCATTGCGTCATTTAGGGAAGGTAAATGAAGGAATGTCAGAAAAAATTTCTCAATTGGAAACGGAGGCGATTCAATCACGCCAGGCAATTGAACTGTTGCAAAAAGAAAACCAGGAAATGTTGAACACCCCAGTAACGAACGTCCGGTCTGCTAAAAAAGCAGAAAGATTGGCTCTGGGGCATGCTGCAGCGCTCTCTAATGCTCTTATAGAACTAGAAGTGGCGGCTGAGTGCTCAAATAGTGTAGCCGAATCAGAGAATGCTGAAAGTGACCTGCAGAATACTGGCGAGTTGAAAACGGATTCGAAATCTACCGAAATCAGAAATGCATCTTGGCTGAAAAAGTGGCTCATCAAGCGCGGATTAAGTAAAGAACAGAAACCGGAAGAGAGCGAGTTAACAAAACTACTAAGAAGCACCGGAATTATGATGATGAAGAGAGCGAAGGATCTTAAGGAACAAGCAAAAATGGTTGCAGCAAAAGGAAAACGCTTGACAGAGAGAGCTCAACAACTATCATGGAAATAATAATAACAACCTGTCCTTGATGATTTCGAAATATCGCCACCATCGGTAAGTTACGTTGAATTAGTGTCGAATTAAAGTGTTGTCGGCTTGTGTTTTTCATTCAATACAAATCTCATTTAAATCTCAAATAAATATGCTGTTAAATTCATTTAAAGGTTTTCTTTTTCAAAAATCCTACGCAATATCATTTCCAAAAGTCTTCAAATTCAGCACTAGTCCGCAGCACATGTTGGCGGGAAATAGCTAATGCGTTTTTGTGTCGGTAGGTGGATCCGTGGGTGACATTTTCTGGATCACGGAGAGATAGCCCGATCTTTGGCCATTCAAAAATAAAAACATCGATTGAAAAGCGACAAAAAATCTTTTCGTTTGCTGTTTACTGGTTAGTAACTGCTATTAAACACTGTGCTCATTGAAATATCTTGATGCCCTCGATAGTAAAAAAAAAAAATTAAAATTTTGTTCCTATTCAAACCGTTATATTGGCCAAATCGTGATTGCTTCGTCACTTAAACATGTTTTATGGTATTTTTTTTCTTTCTTACCTGATTCGATACGATCTCGTGGTCTTTCAGGGCCAGTCAAGTCACCATTAGAACAACAATCTTTGTAAATCTCTTGGCTAAATATGGAAGCTACACCTGTCAGAAAATATCTTTGGGAGTTGCTAGATTTAAACTGGTGTAACAAGTTGGAATTCCTTAGTGTCGGATGAGAAACAAGTTTTCAATTTATGCTTTCTAGTGATGATGTTGACGTCTAATTTTCTTGACAGGTTAACTGATGTGAAACATAGTTCCGAAGAAAAATGAACCGAGCTGCTGACATTGGCCTACTACCTGGAATATAGGCTTCAGGTTGAATCATGATCAGAATGGTAATTAAGATGCTTCTTTTCCTCTAGCCAGTTAATTATAGTATCTATTGAATTTCATTGTGGCTGGTGGAAAATCTAATAGCGTCACACCAAATCAAAATGTTTAAAATGAACCTGTTCATATTGTAGTATTAAAATTTAGTGTTTATTAATTAACAATAATACTATCTACTGTAGATGTTTCATTAGAGGCAATTTATGATTAATCACATTATCACTGGCATATCACACACCTTGTTATGAGAATGTGAAGGTTTACTTGCACCCGGTTACGTCATCATCTGGCTCTCCTTTTTGCTTTGCTTTTGCTTGTGCGTGTGTGTGTGTGGAAAATATATACATTACGTCGAAGCCTCCATAGAAGGGAGTCTAAGTTGGCTGTGATTAGGATCACACAAGAGAATTCAAACACATCCTTTTGTTATTCAGATTTTATCTGTACGTACATAACGACACAAGAGGAAGAAGAAAAAAAGCTGGAACTGTGTGCAACAGCAATCGTGACTTGAAATCTTTGATCTATTACGATTATACGCGTCTCGCATGAATCTCTCTCTCTCGGTTTTGTTTTGTGTTTACTTTTTCTCTTTTCCCGAGATCTTTATTTTGGTGTGACCTCCAGATAGGGTATTGTGTGTGTCTGTGTGTGTGTATACACACGAGATGGAGGTTTTGATTGTGTGTTGCCTTTTTTTTTTCTATATCTCGTCTCTTTCTCTCTCTGATAAATAGGAAAGAAGAAAAAGGGGCGGCCGAAAGAGCGCCACGTGTCACTCTGGCGTCACTGGAAGCGGCCGGAAGGAACACGCACTGGAATTCTTTTCATTTTTCTTCTCCTTCCGTCTCCTCACCGCCCCTCGGCCGTTTATTGATCGCCAACCGGATTCGCTGATTTATTCATCGTCCCGCCGTTAGATGGCACACTGCTCAACGTACCTATCTTTTTTTTATATTATTATTTTTGTTTTCACGAACACGAATCATCTCCATGCCTTCTCTTCCCCTACGTCGCATTCATAACAAACTGTTGTTACGTCAGAGGGGGGGGGGAACTAAAAAAGAGGGAGAGAGTCCAATCAGACGATCGAATTAATTCAGATTGCAGACACACCTGTGGGTAGACCCCTTTTTTATTTTAGATATTCGAAAAATGTTTCTTTTTAAAACCCTTGAAAAACTGAGACTGATCAACTCGATAAAATCGGGCAGGAGAACCCCAGGAGCCAATGATTTTGTCGTTAACGAGGTTTGCGTGCGTTCTTAATTTTTTCAAACAAAACACAATTTGACAAGTATAAAAACAGCAGTTGGTGGCGTTTGATCCGAGTCATTTTTAAGGTTCCAACGGGTGGAGACGACAAACAGAAAACCCCCCCGAAAGAAAATAAAAAATAAAAAGTTAAAAACAAAAAAGTAGATCGTCATCAGGAAAGAAACATTCATTGTAGTAGTAGCAGCGAGCCGCGGGCAAAGCTCTGAACGAAAAAGAAGTAGAAAAAACAAACAGGCATTTCGTTGATTTCTTTAGAAAATGTTGGGCAATGATACTCTCACTCCTCCCCTCTGAAATGCTGCTGCGCTTGGCTCTCCTTTGGAGCGCAAAAACTATGTGAACTGGAAGTGTAGTCGGCGGCCCTGACGGCACTGCCGCCTCCGGTGGCTGGCCGAGAGACCAGTAGTCGCTCGCGTGCGGTGGCGAGAGGACGTGCTTTCCACCAGCAGCAGCCACGCCTCTTATACACATCTCGAAAAAGTCTCTCTCTCTCGATCATTCTCTATCCCTCTCTCCTGTTTGTTTTGTTTTGTTTGAACACAAGGGACGGCCCAGTACAGAAACCTCCTTTTTTTAAGTTCATAACTGTTGCGAATTGGACAGGAAAATCAATTTTCATTTGAACGAAACAATTTTTGTAGTTGGTGCGGAAAACTTTTTTAAAAATTGGTCGTGTTGGAATCGCCCATCAACCGACTCATCCAGCGGAGGAAACTCAGCACCAAGAGACTATTATGTCACGGAGGAAGCAGAGCAATCCGAAACCGGTGAAAAGTAAGTCTTGACAATTTCAATTTTCTTATTTTTATTGAAGAAAATCAAAAAATTGGTCCTGCCAAAAAAAATCATTTGTTGAAAAATGATTGGCCAATTTTTCTTTTCTATCGAAGCGGATGACCCCGCGATATATTGTTTACATTGCGATGCGATTTTTATTTGGCCCGGCTATTTTTAAACCTGCCACAATCGAAGAAACGGTCAAGTAAAAACAAACAAATTTGCATAGAGAAAATGTCGGACGTGAAATTCCGATTGGGGCGTTCCCTTTTTATTTATTTTCGGGTCTTTTGGATTTATTGAATTATTTTCGACTCGGCAATTGCGAACGTGTACGAGACGCTGATGATGTTTCCCAATAAAGAAATGAGATCGCCGATCGTTGACCACCACCACCACCACCGTTTTCCCCCCCGTCTATAAATGGCCAAACTGTTGAAACGGGCGCAAAAAGGTTGTATAGTGGACAAAATTACGCCATCTCTAGAGTGTACCGGCTTATTAGTTTTAGCTCTCTCTCTTTCTCTCAGTGTGTGTTCAATTGATACGCTTCATTTTGATTTGTCTTCTTATAGTCTATTTTCCCCCCACCACCACCACCGCGTATTTATTTCTATTTTGAATAAATAAAAGAAAGAAAGAGAAATAGAAAAAAGCAACTGGCACTGATGGATGGCGCTCCAAAAAGCCCCACCACTAACTACCACACAAAACAACGAGCCCCTTATCGCTTGCCACCAATCAAAACGTAGACTGTCGATTTGGACGGTGGGTCCGGGCTTCTTCTTCCTATCTCTCTCCCCCACCTTACTACTACTACTCGCCCCCCTATTCTCTCCTCCTAGTCTTACCGCGATATATTTATTTATATTTCTCTCTCTCTTTTTCTTACCCGCTAATTTGGTCTATTTCGGTAGTCGCCGTTTGTCTATTTATAGTCCCGTTTTAAAAATGGCTACTACCTGAGAAAAAAAGAAAACAAGGTTTCTCTTCTTATTTTTATCTTCTTCTTCTATTCTTTCTATTTTGATTGGGGTTCTATTGATTGCGAGGCAGCAGCTTTGACTTGTATTACCACTCCGGGAATGACCGCGACCCGATTTTCCTTTTTTCTTTCTTTTCTTACCTTTTCGCTAAAGCGAAAATTCCGCGAGATAATAAAGCCGAGAAAAGAGGAAAAAGGAAAAGAAATTTTAATGGATTTAATTCGAGGAAGGAAAAAAAGAATTCAAACGATCAAAGTTTTTTAACAAATTTACCGCGCTGTCTACATACACACACACGATGGGATGCACCTGTTTGTCATCTCTTATATCCGCCCGACGTCGATGAAAGAGGGTGGTACATATACTACTACGGGGGTGGTGGCTGTTTGTCCGCAGTTGGAAAATGTTTATGTATGTCTATAGCGCGTTTGATGTTTATATTTAGATACTAAAGACCCAGCGAGCGGGAGGGACAATTCGAATCGATCGGCCAGTCCAAGCAAAAAGCGGATGCATCCGCTCGGCCTCCCCCCTCCTCTTACAACGTCACTGGTTTCCCCCAAACGCACGGCATGGCGCCCTTTTCAATAATTCCTAAACGCTTCCAGCTCTCCCTTCTCCACTATGTGTGTGTGTATAGGGACTTTGATTTTTTCAATTTGATTTTTGATTTTGATTTTTTTGTGGGGGCTCGGAAGAGAGTGGGCCTGTCACTCTGCAACGTTCCATTGTCTTCCCTCCTCTTGCGTTGTGTGTATGTTTGCCCTCCTCCTCCGCCTCTACTGCATTATCTAAAGTTTTAATAGATCAAAGTCGGGATGGATTCATATTTGATCGCCGTTCGGTGGGAGGGAGAGGAGGGTTCTCTCTGTCGCGTTGACTACGTAAACCGACTCTTGAGCTGTCCGTCAGCCCCGCCGGGCCAGCACCAGAGGAAAAATCCATTATGATTCGATAAAGTTGACCGCGCCCATTTTTCACTTTTCTGCACAACTTTTTATTATTTATTTTTTTCTTGATCGTCTACTGAATAATCCCGAACTAACTACAAAAAAAAAGAAGTAAAACTTGAAAGGGCAGTAGCTATCCGAGGAGATCATTTTCGAGGAAAACAAGTTGATTTTGTATAGTTAACGTCGATGCCGACGACAATGACCAGTTTCACTCTTGGCATATCGTCGTACAGGAGCGCTGCTGCTGCTGCTGCTGCTGGTCCATCTTGATTCTAGATTTGAACGAAAATCCTGGAATAAGTGTAGAGACAACAACAAAAAAAAATCCTGAAATGGGAAACTGGTTTAACAGTCATCCTCCTCCCGATAATCTCTATACAACTACTTTTTATTTATTATTTTTTATTATTTTCTTCGATTCCATGACTTTTGATCGGTCTTCAAAAAACTGAGATCCATCAGCGTGTTTGACGGAAATAATAATGCGAGTTGGTCGAGAAGAAGAAGAAGTAAAAAAAAGAAGGCGGTCCCTACAAAACACCAACAACCCAAAAAATAGATTTTTGTTTCTTTCCGTCGGGAGGGGTTTTTGTTTGTGTTTGCCCAGCCATTCTGTAAGAAGAAGAAAAAGCAGGAGCTTTCGGGACGGGATGGCGCCATCTCTCAGCTCCCGCTGTATAGCCCTTCTGATATGGCTTTTGATTAACCTGCTCAACCCAAAAAAAGAGAGAGAGAGGCGATAGCGTATATAGAAGAAGAAGAAGAAAAAAAGAAATAGAAATCATCCAGAGAAGAAGAAGAAGTGAATGCGCAGATAAGCATCATCAAACAGGAAAAAGAAAAAAAAGAAAAAAGGTTCTCTCCTTCTTTTGCATATCTCTCGATCAATCCGACAGCAACACACATAGGGCAAAACCTTTATTTTTTCTTTCCTATAAGACTACGGTACGACTACTACTACATGGATATTATGGAGATAGATATATATACAGCAGCAGCAGCAGCTACCAGCAGCTCAAACATTTTCTTTTTTTAAAAGTCGCGCGCGCTAGCCGACCGGACTGATGTGTCGTTTGATGAGGAGAATTACACGTCCACATTCCATTTCATTTGGAGCTTTTACGACTGCAAATATGACCGACTCTTGTCGGCACATGCCGCCCTGACATTTCTTTTCTTTTTTTTTTGTTTTCTTTCATTCATTTATGGCATTGACACTTTTTTTTTAGTTTTATTTCATTTGAATAAAATGTAGAAAAGAGCCTTGGATCAGCCCTGATGATCTATCGACACCAGCGACTTTTTTTTTTAAAGAAAGAAAACAAAACCTTGGAAGAGAAATAAATTACAAAGCTTTTATCTTTTTGTACACATACATATATGCGGGCGGGCCTCAAAAAGTGTCTTGTCTCTTGTTTTTCGAACGCTATAAATATCTCCGGTAGCTAATAACAATCGAATCGTTTTGAAACAACGAAAAAATAACCAAAAGAAAAGAAATCACATTACAAGCGATCGCTCGGCTCGTACCTGCTCGGCATATTAATAACGATGCCTCCCTTTATTTTCTTTCTTTTATTTTTGGAAAGGAAAAAATTATTTAAAATTTTTTTTTTATCTTCAAGAAGAAGAAGGACTGGGTGGGCACACACACACACACTGAGACTCCCGCCGTCTCCTCTCTCTCTCTCGAACTGCGATACTGATGGAAAGAGCTGATAAACGAATAACAGACGAATAACAGACGAAGGAAAAGAGCTGGAGGAGATGAACAAGAGATTTGACTCTTACGAAAGAGAAAAAAACGAAAGAAAGAAAGAAAGAAAGAAGGTTTTTTTGATTTCTCCTAAAGCTTTCCTCCTTGTCAGTTGTTGAGCAGACGAAAGAGAGTTGGTTATCTCTCTCTTGCTCCTCCGTTGGATGGGGAAAAATGACGTAGACAAATCCCGAGTGAGTTCCATCTTCCAATCAAATAAGAATCGCAGGGTGGAAATAGATGGCGTCGCTCCATCCTTCGACCAGAGATAGATATAGAAAAAGAGGAGCAGCAGCAGCAGCCCAGCAACAGAAGCAACAATCTCTCTCTCCTAGAAACGAAAAAATAAAATAGAAATTATAATACCCGGCGCCCCGCTCTCGATCCAAATGTCCTTTCCGTGTTTGTGTGTATATATTTTTTCTCTGGGTGGTTGGTTGGTAGAGAGAGAGCGAAAAGATTATGTCGGAGCTGCTGCTGCTGCTGCTGAGCTCAGATCTAATCTCTCTCGAGCTCGTCTCTTGCTTGCTTCTCGATGGCCTGTCCTTTATACTCGCGCTCGCGCTTATTCGGCGTGTGTGTGTGTGTGTGTCTGTGTAGATTAACTGAAACACAACGGCGTGTTCTTCCTCTTCTTCTTCGGGTGTGTGTGTGTGCCTGCCTGCCGTACATAGGAAAAAGAACGTGACGGTATGCGGCAACCAGCGTGAATCGTGATTCCCGCGTCTATACTCGCCAGCGCTGCTTCTGGCCGCGGCCGATTGTTTTATTTGTTCCGCGCGGAATTGGATTCGAATTTTTGTTGTTGTTTTACTTTTTATTGGTTTCCAAACAGCCAATTCGACAATGAAAAATATTCTCTCCAGCTCGGTTGAGAATTCGATTTTAAATTGCGCGCCCATTTTTGAAACCCGACATTTTTCATTGCGTGTTTTTTTATTTAACGGCTGTATTGTTGTTTTCTTGCATCGCTCTGGTCGGATTGAAATGCAATGAAAACATGCGGGATGTTTGATGATGATCAGCCGGATAAGTTTTGGGCTGCCGTCTCGAGTGCGTGCGGATGGCGGGGGGGTAT
The DNA here is from genome assembly GCF_021134715.1 of Daphnia pulex. Taxonomy (NCBI): domain Eukaryota; kingdom Metazoa; phylum Arthropoda; class Branchiopoda; order Diplostraca; family Daphniidae; genus Daphnia; species Daphnia pulex. Next base: position 9,416,989 of record NC_060023.1, on the reverse strand, counting down.
TATTATTACCCAGGCCACCCACACCGAGGGGTGGGGGGGTCATAATATTTTTATATCACGATCCCTATAACTTCGACATAGAGATCCTGTTTGCATACACATGTGGCTCGCGCCAAAACAATAGGGTTTTATTTTTATTTTTATTTAAATGAAATTGGAGAGATCCTTAACAACACATTTCTCGCTCCTTATGGCCGTAGAGGACCCCCCCTCGCGTATTTTTTGTTCCGAAAAACCTTTTTTTTTTATTCTCTTATTTCTCCATCGTATCATTAGCATATCGGGGGGTCGTGATCTCCGACCAATGGATGAGGGAGGACCACACAGACATGTTGTATACACACACACGCGCCGTGCATTGATGATGAGACGCTCCCGATTGGACGGGCCAGGATTGTTTTGTCTTTTGCCTTCTTCTTTTTATTTGATTTTGATTTTGTATTATTTGCGCTACGCGTTCACAATGAGAAAATGAGAAACAATAGGAGCTAGTAGAGAGAAAGAGCCGGCCTCTATCACTCCGGCCGTGCTCAAGTGTTGGGGAGGGGGGAAAAAATTGTAGACGCGATGATGGCAGGAGGAGGATCTGTTGTTTTCCATCAGTTTTCAGGATCCATCTCGATGTGTCGTACAACAAAGAAGAAAAAGGAAAAATGTGTCCCTCTCTCTTTTGTAACGGCCAAGGAGCGCGCCGGTCCAGTTTTGTAGACGACCTATATCCATTTCCAGGATCGCTATTGTTTTCGGCCATCCATCCATCCACCCATCCCCCCGCTCCTCCTTGTAAATGATATGTATCCCGTGTAACATGCGAGAGTTTAAGTATGTACGTTCTTGTTTTTTTCTAGAAGAGGGGGGAATGAAATCATCAAAGTTGATGATGACAAGAGCGACGATATTCATTTGATTATGCAGGAGTCTTGGAACAATGATCCTGGCTGGCTATTGGTCGTTGTCTGGAGCTCGATTGTTTTCGCTAATCGGACCAATCAGGAAAAAGGCGGACATTTTTATTTGTTCCTTCGTACCGACTACCGACCGGAATAATATCAAAATTTGACAGATTTCAAACAGAAAAATTTTCTCGTCTGACATATCGCGGTGGGAAAGAGGAAAAAAGAAAAAAAGAAAAAAAAAGTCGGGCGGTGTTTGTGCGGGAGCGGTTGCGTCTGGCGATCAGCGATAAGCAACACACACATATAGAGAGAGTCGGGCGGGAATTGCATTCACGCCGTATACACACACACACACAGACGAGAAGAGGAGGAGGAACAGGAGCAGAAGAAGAAGAAGAGAGCGATAAATGTTATCGATAAACTCTCTCTCTCTCACTGTGCCGGGCCAACCCAAACAGCCAGAAACGATGATGATGATGGCAGCTACATATATATACTCCCGGCCTTTTTTTTTTCTTATCACTCTCCGGCCAGCAGTATATAGTAAAGAAGGGGGGGATTTTTTTGATCCAAACCCCCCCACCAACCCACCGTTCTTGTTACACACCCCCACGACTTTTGATGCGCGTAATAACCAGTTTTTTCGTTTTTTTTTTTTAAATGAAAAGATGGGCGCGCTAACCCCCTTGAATTTCCTTCCGTTGGGGAGGATTGCAGAGTAGGGAATTATGATTATAAAATATACACACAACAGGGGTGGAGTAGGAATAGTTAAAGGCCAGTTTTCGGGGGGGGGGGGGAGATTTGGCGCAAGTTGCTCCCGTCTCTATCCAATGGCAGAGCTAGAGAAAAGGGACGGGCACTTGCACAATTGCAATTGAATTCTCTCTCTCTCTGTCTCTCTCTTACCATCTCTCTCTCTCCCTGTGTCGGTCCTTTCGCTAACTGGCGTCGATCAATACATCTCCCTCATTCTCTCCCGTTTCCCTATCAAGTGGGTGGGTCTGGGGGGGGGGGGGGGTTCTTCTTTCGTTGCAAAAAAATTTCAAAATTTCTTTCAGATGTGGCGGGAAGGAATAACAAATTTGAACGCTCATCTGTCGATCAAATTCAACAGCTGTCGGACCATGTCCGTTTCCGACTTTTCTCAAAATTCCGCGCAATCGTGAGCTGCCGATGGAAAATGTCGTTTGTCATTTCTCGCGTGTTCGATAAACAACATCAACATGTTGGTTGGGAGACTCTCTTATTTTTAAAAACCAAAAGCGTTTGCACATCTTTAATCCCTCACGCTGTGTATTACTACTCAAAACTGTTCTCTCTCTCTGGGCGAGAGATATGTACCCAAAGCGTTGCCATGACGACCCCCCCCCCTCCTCTCTGTGCTCTCTCTCTTCCCACCATCACTACTTAATCAACCATTCCACCCCACCCTGGACGAACTCTCACGACTCTCGTGTATATAATAGGGAGGAAAAGGGGGGGGATAGGGAGAACTGTTCTGCTTAAATGAACCATTTGAAAAAAAAAAGGACATTGCATTTTTCACGATTTTTCTTATTTTTTCGAGCTGTCATTTTTTGGTTCTTTGAACCTCCCCACCCTTCCTTTTGGGGTCTCCCACCCCCCTTGCCTTTTGCCTTGCTCGCAAGTTCCCCCCCCAAAATGGCGATTGCACACACGTATTGATTATATATAGTCGTCGAATCGGCGACTCTCTCCTTCTCAGCGGTCCTCAAAGTTCAATGAATCTCCGGCACAACTCAAAGGCCTACACCTTCTCTCCTATAGTAGAGGGAGGGGGGGATTGGCTGCTCCCCTCCGTACCTCCCACCCACTGAAAACCGGGCGCTCGTAATGGAAACGGAGCCGTGACAATGTCCATCTCTTGTTATGTTGAGACTCTCTCGGACGGAAACTCCACAACTTGTGTACATATTGCACCAAGAGTTTAAAGTCAGCCCGTCAGTCACTCTGACATGGGAGACTGGGCGGCTGGCCGGCCAAAGAAAAAAAAAAAAAAAACGAATTTCCACATTTAAATTTTTAAATTTTTATTATTTCTACCCACCGACGCCCCGCACCAGGTGGCGTCGCATTTCTATCGCCGGACCTTTTGAATGATTCGTCCCCCCTCCTCACAGTCTCTCTCCTTCTCTCTCTCTCCCACTTTGATGTTACGTACAATTGCAAGAGGATGAATCAAGTCTCTGTGCGTCCGTCCGTCTGGCGTATCGCTCAATTTCAGAATGTTTTGCGGCTTTCTCATTGGTCTACTTGAAGCCTCATTTGAATTGATTTCAATCATTTCTCTCTACTACTACTACTGGGTAGTAGACTGGCTGTGTATGTATATACGTCTGTCTCTGACACATGACGATAATAATTCGACCTCTCCGCCGGAGCGCCGGAGCACCGGATGAAATAATAACGACCGCAATAGTCCAAGCGGGGCTAGAGCTCGCTGTGGCGTCCGCAAAAGTTTTGATATCAACAGTATGCCAGGCCCCATTCGAGAGAGTCGCCATAGTTCCTCCTCCGTGATGGGCTGGGGCTGTCTGCTGGGGCTCTGCTCTGCTCTGCTCGGCTGTGTGTGCTCGTTTGGGCGTGGATAGGCCGATGACTGGCTCGACTCATGACTTGATCATCAAACACAAACACAGAAAGCGTTTTGTTCTTCGGCAGAGGAGGGACAGAGGCAAAAGGGGTGAGGAGACGACGTGTGCGGCCCAGAACGTGATAGCGGTACAAAACGTCGCCGAATAAATTGAACGGCCTGGCACCCAGCACCCACCTCCCTCTCTTCCTTCCCCCCAAAAACTGTTTGAGAGTGTCTAGCTTAAAGCATTGTATGTGTGTGTACATATCTCACACTCTCTGATGTGCCCCCCTTTTAACTCCCGCCAACGCGTACATATACACTATATACAGTCATTCGTAATCGCAGCTTCCCCGGCTGCTACCCGGCAGATACCGAACAGGCCTCCGTACTATATAATATACCCACCACCCAGCGTGCTCTTTATTTATACACACTTTCTATTGAAAAATAAAATAAAATAAAAGGGGGGAATATCTTTTTTTCTTATTTCTGTTCGGCCTGGCCTGTTTGGTTTCAGACTGATAAGACGATCCCACTCACTCAACCCGCCCCGTTTACTCTCTCTAGCTCTCGTTTTTCTTCTGAGCTGTATAATAATATCCATCAGTCTAAAACAGCTAGCTCAGCTAGCTCTGAGTTATGGATATTGTGCCGAGTAGAGTAAGCGACGCAAACAAACACGTAATAATAAAGCGGAAATAAATTGGTTTATTACGACGAGACTTATTACACACCGCACCAGCGCCCGCTGACTACCGACCGATAACAAACTTTTTTCATTTTGACCAGTTTTTTTAGTGAGAGAAAGAGGAAAAGTTTCGGGTGTGTTTTTTAAAACGTAACCCGAGTTTTATACTTTTTGATTTGAATGAATGAAATTTAGACACGATAAGAGATGCAAAGGATTTTTATTTTAACCTTTGGCCGTTTTTATTTTGATAAGGATAGAAAATGGGTCTGACTCTGCCGTGTGCACAAAGATTGGGCGCCGCTGGAGTGTGCTGTTGGATATCATCAGAATATTACGCGGATGATCTATGGAAAAAGGGGGGTGGCATCCAGTCGTGTGTGTGTAGGTCGGGCTGTGATTACACAACACCGTGTGCGATGCCTAAAGATTTTCTTTTCAACATCGAAAAAAAAAGCTGTCGAACAAGTTTTTTTGATTTTTTGGCCAGGGTAAAAATGAAAAAAAGAACTTGTATCGAGAGTTGGATGACGAACAAAGTTCACAATCTCCTTTTGTGTGTGTCGCTTCTGCCGTTGGTCTTTCCCCCCTCTCCCATCTTTTGATGGAGATTTTGAATGAATATATATATATATAAAAATCAATGTCTCTCCTAATCGAACGCCCAGGGGATATATATACAACAGGCCAGCCCAGGACCCAGCGCCGAGAGAGAGAGAGAGAGAGAGAGAGAAAAATGATTGACTTTTATGTATGCGCCTTATCTCCGTTTCTTTCTTTCTTTTCGGGAGAACGAGGTCGCGCAATTCGGAGCCGTATCATTTTCGACGACTTCCCAGTGCCTTATCTCTTCTTGCCATTCCGTTCCCAAAAAACGCCACCCACCCAACCCAACCCAACGTCGTCCTCCACCACCACCTTCTTCTCCTCCAGTGTACATCCACACACACACACAAAAAGTCACTCTGGAGATAGATAAGAACCGACAAGATCCCGTCCAGCCAGTATGTGTGTGCATGACAACAACGGCCATCTCCTTATTCTGCGTGTGTGTGTGTGTATCTTTTGATGCATATTATTAGTAGTAGTAGTAGTTGTTTTTCTTCTTCTTCTTCTTTTTTAGTCTGTCTTATCCAGCTTCTCTTGTCGCTGGTCGTCGTCGTCGTTGCCTTTTTGTTTTTTGTTTGTTGGTTGGTTATATGTTGGATTTTTACATCTCTTTATGATTTGAATCGAGTCCGACTGTAATCTCTTTTTTGTTTATTCCTCTCAGAGTTTGGATATCCCGAAAATATTTTTCTTTTTCTTTTCATTAAATTCGTCCTTAAAAGGCCATACGTCTGAAGAGATTTCTAAATGCATATTTTCATATTATTAAGATAAGACAACACGAGAAGAAAAACTACTCTGGAAAAAAAATAGACGAAATTGTAACCGACAAATCGAAAAAAATGCCGGTGGGTTCAACAAACTTGAAGGGGGGGGGGATATCATTCCGCCCGATAGTACATGGCGGATTGATTTTGATTTGATTTTTTTTTCTTCCGAAAAATGACGCAAGAACACATGTGATTTTAATTTCTTAATAATTTCTTATTCGTTATCTTTCTTATTTATTTCATTCGTTTTTAATCTTTGCGGGGCCTGTGGTCGTCTACTTCTCCTTCCGGACCCGCATATCTTTGCGTTTGGGTTGTTTAATGTCAACATTTTTTTTTCAAATCTACTTGTGATATCGCATTCAGTAGTTTCCCCATTTTATTTTGTTTCCTCGGATTTTGTTTTGGGCTTCTCGAAATTCTCCGCTTTTATTTTTTAAATTAAAGATTCGATTTCGATCGACGCCATTTTTTCCGAAATGATAACAGTTTGTTTAATGATCGTTAGGTGTCGTTAGTTACACCTTGGGGGTAACCACCAAACCCCAACCGATTGTTCATCTATTATTATATAATCTACCGCAGATTAATAACCTCCACAGTCATCAAATAATTCGAATTCAACCCAAACGCTAAAATGATGAATTTTCGTGAGTCGGGTGTTCATTTATTTCCCTCCCTCCCGAAAAAATTCCAAACTTTGGCCGTCGTGATTTTCTTTTCTTTCCTTATCGCCTTTCTTGCAAGACCTGGCGCGCATCATGGAGGCATATCAAACACGCTCTCCTATCCATGCAAGAGAAGCGGATTGATTTCTCCTCCTCTTCTTCTTCTTCTTCTTCATCCCCCGGCAGCCGCAAAACGGTTATCTCATTCTCGCAGACGCCATCCAAACACACACACACACGACACGACACACACACACTCTATATACTGTAGAGCTATAGCGCTGGGGCTTTTGTTGATGCTTTAGCGCTGCTCCTTATCCGCTCCGCCATTCTAATCGAAACTCTATACGTGTAATGTACACACACACACTCTCTCGTAAGAGTTGATTTTCAATTTTGGGTGGGTGCAGTGTATGAAGGGGGCCCTTGATAATCAAGGCAATACTACTTGCATCATCTAACCCACATTTTCGGTTTACATCTTGTCTGTGTTTATCATTCAAACATCTTTCAGACATTTCTCCCTTTTCCTTACAGAAACTCGCAGAGAGAGAGAGAAGAGAGATAGGAAACGTTTGATATGGTTCTTATCTCGGCTTTTTTTTTTCATGGCCGGCTATCTCTCTCTCACATCCTGCGCACACAAACCCAATGCTCTCTCTCTTTCTCTCTTCTAATATTTCTTTTTTTGGGAGATTTTGGATTTTTTTATTTTTCAACAAATTTTTGATTTTGATTTTTTTTTCTTTTTTTGTTGGATGGGATGCGATGTGGCTGACTGCGCAGTGTTATCTCTCGACTCTAGATTCTCTAATCGCAACTTACAATCTCGAATCCTATACGTCCATTACTCCCCTTCCCTTTGAAAATGAAATGAAAAATAATAATAATATCGGGCGTGAGAGAAGAGCTGCCAGCGCTCGGCACAAAATGGATCACCCAATAATCTTATTTTGTTCTCTAGAAAATTTGGGCTGGAACAAGAAAGAAAAAAACACGATCGAAAAATTGGTGTATTCATTTTTTTTTGAGATTTGAATTGAATGTTGTTGTAAGCTCCTCCTCCTCCTAGCGACGAGGTGAGAAACGAACTAGTAGGGGTCCCATCGCTACCACCGCCGATCAAAAAGAAAAAGAAAAAGAAAAAAACATTTCAAAAGGAAAGAAGAAGAAGAAGTAGTGGGTGGTAAGTTCCTCCTCCTCCCCTATCCTCCCACCCTTACTACTACTACTACTACAACTCACTACTACTACACACAACACCAATAACATGCCAATGCCCAAAGAGTTTTCTGGCGGTGGGGACCCCAGTGTCAGTGTTGGACCGACCTCCGGCGAGTGAGGAAGCAAAAAAAAAAAGTTAAAAAAATAAAAGAAAATAGAAAAATTTTGATTTTCCCGGTTCGGTAGGAGGAACTGAAAAGAGTCGCTCCACCCTTTTAAAACACACACATCAAAGAAGAAGCTCAGCTAGACTCTATTTTTCGTTTTGTTTGGAAGCCATGCTGCTGTGCTGTGAGACTGTGCTCTTGTGATGGTTGAGTGAATTGACATTGGTTTCATTCTTTTTCTACCGGTGAGTGCCGAAAATGTCGTCAAGTTTTATTCTATCGCTCAATCTTAATTTCAAAGATGGTATACAGTGTGGTTTTTTGGGGGTTGGCCCAAGTGAAGAGAGATAAAGCAGCAGCGCCTTAGCTTTTTGTTTTGTGTTTTTCACGAAGAAATAAAAAAAGTCGTGAAAGAGACACGAGGACTGGCAATCGATTCCTCATTATCTTCTTCTTCTTCTTTTCTCGGGTCCCGTTGTATACGTTTTTCCCGGCGTGCCCTTGTTTTATCTCTCCATCATCTTTCTCCCCCCAGTCTCTCTGCGAGCTTTTATCCCTTCTTAGTATCCCCCCCCCCAATACTTTCTTCTTCTTCTTTTTAAAAAAAGTTCTCTCTCTCTCTCTCACTTTTCTTTCTTATCTTGATGAGTTGGCGACTGGGGACTTGCTTATCGATCGATCGTCATCAAAGATAAGGAGGAGCTTGCCAGCCGTTGCCTCCCTCTCTCTCCACTCTTATCTCCGCCATCCTTTTCCCATTTCCCATCTTGGCCAAAAAAATTACTAAAAAGTGAAAAAAAGATTATCAAGATCTTAGACTTTTTAAAAAATCTGTTATGATTTAGTGCGCGCAGAAAATATGCCGAATGTCTATCATTTCGTAATCAACTCGAAATCTCTCTCTCTTGGCTTGTTTTTTTTTGGGTTGTCTCTGGCTTATGCGTCTGAGCCTCTAGGGGATTTTATGGAGATGATGTCATCTTCAAAATGTGTCTGAGATGCTAATCAACATATATGACCCAGCAGCTCCGTCTCTCTCTCTCTCTCTCTTGTGTGTGTGTGTGTTTTGTAATAACAAATATTTTTTTGGTTTCCCGTTGAAACACGACGACGCCGCCGTGGCGGTACACATAAACATTCTGTCGAGATTGGGAAGAAAAAAAAAGGGCGGCAAAGTGATTTGAATCGTAATCTTATATATATATAGCCGAATGATTTTTTCGAAAAATAAGAAGAAGCTTTCAGACTTTATCCGATCGATGGATGAGAAATGCGGGCACTCTCTCTCTCTCTCTCTCCCTCGGTGTCATTTCCTTATCACGAGAGACTCTCGTCTAGATTCTTTTTTTCTTTATTTATTTATTTATTTTTCTCACAATGGCAGAGAGAGAAAAACAAATCAAAAAGAAAAAGTGGGGAGCCAAAAAAGAAATTCATTCCGCCGATGTTTCGGGATTGACATTCCCACCTTTCAATCCCTGGGCAACAAGGCGACACGATAATCTTTTTTCGATGACGAAGGGCGGTATGCCAGATTGAGGGAAAAGAACTGAACAATTTGAGAGAATAAAAAGAAGAAGAAGATGGTTCCGTCTGATCGAGTTCAAAAAGCGCGCGCCAGATCTTTTGCGCTTGACGTCACATCAACTATCTTTCCTCTCGTCTTTTCTCTTGATTTTCTGGCCCCCCCTTTTTTTTCCCTATATTCCCGCGTTTGTCACACGCCAATGTCTTACGGTTAGATCCTCCCGATCGATTGGCCGATACAATTATGTACGCGCTGCGCATTCACCGTCTCAATAAAAAAGAGCGCCGACAACAAAACAAAAAACAAAACAAAAAATTGATGAAGGCGGAAAATAATAAAGAAAAACCGGCGCGCTAGGGGTGGCGATGAAGGGCCGCTGCCTTATTCTTTTTATCACGCTTCTAAAAAAGATTTTTGGGGTTCGTTCTCTTGTCACAGACTAAAAAAAAGTTCGTCTTTTGATCTTTGATGTAAAGCGACAGACGGGGGGGGGGGCCAAGTCATTGATCCCAAGTGGACAAAATGTCACGCTACATTTTCTCTCTCTCTCTCTAACAGAGTAGAACTTGTTTTTAACTTTAAAACATTTTACCTACCCGGGGTAGTAGTTCAGTTGTAGTAGTAATTGGATCACTTTCTTTTTGAGCTTCTCAAATTGTTACCAAGAAAATTTTATTTATTTTTTGTTTCCCTTTAGTGTATACCGTATAGTAGACGATCCTATCTGGGTGCCATCCATCTCTTGGCCGCATCTCGATTTTTATTTGGTTGGATGCGAGCCCAAAAAACGAAAGAAAAAGAATAGGAACGCGCGCGCGAAATAAATCGCCATCCAGCGCGCAAAAGAAAGGAGGAGGAGGCGTCTATACGGCAGTTATCTCGGCTGATGCATCGCTGAGCTATAAATTATAAATAAATGAGCATGCGTGTCTGATAGGTGGGCCCGCGGTTAGGCGCCCGTGGCGATAAAAAAGAAGAAGAAGAAGAAGAACTTTGGTTTTGATCGCGATAAAACATCATCATCCATCCGCATTCCGTTCGGATCAATTTCGTTGGCCCCCCCTTCCTCCTTTGATGAACGACATTGTTTTCTTCTTGCCCACATTTTTGTTGTTTTTCTCCAAAAATGTCTTCTCATTTTTATTCAGTCAGACGAATCCAAGTAGAAAACGGGAAGAGGAGAAGACAAGTGTGCACGTATCTTTTTTTTAAGGGGGGTGGTAGACTACTCCCGCACGCGCCTAGCGCATTCTCGAGGTGGATTCATCCGGAAATGACGGATGATCCATAACGCGCACGCGCTACCTCACAGAATTTTTATTTTATTTTTTTAATGTCGCAAGTCATTTGAAATATTCACGCACGACGCTTCATCAATTCCCGATGGTCGTGAATTTACCACCAGGCGGTTCTTTTGAATGTGGAAGAATTTCCCGCGATTCGTTTGATTTCATTGGCGGAATTTGTATTTATTTTTGTGTTTCTTTTTTGATTTCCAGGAGACGACGAGTTACCTGGAATGGACGACGAGAGTCTGAACGGCGGCGACACCAAGTCGTCGGCCCTGTCGATGGAAGAGGAGGAAGAACTGGAGGAGGACGGAGTGAGTTTGACGACGACCAGTTCCAGCGCCGCCGCGACGCCTCCACCTCCGCCACCTCCGCAGCAGCAGCAGCCACCGCTTCCGTCGGCTCGGGTGCGGACGTCTTCGCGAGCGTCGGAAGAAGCGGATCAATCGGCCCACAAGTTGCCGGCCGCTGGTCCAAAAATGGGACCGACGCCTCCGCCTCTGCAGACGATTGCCGTCAAACGGCGCCGCGAACTCGAACCGGACGAGTTGATTATCATTCCGAGCGCATCCAGGCCGTCACCACCGGCAACAGCAGCAGCAGCAGCGGCAGCCGTACAACCACCTCATCCGCCGTCTTTACCGACTCAACATCCGTTGCTCAGCGCCGATCTGCTCCACAGCCTCCAGTACTTTGCCCTTTTGCGCCAAAGTTTACCCAACGGTAAGAATCACCAGCTCCTTTTTTATTTTTGTATTTTCATTTTTCATTTTGAAATTTGATTATCAAACATTGGATATCCGCCGAGAGAGAGAGGAGGGAGAGGAAATAATGTAACGATAAACAATTGTCGATTAAGCGCGAAACGAATTTTTTCGGGATAAATAAGCTAGGGAAGAGAAGATATGGTTTCACGTCCATCATCCAAGGCCGACCGGATGCATTTCGACCGAAATATTGTGTATGCGTGTGTGTGTGTGTACGGGACTTTGATTAATCAGCAGCTCTATAAAATCTTGTAACATTTTCCATTTGGCTTGCGAGATATGAATCGGTCGGTCGGGGGATAGGGTCGTTCTGTCGATAGACATATAATATGGCGAATGTATAGTTTAGAGACCCTCCTCCTCCCGTGCCTGCGTGATTATGATTACCCAGGCTAAAATCCAATTCCTTCCGGCGACTGAACATTACAGTATTTGCTTGGATGATGATGATAACTGGTCGCCGAGCGCGAACCTTCTTCTACTTCTTCTTCCAGTTTCTTCTGTTAGTTTTTTGGCGACGTCCATATCAGCATCTCTCCATTCAAGGCCGCCGCTCCCGAGAGAGAGAAAGAGAGGGAGGCCGGTCTAAATCCCCCCCTCCCTAGCCCACCCGTCCTCCCCTCCAGCCTTATAGATCTATGCTCCACACTATCCTGCTGGAATATATATATATATAATACCAGTGGAGAGAGAGAGCTAGCTGGAGCTGGAGCTATACAGATTTATCTACATCTTGATTGCGCCAGCTAATGGAAACTGAACACGGCACCGCGACACACTGAACGCATCAGCGGCCAATCAGCCATCAGCTGCGTATTATCGCATCGACCCAGCAGCTGCATAATGTATTCTATACCAGTTCCAGTTTAGAAGGAGGAGGAGGAGGAGAAGAGATAGAAGAGAAGGAGGGAGGATGACTGCTGCCCTCCGACTCGTTTTCAATTGTTATCGCTTGGAAACATCAAATCTCAATCGCTGGCATGATGATTTCAAAGCTCTTCTTGATCCTTTCCCAACTACTTTTTTTTTCTTTTCCAACAGATAAAAACTTATATATATTCGTTTTATGCAAATTTTTCTCTCCCCCCCCCCCACCGTATCTTTAAACTGGATTCCGTCGACTTGTGTGGAGGACAACAAATAATTGACAACTCATTAATTTGGAACACAACAAAAAAATTGACTTTGTTTCTCTTTCTTGTGATGAAGGTTCTCTGATGAATTTGCCTGTGGCACCTCCTCCGCCGCCGCCACCGCCGATTCCGAGTCGATTGTCTCCAACTCCGCCGGCCAGCAGTAAATCATCAGGTATAACAACCAAAGACTTTTTCTTTTTGATTGGCATTAATCGATGAATTTTATTTTATTTTTTTTTCAAGCTGGATTAAATCACATGTGTCCGTCTTGCGGCATTTGCTTCAGTTCGGCCTCGACGCTGGGCGCCCACGCGACTTATTATTGCTCGAAACGGCCTCAAGTGACGACGGCGGTAGCCTCAGCGCCTGTCACCAACGAATCTCCGCTTCCGGGACTTCCGACGCAGACGGAAATGATGGCCAACGTTCCTTTGAGCAACGGCCGGAGTCAAACTCCCGAGCAAATGGACGAACTGGTACAGCATTATAAGAAAATGAACCCGAGATTGATGAATACAATATACAATTTCATTTTTGATAAAATCGGTGAATTGAATTGACTTTTGTGTTTCTATCGCAGTTGAACGATCGTCCATCCGCACCAAAGATTCGACGGAGTGGACGCTACTACGCCTGCCCGTACTGCTCGTTCAGCGCCGATAAGCGAGTCAGCCTCAACCGGCACATGAGGGTTCATGTGGGTTTGCCGCTGCTGGCCACTCATCCGGTCTCTCCTCCACCTCCTCCGCTTCCGGCCGTCCATTTGGAACCGACACGCTCCTTGTCCTCCGACAGACCCACGGCCGGTTCTTCGCCAGAATTCCGGATGGTCAACAAATTTCAAGACGAGCCAGGAGCCAATCGGGCGGGCGCCGATTCCGGCGCGGATCGCTTCTGTGCCGATTGCAAGATCCAATTCTCCTCGTTCAAGACGTACCAAGTCCACAAGCAGCACTATTGCCAGTCGAGGAAATCGTCCCTGTCGGCCGGATCGCCCGTTCCAGTTTTGGAGAAGACCCTTCCGTCGGCAGAGGCAGCCGGACGAGTTCAGAATGCCGGCGGGAGTCCCATGACCATTTTGATGCTGCCAACTCATCCGCCGATCGTTATTCCGCTCTGCATACTCCAGTCTGCCCGCATACTGACGGCCGATCAGCCCATGCCACCTCATTCAGTGATTGTCTCACCTCACGGCGATATCCAGTTCCGGGCCGACTCGCCGGAAGATCCTAGATCCACCGTGTCATCCGTGGTCGTCACTCCGGCCGCTTCAACTGCCCCAACTACTCCAGCAACTGTTTCAGCAGCGCCGGCCCCGGTTATACCAGCTATTTCGGTCACTCCAGTCCCATCCGCTCCTCCTCCGGCTGAGCCTCCCGCAGCGGCCAATTCGAATTCGACCATTCCACCCGAAATGGCGCTGGATCTGAGTTCCAAAGCCAGCGAGTCGGAGCCAGCCGCCACGACGGAAGCCTCTAGCAAGGAATCGACTTCCAGCGCCACTGGCGGCATCCGCATCAGGGAGGAGTTGGCCCACGTCAACCAATCCAGCCCCGACGCCAATGCGTCGCAGCAGCCACAGAACCCGGCCCTGCCGTTCCTTCCACCCAAAGTATTTGCCGAACTGGAAGCGCTGGGCATGTGCCTGGGAGTCCCTTCCGGCCACGACATGACGTCCAATCCGGCCCAGTGGCTGGCCATGCTGGAGAACGCCGTTTTGCAAGCAAGTTTCAAAGCCCCGCCCACCGCCCCTGTTGTACCTTCGTCTAATAAAACGGATTTGATCCACCAGGCGCAGCGACCCAGCAGCGCCATCCCTTGCGAAGAGTGCAACATCAGCTTCCGGCGGATGGAAAGCTACCTGGTCCACAAGCAATACTATTGCGCCGCCCGACACCAGACGCAGTCTGGCCAGCCGGGCAATAAAGAATTGCCCCCGGCCCCGGCCGCTGCCGAACAGGTCAACGGAAATCAAGCAGAAGAAACAGCGGCGGCGGCGGCGGCAGCAGCTCCTGTGATCCATCGCGATCCAGTGATTCAACGGGCCAATAAGCATGCTTGTCCCTTGTGCGGAATCGAATTCGAATCCGCCGTCGTTCTACAGGCCCATCGTAATTACTATTGTCTCAAAAGAGAGGTCGATCCAGCACTTAAAAATGCTGCGGATGCGAGGAAAGCCAACCAGGAATCGCTGACCGCTTCACCCAACGCTTCCGGTCCGTCTCCCAGCAATAATGGTATCATAAATCGGTTACACCATTCGTCATTTTTTCGTAATAATCTTAAGTGGTTCATTTGATGACGAAGCAGGTGCAAGTCCAACTGCAGGCGGATCGGGACCCATCCAGCCGCAAGGGTGGAAATGTCCGTGCTGCGATGTCGTCAGCCCCACGGCGGCATCCGCACAGAAGCACATGGAGACGCATTCGAACGTGCGAGCGTTCCGGTGCTCCGTCTGCGGCTACCGCGGCAACACTTTGCGCGGAATGCGCACCCACGTCCGCATCCATTTCGATCGCCGTAACGCGGATTTGTGCGAGGATAATTACATTTCCTGCATTATGGGTGGGACCGGAGCGGTTGGCGAATTCAATCCGGCTGCCGGTGGGATGCCCAACTCGCCGCCGGATGTCGACCAGATTTTCAAGTCGTTGGGCATCCCGCCGGAAGTCTGCGCCAAAGTTCTCTCGGCGGCCCATCCGCAAAGTGCGGATGCTTCCGTCGGAAACTCGAGAGACAGACGAGAGCTCGGCGGATCGTCTCTGGCCGGTCTGCAATTTCTCCAGTTGGCGCAGCGGATCGCGAATCATTCCCCGGGTCCAACAACTGGAGCTGGATGCCGATCCGACAAGCTCTTCCTTTGCGATCTTTGCTGTTACAGTTCCAGCTATCGAGGCAACGTCATCCGCCACTCCAAGTTGGTCCACGGTCGGGAAATCAGCGAAGTGGCCGTCGTCAGTTCCAACTTTCTCCAACAGGCCGTCAACAACAATCCAGCGGCCATGGCCAAAACTCCGTTCTCCGATCCCAACATGGCCGGCAACCGGACGAAAACCATGACGGATCACTCCCCTCCGCCGAGGCCGGCCCTGACCAGCACACCGTCGTCGCTGCCCAACAGTCGGATGATGTCGACCGGATCGCCGGACGAAGCCATCCAAGTGAAGATCGATCCGGATGACGTCATGATGATGCACCAATCCTCGACTGGCGGTTCCAATTCGTCCCATTCCGGCGAAGGTCACTCCCCTCCTCTGAACAATTTGACATCCGATTTTCATTCGGGAACTGCAGGCGCCGCCACCGGAACTGATCCATTTCGGAAGCACTGCAAGTCGTGCAATATCACGTTCACTTACATGAACACGTTTCTGGCTCACAAAAAGTACTACTGCTCTAGTCAAGCCCCGTTAGAGGATCAGGAGGACCGGGACCATGACAGGGATGAAAATATGGACGACATGGACGACGAGGATGAAGAATTGGAGGCCGGAAACTCAGCCAGCCCTCCACCGGCCCCCAACCACCACTCAGAGGCCACACCCACTTAATTCCCCCCCCCCCCCCATCCCCCACCTTACTCTTCGAAATTCAATATCAATTCAATGTCACTTCTTCTTCAAATCAGTTTTTGGCTCACTGTTTCATTTCTTCATTCTCTTCGATTTCTTGCAACTTTCCAAAATTCTTCTTTTTGAAATATTCGAATAATCCAAATCGATATCAACTGAATCATATCTGTTTAACGGTGTCTCGTTGTGCTTTTATTTCGAGTCAGATTTAACACACTCACAAAAAAAAATTTAAGGAAAAAAGGGACGTCATGTGCAATTTCATCATCTTTCATAACGTATAATTATCTGTCAATTCTGTTGTGGACATTTCTCGACTTTTTATTATATCCCCCCCCCCCTCATGTCGAATTATCGTCTTGAAATATTCTAATTTATGAAGAAGAAAAACTTGAAATCATTATTCCTTTCAGCGTATAATAGGGCTGGTAGGAGTGATCTACATATCTACGACTTGATGTTTGTTTTCACAAAACACTTTGATGTCTTTCTCTTTTGTGTTTCGTTTGGTTCCCCAAGTTCATTTTGTTTGATGCAGAGGAAGCGGAGTGACCGAGTGTTGTATCAAATGTGGAATAACTATGTAATAGGGAATCTTCGATGTAGATCATCTCCACTCTCCCTCTTCTTCTCAACACAGATCTATAACTCAGTTTATTGGTGAATCAATTATGCTCAGTTGTGCGTGACTGTCTGCGTACGTGAGTGTGTGTGTGTGTCTGTTTTTTTTTTGTTAGTGTCAATACAAAGTCGTTAATATTCTACTTGTCATGCGACTGACAGATTTCACGCAATAATTTCGCGCAATTCGACTCCTTTTTTTTCATGTTTCATGAGTAACGAACGGCGTTTTTTTCTATCCAGTGCGGATGGTTTTCGACTTGAAACTTTAGTTAACGATTGTCACACTAGATGGCTAATTAAGCGAAAATTCAATACAACAAATTGTTTTGCATGTTGAAGGATACGTGTAAATGAAAAAAAACGCCACTTCGATTTTGGATGATGATTAGTAGTATAGTCTAGTATTACTTACGTCTACGTTTACTTAATTACTTGTAACTACGTTTCTTTTTTCTAATAGAGTAGTCTAACGTCCATTCGTCCAAGTCGAACTGGCAACTTCGGACGTTAGACTACTCTATAACGCTTGATGGCTTTATTAAATTTTGCCTTTAATAATTTTCAGCTGTCAAATTAGAAATTAGTCAGTTTCAGCTACTTGGGACATCCCTGTAAAAATGATCGGCAGTTATTGTGAGGTAATAACTTATTTGTGATATCTGACTATAACTATCCATCAACAAAGTCCACTTGTTAAATTTCCGATAATTGCGTTTTTTTTATCTACTGTCAGTTTCTAAATTCGATAATAAGTATGTGTGTTCCTGTGACGCCGAAAAGAACCCAACATTATTTATGTCGTGGCAATAGATTTAACCTTTTTTTAATTTTCCGTCCGAGTCCGACTCTAGTTGTCCGTGGATTTCTAAGGGCTGTCACTAGGTGGCTAAATATTTCAGTGTGTTTAGGGATTGAGCTATTCGACCGTAGTGCGTCCAAGTCCTGACTGCAGAGTCCTGTCTTTTCTTTCCAGGCGGTGTCCGAGAACGTTGGGCGAGGCATTGCGAGGTAATCGTCTTCCTGAAATTGTTCGTCAGATAAATGGTAGCTACTTGTATTCTTTATGGTTATTGAAAATGAGATTATTGTGCGTAGTGAATTTTCAAGTAACATGTTCATCAACGTGTACCATTTCGTAAAATGTCGTCTCTTGCTGTACGTTGCACGTTTCGAACAAGATGAAGTATTTCCACGCCATTCGTCTTCGATCAAGCTGAACCGAAAGTGAACTAATACAAAGCAAGTAAGTTAATCGTGGCAATTAAAAGTTTTCGAAAAGCCAATGTGCCAATCTACCTTGATCTATTTGTTGCAGCATATCGAAGATCTTGCCTTTCTCCACGTGGTCGCTGCCGTGTCATGAAGATGCTGCTGCTGCCTCTTCTATATTGCAGGACAAATGTGATACAAAGAAGAAATCTGAAAACGTAATCAAGTACTTCTCTTCTACTCTTGATTTGTAAGCTTAACCAAGTAGGTGAGAAGTATTGATGTTGAAGACGATTGATATTTTTTCATACTTCCATTGAAGACAGCAGTTGTGGAGTCAGTTTGTAATTGATCAGAACGGACATTCCCATTAACTTTAAAAAGTAATCTTAGTGCCAAGTAAAAACCATAGATACCCCATGACTATGTTTATTTTTCGTGTTTGGTTTTGCAATTTCCATTAGGCTGAGATGCACTTGGCTTCTGCAGACATGTACTTAGGCCAATACTTGCTGGAATTATAATCTGTCGGTATGTGTAGATATAGTATCTATTAAAAATCCGGCCATGTGGGCTTAAACTGCTGTCCATTTTGCCTTTACGTTGTATATTGTTTCCCATGTAGGTTCAATTTGAGTACTATCCCATGCAGATGCTTAAGTTACATAAATATCCCTTCAATAGTGCAATTGATTATATAATTTAATTTTAAGATAAGACAATCCTTATGAAGAATTAAACAACATGACCACGTCTAAGCTTCATTGCTGTCCTGCAGGAAGTTTTGTTGCAGCCAACTGGCGAAAGAGAGTTAAAATCAAGCTGAGCTGCAGCCCCTGGAAGCAGTCTACATTGCTGGTTGCTGGTGTCATCCTGAAGTGGGGAAATGTTACCTGAAGTTTAAACAGCAACAAAGACATAATGAAATGGTAATTTGATTGTGATTATGGGTTGTAACTGTGGATGTCTGGTCAAGTCCAATTTCAATGTTAAGGTGGGACTGGGGTTTTGTTGAGAGGATAGATGCCTGCTTGATCAGCTTGTGCTGAGTGAAATTTTCTCTTTGATGAAACAAGAAATTCCAATTCCCTCAAACAAACTTATGGTGCAACCTTGTCTTATAATTTAAAGAATTTGCTGTATTTAATCTATATTTTAGGTTAACTTGATGGTTATTTTCTTTTTTACTTCATGTTTTAAGTTAGTCAGTGGGTTTCGTTTTTTCCCCAATAGGTGACAACGTGATGCATCCTACGTATGTTGGTAATTTAGGGGCATGTGTGGAGCAGAAGGAAGAGTGACATTTTATTTCTTTCTGGGACGTTGTTCGAGGACGATTTAGTTATTTCTTCGTGATGATTGCCTTGACGTTTTTCACCATCTAAATGGTATTTGCTTGTATTCTATATGTTTATTTAAAAATATGAATGTTTGATGTGGTGAATTTACAGGTAACAAACATCCTTGCCTCATGTAATCATGTAGCCTGCTGTACCTATCCCAAAAATGTCGTCCCTTGTTGCAGTTCTATGAATAGGTATTTCCACGCAATTCGTCCAAACTGAACCGAAAGTGAACCATTTAATGCAAGTAAGTGAATCCTATTAGATAAGACTTTTGAAAAGCCCATTTGCTAATTTATTTCTATCTAAATGTAAAAGCATGTCGAATATTTGCCTTTCTCCACGTGGTAGGTGCCGTGTCATGAAGATGCGTCTTTGAGAGGGTCACAACTGTATTGTGAGACACATGATGTAAAGAGGGAAAAATATAAAGGTAATGTACATGTAAGCTTAATGAAGTAGGGTAGTATTTTTAATTCTAAAGATAAGTTATCAGTTTATTTTCAGGTAAAAGAACCCTTTCCTCATCTGCTGAAGAATTTGTTAACATGACAAAGCCTGAGCCTCATCAATGTCATGCAGGAGGTTTTTGCTGCAGCAGCCAGCTGTTGAAAGGGAGTTCAAACGAAGTTTAGTTGAATCTCCTGGAAGCAGTCTACATTGCTGGATCCTGAAGTTAAACGCAACACAGACATGCTGGTAATTTGATTGTGAATATGGGTTGCAACTGGGGAAGTCCAATTAAAATTTTGTAGTGGGTAATTTTTTTTAAAGATAAATTCTATTGAAAGAGTTGCCTGCTTGATTAGCTTGACCTAGACTGTCATTTGCTTTTTTTATAAAACCAGAACAAACTCCTTTAAAAACTGTTGATGCAACCTTGTCTTGCAGTTTAAAGAATTTTGCTGGTGTTAGATTGCATTTGGTCTAAAATTTAATTTAAAATTGATTTGATATTTCTGTTTGTCTTCCATAGCATGATTTTTTTACTTGGCTATAGATTAAAATGTTAATTAATGAATTTGCTTTTTCTCAACAGTGACAATGTGATGCATCATTCTTCTGCATACTGTCAATGAAGTTGGTGTTTTCCACAAATTTAGAAGCAATACTAGAAGAATAACTGCAAGAATACTTCTAGAAATGGTAATTGATTGATTGTGATTGTTAGTTAGAACTCCAGAAGTGAAGGCTTTTATTGAAATGTGTTAAGTCACAAATTTGACTCATAACCGACGCAAGAAATTAGTTGTAACAATTGAAGTTATTGTGAAAGGATGGTCTATTGCCTTATTGACGGAGTTCTAGATTGTCGATTTTCTTAGGAAGAAGTTATCAGCTAAATTTCCTCTTAATTCTACAAACTAGATATGAAGTTTTGAAGTTCTCTTATATCTTATTTTTTTTTGTTTTCTGATAGGATGGTGGAAATTTGCCGTGGTTTTGCAGTCTGCCGCCTGTTCAAGCTGATTGCTATCCTGGATTTTGCCTTAGTCCTCGAAATAGCAGATGTTGGTGGTATCCAGATGGTGCTGTGGCAGTGAAATTCGGGTTGAAGATTAAAATACTTTTGTCTGATATGTTTATCGATCCTGTAGCGTATGATTGAAGTAACCTGATATTAATTTGCTATTCCATGTCACATGTTGCAGCCCATGTTGGTGAAACCTCTTCGACATTAAGGTTTTTATCTGCTGTTGTTGGTTATGATATTATCTTTATCCCCATGATATTTAAATTATTCCTTACAAATTGATGGCCAAACTGCTTAAGTCAAACCTGTAATCTTGTGTTGTTATGATAACTTTACTGTTTATATCCTTTCACATTTCACTTGTAATCTATAAAATTTAAATATCACCCAAATAAAAAAATACCAATCAACTGAAACGCTTAAAATGGAATGAATTAAATCTAAATAAAAATTAAATTAAATATTGAGCAATTAAATTTTAACAATTTAAATTAAAGTAATTAAATTAAGTTAATGAAATTAACTTAAATTGATGAAATTAAATTAAGTTAATGTAATTAAATGACTAAAATTTCACTATTTATCATAAAAATGGTTTGTATTTAATAAACAAAGCGTCCGGTACAAGACAATTGTTTTTCTGTGCAAGTTTTAAAACCAATTATACCCAAATAAAACAAGCCTAACAAACTCTTTTTGTTTCATTTGGGTGATAAACTGCTTCTAAAACTTGCACAGGTAGTCAATGAAGACAGGGGGAGACACTGCCTTAATTGACTGTAGCCAGGGAGACCACAGAAAAGAAGGGAGCCCAGATATGCACTTGTGATTGATCTAACAACTACACAATCTATCAGTCTTGAATCACAGCATTCTCTCGTCAGCTTTTACCAATTGGATGAAGTCCATTAAAAGTAGCAAAGGAGTTACCTCTGTAGACAGAAAGAACTTTTATTAGGATGACAAGTCATTTTTAATAAGATTTTAGCTACAGAAAGCCATACCTCAAATCAAGAGGGCCCGTTTTAGCTAGTTAGTTAGCTAGTTTTAGCAACTAAAAAGGGATATTCAAGGGTAGCAGCCATCGGGTTTACGCCATTGTCCTTTTTCATCAGAGGACATGACTTCTCATAAAGTCTAAGAACCTGTAAATAAAAAATCAAGTCACCTTGTTCATAGTTTGTTTCATCAATGTGCTTGATGTCTATCATGTAAAAGAATAATTAAACATAAACATTAGATAGACGTTAGTGCAGAACAATACTCTACATACATTTAAACTGCAACCAAAATGTTCAGTGACATGACAAGTAAACTCTAAACTTACACACGAAACCATCTGATCAGTTATCCAAGGTTCTCTAGAAGATGGAATGAGAGATTAGTCCGTGCTGGGGTTGGTGATCTAGCAAGTCTAATAGAATCAGTCGATAATTATGATGAATCCTAAATTCCCAATAAAAGATGAGAAAAATATATATTTCAGCAATACTTGATTAAGCTAGTGTTGGTTGTTACCTCTGTCATTTGAATGACACATTCAATAGGATCCCAGGATTTACAACACAATAATTGACAGTAGGCTGCATGCCCCTTTGGCCCTTTCACATTTTCTCCTGGAAATTAATGAAAAATATTTAGGTTATAAAACACATAAACGGAAAAGAACACATGCACAACAAATTGTACACAAAATATATCCAATTTACCAACGAATTCATTGGTAATTTGTGAAGAAATTAGCTGTAGCTGAACTGTTGACAACAAGCCGCCATCATAAGCACATATAAACACAATCTCTTTTCACGCCATCTATTTGACACGTCCAAAACCCACTATCTAAAGGACCGGCCTTAGATAGTAAAAAAGGTCACAAAAGTAATCAAAAAGACCATTTCTGTTCGCTTAAATTGGCACGGAGTCTTTAGAATTGTACAGAGAACAAAGCTCACTTGCTAGTTTTATGCAAATTTTTCGGAAGTATACCGGAAGTAGTCGATAGCGCCTCAACCATTGAGCTGCCGACTAAATAAACCAAATATTCGTGATCTACGTGAAATTTGGGGTCGATTAAGTCTAATTTAAACGAAATCCAGAATTTGGCCAAAATCGAGAATTTTCCTGAACTATAGTTCAGGAAAATTTTCAAAACCGGAAGTACGAAAATGGAAAAAACAAAACATGAACTTTATCAAAAATTTAACGAGGATCACGAATATGTGGTTCTTTTGCTCCTCGAATGAATATTTACTGAACTACTGACTGAAAAGTAGAAAACCGGAAGTAGAAAAAAAAACTCATTATTAAAATTCTAACAAGTGAGCTTTGTTGCTGAAACAGAAAGTGACAGTTATCACCCAAATTTTTTTAAATTGAGAAAATTCTTCAGAGATGTGCAAAGTAAGCGTATTTACACTGATTCTAACAGGTAAAAAATGATCAAAAGCTATGCCGTCTAGCGTCAGAAAGAATAAACGTTTAAATGTAACATGAAAACAATGTCCGCTCTAGCTCGTTGACATTCAATTGAAAGAACTGGCAAAC